>NC_133794.1:3297521-3324060 GCF_003597395.2 Chelonoidis abingdonii
CCCGCCACCCCTGCCCCCTGCCCTCCGCACTCCTGAGCCTGCCACCCCCGCCCTCTGCCCCCCCCCATCCTCCCATGGGGGGCATGAGCTCAGACAGCGCTGTGCCCATAGATATACCCCTGGAACAGCTGCCAATAGTGGGGGCAGGCCCTGCATTCCCCTTAACTGCCCCCCAGGCACTGGATCCCCCTTAGTTCTAGCCCCCACCCCACCCCAGGGTGTTAAAGCCTGCAGGTGCGTGGTGAGCCCCTGTGTACAGCAGGCCAAAGCTGCTCCCCCCGGCCCCCCACCCCAGCCATTCCTGTCTGACGCCCGGCTGGCTGGCACGGGCAGGCGCATTGCAATGGAAATCACCCTGGAGGCTTTCCTGGCGGTGCCCCTGGGCGTGGCTGGGGGCCTCTTCCTGCGCCCCAGACTGACCGTCGCCCTCCGGCCCCCAGGTGAAGCTGACGTGCGGCAAAGAGACCGTGGTCACGTCCACCACTGAGCCGAGCCGCTGCGAGTACCTGATGGAGCTGGTGACGCCGGCCGCTTGCCAGGAGCCCCGCGACCCTGGTGCCGCCGACCACGACGAGCTGTGAGGGGCCAGGAGAGCCAGGTATGTGCCCCCCACCATGGTGCTGGGGGGATCAATCCATCAATTCTGGTTCGGGGGGAGCAGGGATGGAGCCTGGAACAGGGATGGGACTGGCCCTGTGTCCTTAGCCCAGGCTGGGCATGCCTCAGTTTCCCCTTGCCTCCAGGGTGGGGATGGGCTTGGCATGCCTCAGTTTCCCCATCTCTCAGTGATCCTTACTGCTCTTCAGGGGGCCCGAGGGGGCCTGGTGGCATTAGCTGGGCTGTCACCTGCCCGTTGCCCCCCATCTCACAGGGCAGCTTCTCTCTCTCTCTCTCTCTCTCTCACAGAGTCTCTCTCCTGCGGCCCCACCTCCCAACCAGGCCATTCCAGGGGGTGGCTGAGTGACTTTCCTCTCCCAGCCCCGATCCGGACCTCACCACTGCCCATGGCTGTGCCCGCCCCCCACTGGGATCTCCCAGCTGCCCAGAAAGACGCCCATGGCCCGCCAGCTGCCTTTTCCACACCAGAATGTGAGTCGTGCCTGACGCCCGCCAGGCAGCTGCCAGGCTGCCTCCACTGGATTCCCCGTCAGCCTGGCACAAGTCCCTGGCAGTGCCACCGACGTCCTGGGTGATCTTCCGTGAGCAGCTCTGCTCGGGGCACTGCCCGTGTACCCAGTGACTCGGGGGTCCGGTCACCGGCAGAGGGTCCCAAGGCCAAGAACTTCCATGCCATGAGGGCGCCCCCCCTTTCACCCCAGGAGCTGCCCCCCGCCCCCAGCCCCTGCGTCGACTGAGCCAGGCAGGGAGGCCGGGGGCGGGGAGGCACTCAGGGGTCGCGACCCCCAGCCAGCGTTGGGGGAGCGAGCGGAGAGAACACACGTCAAGGATTTCCATCCCAATAAAGGACGTTTCTCCCCAGCTCCGCGTCTGTCCTGAACCCATCACCAGCGGGGCTGGGCGAGCCAGGGGCTGCGGGGCAGGAGTGAGGGGCACCGGCAGGGCGGGGGGAGCCCAGGGCTGGACTAGCAGAGGCTGCAGGGGAGTGAGGGGCACCAGCAGAGCTGGACGGGGGGAGCCCAGGGCAGGGCTAGGAGGGGCTGCAGGTCGGGAGTGAGGGGCACCGGCAGGGCGGGGGGAGCCCAGGGCTGGGCTAGCAGGGGCTGCGGGTCGGGAGTGAGGGGCATCAGCAGAGCTGGACGGGGGGAGCCCAGGGCTGGGCTAGCAGGCGCTGCGGGTCAGGAGTGAGGGGCACCGGCAGGGCATGGGGGGCCCAGGGCTGGGCTAGCAGGGGCTGCGGGTCGGGAGTGAGGGGCACCAGCTGAGCTGTGCCGGGGGGTTGGGGGGCCCATGGCTGGGTTAGCAGGGGCTGCGGGTCGGGAGTGAGGGGCACCAGCAGAGCTGGACGGGGGGAGCCCAGGGCTGGGCTAGCAGGGGCTGCGGGTTGGGGGCATGAGGGGCACCGGCAGGGCTGGGGGGAGCCCAGGCTGGGCTAGCAGGGGCTGTGGGTCAGGGGTGAGGGGCACCGGCAGGGCTGGGGGGAGCCCAGGGCTGGGCTAGCAGGGGCTGTGGGTCGGGAGTGAGGGGCACTGGCAGAGCTGGGGGGTGGGGAGCCCAGGGCTGGGCTAGCAGGGGCTGTGGGTCGGGAGTGAGGGGCACCGGCAGGGCGGGGGGGCCCAGGGCTGGGCTAGCAGGGGCTGCAGGTCGGGAGTGAGAGGCACCTGCAGGGTTGGGGGGGCCCAGGGCTGGGCTAGCAGGGGCTGTGGGTCAGGAGTGAGGGGCACCGGCAGGGCCGGGGAGGGAGCGACCCTCCCCACCGTGCCCACCCCATGGGCCCCTCCCGCTGCAGCCGGCTCTGGGCCGGCAGGGCGCTAAGGGGGGGGCCTTTGGTGCCTTTCCTCTGCTTCCTCCTGTTGCTGCCCCCACTCCATTTCCATAACAAAGGGGTCTCCCTGCCCCCGCTCCCAGCTGGGCCCCCAGCTGCCTGCTGCGGAGGGTGGGGGAAGCCCCCAGCACAGACAGTGCCTGGGGGGCGGGGGGGAGGCAGCAAGGGGGCGGCTGCACTAAGCTGGTGTCTTGCGGGGGAGGGGAGGCCTCGCTGGCCTTTTGTGCCCCAGCTGCTCAGCCCCAGCTCCCCTCCCGCCCCCCACTGGATGTGGCTGGGGGAGGAGGGGGCACAGGCGGGGGAGGGGGAGGCCACGGGTAGTGCCCAGCCAAGCTGCCCAGTCTGTGTCGTACCCCTGGTGCCTGGCAAGGTGGGGCAGAGCCAGGGGGTGGGGGCGCCTGCCAGGGGGTGGGGGGGCCCAGTTTGTGCCCTCCCCAACATTTCCCCCGCCCCAGCCATGGCTCCCTGCCTTGCGGGGCCGGATCAGAACCAGCTCTGGCCGGCAGCGGGGCCAGTGCCTCCCTGCAGGAGCCTGGTGCCCACCCCAGAGCACAGAGATGCCCGCTGGGGCCAGCGGGGCACTGGGATGGGGGGTGGAGATCCAAGTTCAGGGCTGGGCACTGGCACTGTCTCAGTGCGTGATCTTGGTCCAGGTGCTTGGGCGGTTTGCAGTGAAACCAGCGGGTGCCGGGTGCCTACGTACTGTCAAGGAGCCGCGCCTTTGTTTTGCTCTGTGCCTCAGTTTCCCCCTCTGTGTCTCGCTCAGAAAGCCCCAGCTGCCAGCTCGGCCAGCCTAGCCCAGGGAACGCTCCCATTGGAGAGGAAGGCTCCGTTCCCAAACAGTTGGTGACGGTCGGTCGGGGGTTTAACGGACAGGGGCGAGAGTGCGGATTTGGGCCTCTGGAGTCCTGGCTTCTAGCCCCGCCCTTGTCTGACCTGGCGTGAGTTATGGCCCTGCCCTCTGCCTCAGTTTCCCCACCTGTTTGGACTGTGCTGCGAGCTTGGCCAATGACCAGCTCTCTGGGGATGATTTAGCGACGTGGCTTAACGCCCCCAGATCACCTCCCACTCCTGCGCCTCTCGCCAGCGGCTCGGGCCTGCCGTGCTCAGAACGCGTCCCGTCCCCCCGTCCCTTGGAAGTGACGTCTGAGGAGCGTGACCCCAAGAGGTTCACAACAGGGAACAAAAAGCCCTCCGTGTGCCCACACGGGAACACACATGTGAACACGTGTGTGAACACTCATGCTTGTTAAAAATCCCATGAGTTCTGAGCCACTCTCAGGATTTGAAGGCCTCAGGGGCGACAGTTTGCAGTTGGGAAAGCTGCGGCCTGGGGAGGGTTGAATGCCAGGCCCCCACGCACCCATGCCCACCCCATGCACCTACCTACGCCCCCCTGCACGCACATCCAGCCCCGCACACGCCTGGGTGTCCTCGCCCCCCCCACCCCCAACGCAGCAGAGAGAGACGCTTAAGATTCTGAACTTTTTAATTTTCTGGCATGAAAAGTACAAATAATTCGACAAGTCCATGTAAAAGTTCCTTACAGTCGCTGTGCCGGAAATCCCAGTAATAAATTAACGAAATGCAAAGTGTCATTGAAATCAGCTGTTGCTTTGTGTTCTGTTTCACCACAGGTTTTTGTTCGGTTTTTTTTTTTTTCCCCTCTAAGCCCCCTTCCTCTCGGCCCCTCGCTCGCCCTGCGTGGCGTGATTTCGGTTTTGGCTTCTAAACCCTTCCAAATAAATGAGCCGTATGAAACGACAGAGCCGGGGGGGGATACGCAGTCTCCAGCAACCCACTTTGCCCCACCACTAAATCCACAACAAGGTAGGTGGAGGGGGGGCTGAGAGAGGTTAGGAGCATGGCCCCCAGGTTATGAAACCCACCGACCCATTTCTCGGAGGTAAATTGTCCCAGCAACTGGAAAAGGAAGTCGGAGTCGTCTCCTCGGCGGCTGGCTCGGCCGTTCGCTGCAGTAACCCGACGGTGCTTATTGCTACTAGAAAAAACAGCGGGCACGACGGATTGAGCTGATCAGCTGTGGAGAGAGCTTTGTCCTTTCCACGGCTAAGAGCTCGTCTGCAACCGCGGGCGGCACATGGGATACCAAGGACAGTTGGGGGGGGGGCTTGGTTATCCAGCCCAATCCAGCCGACGTTCTCGCCTGCAACGCCCAGCGGTGCCAAGTCAGCTCTTCTCCACCGGCCCTGATTCAGCAACGTTCTTTACGCGGCCCGGCTGTGGAGTGGCTGGTGCATAGGGTGAGGGACTGGGAGTCACCTCTCTCTGCTGTGTGTCCTGGGGCAAGTCACTGCCCAGGGCCGTGCCTCTGTTTCCCCTCCCAGCCTTTGTGTATTTAGCTCTTCAGGACAGGGACCTTCCCTCACTCTGTGCCTGGGCCCCACAACGGGGCCCTGATTTCAGTCGGGGTCAGTGCAGCGCCCGGCACAACGGGGCCCTGATCTCGTTCGGGGTCTGTGCAGCGCCTGGCACAACGGTGCCCTGATCTCAGTCGAGGTCTGTGCAGCGCCCGGCGCGACGGGGCCCTGATCTCGTTCGGGGTCTGTGCAGCGCCCGGCGCGACGGGGCCCTGATCTCGTTCGGGGTCTGTGCAGCACCCGGCGCGACGGGGCCCTGATTTCAGTCAGGGTCTGTGCAGCGCCTGGCACAACGGGGCCCTGATCTCGTTCGGGGTCTGTGCAGCGCCCGGCGCAACGGGGCCCTGATCTCGTTCGGGGTCTGTGCAGCGCCTGGCGCAACGGGGCCCTGATCTCAGTCCGGGTCTGTGCAGCGCCCGGCGCAACGGGGCCCTGATCTCAGTCCGGGTCTGTGCAGCGCCCGGCATGGTAACCCCCCCCCAATCTTAGCTCTGTAATCCTGCTCACATGCTTAAATCCGTTGCTGAATCAGGTCCAGAGAGAAATGCAATTTGCCCCTTTACGTGCACAATATCGGCTTCACGGGAGGCTCTTTTTAAAAGAAAAAAAAAACTGAAAGAAAAGGAAATCCACCACCAACCTGAAATCGATCCTTGGTTTTACCGGGGGGTGGGGAGGGGGTGGCTGAGTGCTGAGGGCTGTGTTCTGTAGGGGACAAGGGGCTAATCCATACACCCAAGAGAAAGAAATAGATCAAACGACAGGCTAGAAATTCGAGTCCCTTAACCTGCTCCTAGAATGAAGAGCAGCACCAGGCTTGCAATTTCCCCCTACACGACGAAAGTAATCGATGTAACATTGATGCCCACAGACACGCTTTGATCGATCACTGAGCTGTACGCTGACCCTTAACTTGAGTCCGTGCACTTCGCCTCGATCGGAGCATCGCTCCTTAAATGGTTTCATTATGACGATTTGAGTTTTCTGTTCCCTTTTCCCTTAATAAATAAATTAGGTAAAACCACGTCTCAGCAAATTAAAAAACCAGTTCCTCTGTAACTTGCAGATCTGATGAGATAACATAAATATACACAAATGTACTCGTACAAGGCAGTAAGAATAAATAGTTAAGTTAACAATAAGTTAAAACTACAAGAAGCTAAAATCCGCAAAAAGGTACAAGTTAATGGTGCCAGTTAATTTTTTTTTGTCGTTTTTCTACGTTTTTTCGCAAACAGAAGCTCTCACAGATTCTTACGAACACAGAACACGTTTATCTTCAGAACTCAAGAGATCCTAAACTAACTTCTAAATCATTTAAACAATTAAAACTCAACTAATGCTAAAAGGTTTTCGTTAGCGTTACGTTCTCTTTTTTTACGTCGTTGTTCTTTTTTTCCCGTTTGTTTTCTAAAGTGAAAGAGTTGGTCTCGTTTTTGTCCAACCAAAACTTGAAAATCAAATTTAAAAAAAAACAACCAAAAACAAAACCTAAACCAAAAAGTAGCGGCTGTGTGTTGTTTGGGATGTGAGTTGTGATGTGAATCGCCGTGACCGGCCTCGGCTACAGCAAGAGCAATTGAGTTTTCCCCCTTTTTAAGATTTGGGATTTAGTTTAAATCAACATAATTTCTGCTCACTCTTGGAAGGGCGGAAGAGAAAAGAAAATCAGGCAGGTGAGTTAGTAACACCCCTCTGGGGATAGTTCCCTTCCATTACCAGGGTCGCTCTACACTGCGACAAACGAAAGAAGCCTCCGGAGCAAGAAGAGTGATTGTTTAAAAAGTCTGTCAGGACTCCTGACAGGTTTATTCTCTATAGATTTTGGCTTAAACATGAGACACTGGAAGATATTTTCTCAGGAACGGCTGGACTTCAAGGAGTTGAAAGTGGTTTTTTTCAGCAGAAATCCAGGAAACTGCCCCCTTTAAACTCCTTGAAATGAAACATCCTTAAAAGAAATTAACCGAGGGTAGAGCTCTGCTACAAGCCATCAGCACTGGGGGGAATTGGCTCCCGTCGCAGGCAGTGGTTATATTACAACTGGTGGGAGAAAAGGGGGTTTCTTTTCCCCCCTATTGGAAAATGTAGATTTTTAGTTGGAAAACCAAAAAACTGGAGTATTTGGCAGCAGAAGACTGAAAAATGGTGGCTGAAAATGACCAAAAACCGACATTTCTATTGGCCAAATTTTGTGAAAACTGACAATAAAATGGACAAACACTGAAAAATGGCCAAAAACTTTCCCAAAATAAGGGGGAAATGGCTGAAAATTGATGAACATTTGACTAAAACCCCATGAAAATGGAAAAAAAATGGTCAAAAAAAATCTCAAAACTGGTGGGATTGGGTGGTTAACAACTGGTAAATTTTTAACGAAAAATTTAAAAAAAACTGGCTGAAAATTGCTGAAGATTGGGGGGGGAAATGATGAAAATGAGAAAAAAAATGACCCAAATTTTCCAAAATATTATAGCCCAAATCTCTCTAACGCTGGTAAATTTTGGACCAAATATTGCCCCAAACTGGAAAAAATCTGGCCCAAAACCTAGAAAATTTCCTGCAGAAAACTGAATCATCTACCAAATTCTGCCAGTGACTAGAAATTTGTTAGCCAAATATTGGCCATAAAAACCAAGCCATTTTTAGCTGAATCTCTTAAAACTCCAGCTTTTGGCCCAACATTTTCAGTTTTCCAATGCAAGAGCTGGGCATTTGGGGGGAAAAAATCTGATTTTCAAAAATCTGCTGTTCCCAGTAATTTTTTTGACTAAAATGTTTCATGCGGCATTTGGGAAAGCTCCAGAGACCTTCCTGAGAGCAGAGGAGAGCCGACACTGGCCAGTTTTAAGTTCTACTCCCAGCTGTAAGGCTGGGAATTGGGGTAATTGACCAGGGTGGCTACAGGTGGCCAGACAATGACGTTGTAAACAAAAAATCCCCCATGATTATCCATCCTATGGCTTGAAATAGACTAGCACCTCCCCATCAAGGGGAGGGTTGGTGCAAAGATGTGGGTCTCCTGGGTGGATCAGATTCGTAGCATGGCTGTGGGTGTGGTGGTGGGGGTACACAGGGCTCGGCTTCTCTTGATGAGGCACCGCTGGGGCCACCATTTCAGAGGAGGAGACATGAGTCATGAAGGAGGCGGCTATGGGTATTGTGTTTCCATGCGCGCTCACAGCCAGGGCAGCATGGTAGGCCATGCTATGGGCACGTGCTGTCCTCATGGTATTAGAGAGACAGGGTGGGTGAGGTCCTGTCTTTTAGCCAGAGCCTGGGATGTCAGGCTAGGGGCACTGGAGTAGAACCTGCAGCTTGCCACCATGATGGCTTTGGCATTTCTCCATTGGAAAAATTGGGACAGGTTCAGTGAAGGGATCTGAGAGCAGTTTTGGGCTCTGGACGGTTGCCTTTAGGCTAGGACATAGGAAGCTCAAATCAATTTTCCTGATGGACGAGAAGCTTAGGCAGCGGTTTGACCACCGCCGGTCAGTCCCCGACGCTGGCAAACAAGGGCTAATGGCACAGGGCAAAGGGAGATCCAGCTTCCAAGCCAGACAACTACAGAGTGGAAATAGCAGTGCTGAGTTTGCCCAGCAAGAGGGGTGAACCCCTCGAGCAGCCTCCCGCGGAGCAAGACAGGCTGTGCAGCGGCTTGGAGATTTCACATCCAGATGGGGGCGTTGTCTTTCTAAATGTGCCGCTCTAGCTCAACCACAAGATACGGGATGGATTGGCGAACCGCCAGGGGGAGTTCTCTGGCCTGGTCTATACAGCCGGTGGGACTAGAGCAGGGGGGTCTCAAACTTCATTGCACCACAACCCTCTTCTGACAATAAAAGCTACCCCCCCGAGGAGGGGGGAACCGAAGCCTGAGCCTGCCCGAGCCCCATGGACCCAGGTGGGGGTGGGAAGGGATAGCAGGACAAAGCTGAAGTCCCAGGTGGGGAGCCTGTAACCTGAGTCCCAACACGCAGGGCTGAAACCCTCAGGCTCAGCCTTGGGTGGTGGCACTCGGACTTTGGCCCTGGGCCCCACCAAGTCTAAGCCAGCCCTGGGGACCCCATTAAAATGGGGTGGCGACCCACTTTGGGGTCCCGACCCACAGTTTGAGAACCGCTGGACTAGATGATCCAACGGGCTCTGAAACTTTATGAATCTCTCAAGGCCTGTGAACTGATGAGCACATGAGATGCCCCGAAACTGATCCTCCTCTCGACCCAGTCAAATGCTTTTCTGAGCCAATGAGTGACTCACTCCTGTATTTCTGGTCAGGGCTGGGGTTTGTTTTCACCACCATCCCCTGGGATCCTCAGAAATGCTTTTGTGCCACTTCCATCAACCGGTTTCTCATTTGTGTCATGCCTTGTGCAACAAGATTGAGCCAAGCCTGGAGCTCCCAGGCACGACTATGACACGGACAATAAATCAGTAAGAAACGTTCACGCGCTGCCAAAATTTTTCACCCCAAAACCAAGGGGAAGAAGGAAACTCACAGCTCTTTTTCAAAACTATGGAATTGGGTGTAAATGGAAGTAATGGCAAGATGAAGCATGTTTCCCTGGATAAAATCAGTTGTGTTTCTGGTTAGTTTGGGGGGTTTTTTAAATCCTCTTTTAATTTTCTTTCCTTGCTTTTCTCTGCTAGGTTTTATTTTTCTTGTTTTGGGTTTTGTTTTTTTTTTGGGGTTTTTTGGGGTTTTTTTTTGTTTTTTGTGGGTTTTTTTGTCATAAAATGTTAAATAAAAAAATATCCTCGGTAACAATCGTGAGTGCTCACACCCCCCACCCCCACTTCGGAAAAGAAACCCAAAGAAAGAAAACCACCATTTCCATTTCTCGGCCCTGCGCTGGGCAATCACAGAACCTCATTGTTCAAAACAAAAAAGATTTGTGTGTGTGTGTGCGTGTGTGTCTGTGTGCGAAGTTCAAGAATCCCAGTAAAAATTCCCAGCGAGGTTGGTTTTTTTTCCCCTTTTTTATAAAAATAGATTTTTTCCCATTTTTTGTTGGTTTTTATTATTTCCATTTTCAGCCTTTTCTATTATTATTATTTATTTTATTTCATTTGTTCATTCACGAGCTGCGAGAGGAAGCCTCCCCCCCTCTTTCCCTCTCACTCCCACCCCTTTTTGGCAACAAAAAAACAACCCTTCTCTAGGAAATAAATTAACGGGGCTGGGAGGGGAGGTTGGGGGGGGTAACTTTCTCTTGATTTTCAAATGGGTTCAATCCATTTATTTAAACATCCCTTTGTGCCTCGCCCCCTCCCTTCCCCGTTTTGCTTGGGGCGGTTTTGGAACGAAAGCAGGCACAAGCTGAAGACTGCATGGTGGGGTGGGGCTGCAGCAGGGAAAGGGTTAATGCTGGATGGGGATCGGGGCTCTTTAGGGGGGTGCAGGGAGCAAGGAGGGATCCAATTTCTAAACCAATTCTGCAGCCCACATTTCAATGAGCCGCAGGCCGCTACGGCTCAGCGCCACCAAGGGTGTCAAAGGGGGTTAGGCACCTAAAGGCAGGTGCCTAACCACAGAGCCCCAAAGGCACTGACGCTACGGACCTAACTCCCACTGACATCAAACCCCCGCCAGGCGCCGCTCTGCAGCGAGTCGCAGCCCCTGAGCCTCAGCCCCGGGAGCGCGGTTCTGATGGGTCAACCCGAGGATCTGCTACAACAGCCCCGTCGCTCCCCCTGGACTGCGCGAATTTCCAGCAGCCGACGCATGCGTGAGCCACCCATGGGTGGGCTTCTCCCCACGGCCCCCGGAAATGCCAGCCCCCAGGGAACGAGCATGCAGTGCAGTGAACGACACCGGTAGCAAAAGGAGGATACACGGATGCCGTCAAAGCCAAGCAGGTTTGGGGGGGGCCCATGGGGGGGTATCAGCTGTGGGCTCTGAACCCAGGTCCTTGCAATGTAACCATGGGCTGCTACCCCCCCAGCTCTGTTAGCCAAGTCAGCGTGGGCTCCTCCATCTGTGTGTGATCCAGCCACCACTAGAGGGAGACAGAGCCCCACACTGAGTAGGCGTGGCCTACTCACCAAGTGGGTGTGGCATTCACAGAATGGGCGTGGCTTCACACCAAGTGGGTGGGGCCTGTACTAGCACCCTGTTTTTGCTGCTTGGCACCCACTGGATCCTTTGGCCGAGCTGGCCCTTTGCCAGGGCCGCGCTGTCGGCAAAGCCGGTGGCTGTCGAGTCGGGGCTGGAGGAGACGCATGCCTGGATTTTAAAGACACAGTCACACCCCCCCCCACACACACACACACCAGCCTTGCCAGGCTCGGGGCTATAGTCTCAAGCCCCGGCTGGAGTCACGCGAGCCAAGTGACCAGCGCCGATCCCCCGAGTCCACCCCTGAGCCCGCCCCAGCCGGGTGAAAGCAGCAGTCGGCTTTGCAATGGCTGACGGCACCACGGTGACAACATGCCCCATGGCCCCTCCCCGACAGCCAGGCTGGGACCACCTGTTCTGATGGTGGGGGGGGGTCAGATCTTGGGGCGCGTCCAGCCAGTGCCATCTCATCCTTCTGCCCTCCCCCTCCAAGTGCTCCTGGATGGATCCTGGTTAGTTTCAAAGCCCCAGTCCCCCTTCGCCTCTGGGGCAGCCCCACAGCCGGGAGGCTTGGGGCCCCAGTTGGCTCAGGGGGTGGGGGCTCAGGGGAGCATTTTCCCCCCAGCAACTCAACAGCAGCAGCCCATCCCCTCCCCATCCCAGCACTAATTGGGAATAGCAGCCCCTACCCCCGATAACGTCTCACCCATCTGCCCCCGCAGCCCAGAGGCACTCACTGATCACAGCTGGGGGCCCTGCCAGGAATCCCCTCCCCACAAAATTGGTTTGGGGGGAATCCCAGGGGGAGAGATGGGAGGACAATGTTGGGAGGGGACCCTCAGGACAAGTGTGGGGCAGTTGGTGTGGGGGAACCTCAGGATGGCTGTCAGGGGGCCCAGGATGTGGAGGGAGAGCCACAGGCACCCCAAAATGGAGGGGACATTGGAATTCAGTGCATAACGGGGGGTCCCCTCTCATGCCCCCGCTGGGGTCCTCGCGACGCCGTGGGGCACAGTTGTGGGGGAGGAGCACGGGGGAGGGTCAGGCTTACGTTTGCCTCGCCTGTGGGAGGGGGTGGGACCCCGGCACCCCCCTCGCTGTCTCATCACTGCTCCCACGGCGGCTTCTTGCTCCTCACCAAGGCTGCGAGGCGTTCGCTTCCTTCCGCTCCCCCACGGGGGGCATCGCGCGCCAGCTGGAGGTGGCTCGCCATGGGGCTGGGAGGGGGACGGTGCCCATCACGGGGTGGGGGGGATGGTGCCTGCCATGGGGCGGGAGGCTCGGGGGGGGCGTGTCTCTCTTTCCATCAGGTCGGGGTGTCGGGGGGGGCTGCCCAGTCTCTGCCACGGCTCCTCTCTCCTGCCCTCGGTTCGGGCCAGGCTCAGGCCTTGTGCTGCTTGCTGGTTTTGAAGGAGACTTGCAGGATGCGGTCGCCCAGCCGGTACCCGTTGAGGCTGGCAATGGCCATGGCTGCCTCCTCGTAGTTGGTCATGGTGACGAAGCCGAAGCCCTTGCACTTGTTGGTGGCGAAGTCACGGATCACCTTGACGTTGGTGACGGCGCCGAAGGGCCCGAAGAGCTGCCACAGGACGCTCTCGTCCGCCTCCGGCGACAGGTTGTAGACGAAGATGCACCAGCCGCCGCTGGAGGCGCCTGTCAGGTTAACGCCCGCCAGGCTGGTCATGCTGTCAATGGTGATGGGCGAGAACCTGGAGATTAAGGACAGAGGACTACCTTGGGTGTAACGCGGGCGTCGGCGCGGCGGGAGCACAGCGCCCACCCGCCCTGGGCACGGTGAGCGGGGAATCGCCCTGGGCACGGGGAGTGGGGACCAACCCACCCGCCCTGGGCACGGGGAGCAGGGACCCACCTACCCACCCTGGGGCCGGGGAGCGGGGAATCATCCTGGGCACTGGGAGCGGGGAATCGTCCTGGGCATGGGAAATGGGGACCCACCCACCTGCCCTGGGCATGGGGAGCGGGGAATCGTCCTGGGCATGGGGAGTGGGGACCAACCCACCCGCCCTGGGCACAGGGAGCGGGGAATCGCCCTGGGCTCGGGGAGTGGGGACCAATCCACCCGCCCTGGGCACGGGGAGCGGGGACCAACCCACCCGCCCTGGGCACGGGGAGCGGGGAATCACGCGGGCACGGAGAGGGGGGATTCACCTGGGCATGGGGAATGGGGACCCACCCACCTGCCCTGGGCACGGGGAGCGGGGAATCATCCTGGGCACGGGGAGTGGGGACCAACCCACCTGCCCTGGGCACGAGGAGCGGGGAATCGCCCTGGGCATGGGGAGTGGGGACCAACCCAACCGCCCTGGGCATGGGGAGCAGGGACCCACCTACCCGCCCTGGGCATGGGGAGTGGGGTATCACCTGGGCATGGGGAATGGGGACCCACCCACCTGCTCTGGGCACGGGGAGTGGGGAATCATCCTGGGCATGGGGAGCGGGGAATCACCTGGGCACGGGGAGCGGGGACCCACCCACCTGCCCTGGGCATGGGGAGTGGGGACCAACCCACCCGCCCTGGGCACGGGGAGTGGAGAATCATCCTTGGCACAGGGAGTGGGGACCAACCCACCCGCCCTGGGCACAGGGAGCGGGGAATCATCCTGGGCACGGGGAGCAGGAACCAACCCACCACCTGTCCTGGGCACGGGGAGCAGGGAATCACCCTCGGCACATGGAGCGGGGACCAACCCACACACCCTGGGCATGGGGAGGGGGGAATCTCCTGGGCATGCGGAACGGGGACCCACCCACCTGCCCTGGGCATGAGGAATGGGGAATCACCTGGGCACGGGGAGTGGGGACCAACCCACTCACCCTGGGCACGGGGAGCGGGGACCCACCTACCCGCCCTGGGCACGGGAAGCAGGGACCTACCCACCTGCCTGGGCATGGGGAGCAGGGACCTACCCACCCGCCTGGGCACAGGGAACAGGGACCAACCCACCTGCCCTGGGCACGGGGAGCAGGGACCAACCCACCCACCTGGGCATGGAGAACAGGGAGCAACCCACTCACCCTGGGCACGGGGAGCAGGGACCCACCTACCCGCCCTGGGCACGGGGAGCAGGGTCCTACCCACCTGCCTGGGCACGGGGAGCAGGGACCCACCTACCCGCCCTGGGCACGGGGAGCAGGGTCCTACCCACCTGCCTGGGCACGGGGAGCAGGGACCCACCTACCCGCCCTGGGCACGGGGAGCAGGGACCTACCCACCTGCCTGGGGCACGGGGAGCGGGGACCAACCCACTTGCCTGGGCATGGGGAGCAGGGACCCACCTACCCACCCTGGGCACGGGGAGCAGGGACCTACCCACCCGTCTGGGGCACAGGGAGCAGGGAATGATCCTGGGCATGGGGAGCAGGGTCCCTCCTGGGCCACCAGCCCAGGCCTGGGTGCGGGAGGCCCTACACTCTAGCCAGCCACCAAGCTCAGCTCTGGGGGGCAGGGGTTGGAGGGAGGCTGCTCCCCAGGACAACAGAGCCTGGGGTCTGGATTCGAACCCGCTCTCACCTGCAGTGCCCTCCGCCCCTCCCCCACAGCAATTCCATTCAGGGGGGCGTGGCCAGAGCAGGATTTGAGCCTCTCCCACCCCCTCATGCCCCCCGGGGCATGGGCAGCTCTGGCCTGTGCTGCCCTTACCCTGAACCACGTTCATCTCCCCCTTCTGCCCCAGACTCCCTGGGTGACCCTCTCTGGGCCTCAGTTTCCCCATGTGAGCAATGGGTATAATGATCCTTCCTGGCTCTATTTCGATTGTAAAGTCTTCGAGCCAGAGACTGTCTGTCCCTGGGTCTGCAGCGACCGGCACAACATGGGCCCGGATCTTGTTTGGGGTCTGCGGGGGGCTGGATCTCGGTCGGGGTCTCTCAGCCCAATAACAAAAGCAAGTGTGTTTGCTGCTGGGGGACCTGCGCACGCCCCCACCCCCCTGCCTGCTAGGCTCTGAAGAGCATCAAACCACAACCCAAGGGAGGGAATAATCAAGTGACGCGTCTCATGTGCCCCCCTGCCTGACTCCCAAGGCCCTGACAGCCCCCGGGGAGGGCAGGGGGGGCTGGGCATTCTGCACTGGCCAATGTTCCCATGCTGGGGGGGGGCAGGGGTTGGGATTATGATTTCAAAGAAGATGCCGCAGAATCAACCCCAAAAGAAGGTTTTTCCTTTCCACACATCAGGCCCAAAATGGAAGCAGGAAACTGGCATCCCGCTGGCCAGGACCCTCCCCCATGCCCCCCCCCAGTCACGCAGGGAAGGGCCCCAGGGGAGATGGGGGCAGGTGGGGGGCGACTCTGGTGTCAGGCTGAGCTTGGCAGGGGGCCTTGGGGAGGGGATGAGAAGTGGGGGGGGGCTAGTTAATTCTCAGTGCTGGCGGCTGGGGCTGGGGGGCAGTGGCAGGCTGGGAAGGGGGGGCTCGTTACCTCTTAACGCCGTAGGCCATGTTTAGCAAATTGTCCAGCCTGTGGGAGGAAGACGGAGAGGAGAGGAGAGGAGAGGCCCCAGTTAGTAGCTGACCCGTTACAGTGGGGAGGGGGGCCCTGCGAGGTCACCTGGCTCGGTTATGGGGCAGGAAAGGACAGGGGGTGCCGCGTGTAGACATGAGGGGTGCGACACCAGCTGCATTGCACATGTGAGTGCACCCAGCTGCGTGATGGCTGCACGGCACGTGTTTGCACGGCGGCCGCATCACTCATTTCAGTGCACCTGGGTGTACAGTGCACCTGGGCGTGGCAGCTGCTTTGCAGGTCAGAGTGCACATGCATGCACGAGGGCTGTGTGGCATGGGTAAATGCACACGCATGCACGAGGGCTGTGTGGCATGGGTAAATGCACACACACACACGAGGGCTGTGTGTGTCACGGGTAAATGCAAACACATGCACGAGGGCTGTGTGGCACGGGTAAATGCACACACATGCACGAGGGCTGTGTGGCACGGGTAAATGCAAACGCATGCACGAGGCCTGTGTGGCACGGGTAAATATACACACATGCACAGTGGCTCTGTTGCATGTGTTACACATGTGCCTGGAAGCATGTTGCATGAATGTTCCATGCAGCACATGCTGCATCCATGAGGGCGTGTGTGCTTCATGTATATGCATGTTACCTGGCCATGTGTGTATTTGTGGCAGTTCGCACTTGCAGGCTCAGGAGCTATGTTGAAGGCATTGACTCACACAGCACGCTACATGTGGCTGCTCAGAAGAGACACATCCAGCATGCATGTCATGTGTGCAACACGTGGCATTGCAGTGTGTGGAATAGCCCACGTGTCCCGCTGCATGCCTGATGCAGGCATGATGTACATGGACATTGCTGGATGCACACGCATGTTGTGTGTAATTTTTTTCTCACACTCAGGCCACCAACCCCCGTGGACACAAACGCGTCCGACTGGCTCGGCCACGTGTGGCGCACACAGGACAGGGACACAGGTCATGCATGTGCGGAGGCTCTGCCCACAGGGCTGTGTACACGCCGCAGTCCTGGCTTGCGGGGCGGGGGGGTCAGGTTCTATTATACCATTGGGGGGTAATTTTAAAGCTGGAGGGTTAACTAGACAAGGAGAATGGGCTTGGTGCCAGAACGGGCCCTGGCTGGAGAAAACGGGGCGCTGAGGGGGATGGGCCCCTGCCTGGGGGTACAGGACTGGCTGTTTGAGGGGGGAGTCACATCCTGATGTGGGGGGGGGGGGCTCAGACCCAGAGCCCCTCATTCACAGGCCGCAGTAATGATGTGTGAACACATAAAAAGGGGGTGGGGGAATCTAGTGAGAGTGGGGGGGATTATGGCTGCCATGGCAACCCACCCACCAGTCCACCCCTGACCACCCCCCATGCACCCAGTAGGTCCCTCTCCCCCCACTCCCTCTTGTGGATGAAAAAGTTGAGGTCCCTGAATCGCCAGCATCCCAAGAATGGTCCCGTCTCACCCACCCCCAGCTGCCCATCGAGCCATGATGCCCAGTAATGAGATGCAGCCACCTCTGGGGTGGGGCAGGGGATTGGTTCCACTGGGATCCCTCGATTCCCTGCCCAGGGTGCCCTGCCCAAGATGCCACCGGATACCTGCCTTCCAGAGGGGCAGATACGACCAACAGCATCCCAGCTGCCCCCTTCCTTCCTGCCCCACAGAGCCAGACCCCCCCCCCCCCGCCAGCGTGAACGGCCATCGCTCCTTTGACACCTGGGGATCCAGCCCCACGTCTGGGATGCAGCCACCTCTGGGGTGGGGGCTGGTTGTCCAGCCAATGCCGCACAATGGACAGAGCCAGGTCATGAGGGAGGAGCCCGGCCCTGGCAGGAGTTCAGGGCAGGACAGGATTTCGGCCAGGACGCCTGGGCTCACGCCCTGACCCAAGCTACTAAGAACTGAGGTTTATTTCTCCTCTGCAAGGTGGTGCCTCCCCCCGCTCAGCACCTAGCATCCCCCCCAGCCTCCAATTCAACCCCTTGGGCCGGGTGGGGGGGTGTCTCCCATCCAAGTCCTAGCCATGGCCTAGCCCTGCTTAGCGCTGTGGGGACCGGGCCCCAGGGGTCCCGGACAGTTCACACCTCTGCAATGCAGCAGCCCCAGGTGAGCCCCCCCAGCCCCAGCAGAGACAGAGGGGAGGGGGTGCCCAGGGGGGAGGTACCCAGGGGCCATTTCAGAGACCCCGAGTTCATCACTGGGCAAGCAGGGCTCACGGTGCTGTAACAGGAGATGGGTGGGGCTATTGGCAAAGGGGTGGGGCAGGAACAAAGGAGGTGGGGCTACTAGTGTAAGGGGTGGGGCCAATGGTAAAAAGGGACAAAAGAGGAAATGTTGATACAACAAGGGGAGGAGTCAGGAGCAAAGGGGGAGGAGTTACTAGTGAAATGGGAGGAGCTAACAAGAGGGGCTGGGAAATGTGCTAATGGTAAAGGACGAGGGGCAAAAAGGGGAGGTGCCAGGAAAAGGAGGCGGGGCTACTGGCTAAGGGGGAGGTGCTAACAGTAGAAGGGCGGGGCCACAGCCAAAAGAGGAGGCACCATGGCAAATAGGGAAACTCTAATAGAAAAATGGGAGGGGCCATGAAAAGGGGCGGGACTACTGGTTAAAGTGGAGGTGCTAACAGTAGAAGGGCGGGGCCATGGCCAAAAGGGGCGGGGCTCCCAGGCAGAGGGGCGGGGTGGGGCGGGGGCCCGGCGGCGTCTCACCTGAAGCGCTGGGTCTGGTGGTGCAGCGGCCCCGTGTAGCGCCGCGCCGTGGTCTGGTACAGGTGGCTCAGCAGCGCCTGGCCCGTCTTCTGGCTGGGGTTGTTGGCGAACTTGACGGTGATAGGCTCGCTGGCGCCCAGCGGCTTCTGCCCATTCAGCCCCTTGATGGCCTCCTCCGCCTCTATCCTCTTGTCGAAGCGGATGAAGCCCACCCCTCGGGAGACGCCTGGGGGGAGCACAGCCAGGTCAGGGGGGCTGGGCTGGCCTCAGCGTGGCGCCGAGGAGCACCGTGGGGCAGGGGGCTGTGGGGTCAATAGCAGGCCCTGTGGGGCAGGGGCCAGAGTGGGGCTTGGTAGGGGCACCATGAATCATGGGGAGTCATTAGGGGGTGCAATGGGGCAGGGGGCCAGGGTAGGGCATGGCAGGGGGTGCCATGGGAGTCATTAGGGGGTGCCATGGGGCAAGGGGCCAGGGGATTCATTAGGGGGTGCCATGGGGCAGGGGGCCAGAGTGGGGTTTGGCAGGGGGTGCCATGGGCAGAGAGCAGAGCAGGGGGGTCAATAGGGGGTGCTGTGGGGTAGGGAGTCAGTGAGGGGTGCCATGGGGCAGGGAATGGGGCAGGGGTTAGTAGGGGGCATTGTGCTGCAGGGAGCAGGGGAGTCAGTTGGAGGTGCCGTGGGGCAGGAGGTCGGTGGGGGGGCTCCAAGGGGCAGGGAGTCAGCACCACAGGGTAGGGGGCTCTGAGGACTCATGGCTGCTTTTCACAGCAGCCTGGAACCATCAAGATGAGGATCGTGCCCCCCCCCATTTGGGCCAAATCAGAGCCCTGGGCCCCTGCAGCACTGACCCCCCCCACCCCAGTCCATCAGTCTCCAGGCCCCACGGTCCCTCAGGCCCGGATGGGTCTGATCCAGGGGGCCTGGGAGGGGCCGGAGCTGGATGCTGCTGAAGTCACTGGGCCCCATTGATACAGCGCCCTGGAGAGAACCCCGGAGTCCAGGCTCCCAGCCCCCCCTCCCCGGAGCAGGGGGCTCCCGGCCCCTACCGGTGACCTGGTCCACCAGGATGCGGGAGGTGATGATGCGGCCGTACTGCGAGAAGAGCTGCTCCATCTCCTTCTGGCTCATGCTCTTGGGCAGGCCGCTCACGTACAGGTTGGCATCGCGGATGGAGGCCGAGCTGGGCCGGGCGTAGGAGACCTTGGGGGGGCGGGAAGGGGTCAGACGGGGGCTGCGGGGAGACAGGTGGGGCCAACCCCTTCCCTGCCACCGCCTCACCCTTTGCCCCTCCCCTCCCAGGAGTCCTGGCTCCCAGCCCCCCTGCTCTAACCACTAGGCCCCGCTCCAAGCTCTGAGCTGGGGTCAGGGGCAGGATCTGTGGTGCTTCCTCCCCCTGCCCCACTCCATGGGTCTGTCTGTCGCTGGGGGGGGTTACCCGGCTACCCCTAACCCCTCCCTGTCCTTGAATCCAACCGGCTCCATCCCCCCCATCCCCTTCTCCTCCCTCACCTCAACCCAGCCCCCACCCGCCACCTCCTCCCCAGGCCTGGCCACCCGCTCACCTTGATGGTTTTCATCTGCAGTTTCAGTCCGTTCAGGGTGTTAATCGCTTTGTCCGCGTCATTCGGGTCCACGTAATTCACGAAACCATAACCTAAACTCTGCCCTGGGGGCGGGGAGAGACGTGAGTGGGGGGCACTCAGCCCCCTCCCCTCACCCGACAGCCCTGCCGGTGCCCCTCACTCCCGACCCGCAGCCCCTGCTAGCCCGACCCTGCCCCCCTCAGCTCTGCTGGTGCCCCTCACTCCCGACCCCCAGCCCCTGCTAGCCCAGCCCTGGTCCCCCAGCTCTGTGAGTGCCCCTCACTCCCGACCCGCAGCCCCTGCTAACCCAGTCCTGCCCCCCCCAAGCTCTGCGAGTGCCCCTCACTCCTGACCCACAGCCCCTGTACCTGTGATCTTGTCCCGGACCAGCTTGCAGGACTCAATCTCCCCAATGCTGCCGAAGAGGCTCTTGAATTCTTCCTGCGTCATGTTCTGGGGCAGGTAGTTGACGATGAGGTTGGTTTTGCTGTCGTCGGCCGCTCCGTTGGCGCTCAGGGGCGGCCCGTTGGGGAGGCCACTGTTACTGGTGGGGCCGTTGGACACCTGGGTCTCCATGGTGCTGATTATCTGCTGGAGACAAGAGGGGGCAGGGGGTGATCGCTCTGCAGAAGAGGGCGCTGTGTGGGGCAGGGGGTGATCGCTTTGCAGGTGGGGGTTCTGGGTGGGGCAGGGGGTGATCGCTCTGCAGGCCGGGGGCGCTGGGTGGGGCAGGGGGTGATCGTTCTGCAGGCCGGGGGTGCTGGATGGGGCAGGGGCTGATTGCTCTGCAGGCCGGGGGCGCTGTGTGGGGCAGGGGGTGATCGCTCTGCAGGCCGGGGATGCTGTGTGGGACAGGGGGGTAGGAGGCACTGGATAGGGAAAGGGGACTCTATGAGTGGGGGCTGTGTGGGGCAGGGGGCGCTGGGTGGGGCAAGGGGGTGAGCGCTCTGCAGGCCGGGGATGCTGTGTGGGGCAGGGGGGTAGGAGGCACTGGATGGGGAAAGGGGGCTCTATGAGGGGGGGCATGGGGGGAAGGGGCACTGCATGGGGGAGGGGAGAAGGAGCACTATGTGGGGCAGGGAGAGGGGCTGGTGGGTGGGCTTAGGAGGCACCGGGGGGGAATGCGTGGATACTGCTTGGGGGAGGGGTGCTGTGTAGGACAGGGGGTGATGGATGGGGTTAGGGGGCACTGTGGGGGGAAAAGAGGTGGGTACTGCTTGGGGAAGGGGTGCTGTGTGGGGCAGGGGGTGATGGATGGGGTTAGGGGGCTCCACGTGGGGTAGGGATGCTGTGTGGGGAGAGGGGACTGATCCAAGGGGGCACTCCATGGGCTTGGGGGGACTCTCCAAGGGGGTATCTGGCAGGACGCCCTGGCGTTCGCTGCCACCCCGATGGGTCGTCGAGCGTCGTGGCGCCGGGGTCGGTTCAGCCCCGGGGGGTGCCATGGACAGACAGACGGACAGACGCCCTCCCACCCGCGCTCAGGGAAAAGCCAAGGGACCAGGGGAACCCGTCCAGGCTGCCAAATCCGGAGCCCCTGAAACCCGGGGATGGCGGGACCAAGCGCTGGAGGGAACAGACGGCCAGGCTGGGGGGCCCAGACAGACACACAGACAGGCCGAGGGGGACAGGCGGCCAGCCCAGGGGGAGGGGGGAACAGACAGTCAGGCTGGGGGGCCCAGACAGACACACAGACAGGCCGAGGGGGACAGGCGGCCAGCCCAGGGGGAGGGGGGAACAGACAGTCAGGCTGGGGGGCCCAGACAGACACACAGACAGGCCAAGGGGGACAGGCGGTCGGCCTAGGGGGAGGGGGGAACAGACGGCCTGGCTGGGGGGAAGGGACAGATAGGCTGGGAGAAGAGATGGCCGGGCCAGGGAGGGGGGACAGACAAACAGGCCGGGAAGGGGGGACAGATGGCTGGGCCGAGGGGGCAGACAGACGGTCAGGGGACAGACAGACGGGCCGGGAAGGGGGAACATACAGGCGGTGGGTGGACAGACAGGCCAAAGAGAGACAGGCGGCTGGGCCGAGGCAGGGGACAGACAGACGGATGAGGGGACAGACAGGTGAGTGAGGGGACAAACAGACAGGCGGGGAAACAGACAGACGGGCGGGAGGACAGACAGACGGGCAAGGGAAGAGACAGGCGGGGGGACAGACAGATAGACGGGTGAGGGGACAGACAGACAGGCGGGGGGACAGACAGACAGGTGAGCGGACAAACAGACGGCTGGGGGGCTAGACAGACAGGTGAGGGGGACAGACAGACGGGAGGGGAGGGACAGACAGATGGGCTGAGCACAGACAGTCCCAGCTGCTCTAACATTCTGGGGACCCAAGCCCCCAAATGTCTCCCACCTCCCTTGCCCAGGGCGAGAGCCACCCCGCTACCCCCATGCGCTCCCTGCAACTGAGCCCCTTCCCATCCTTCTCTCCATGGAGCAATGGGGATCCTGCTCCGACCCCCAGCCTGGTCTAGTTATTTCTGCCCCCTCCAATGCATGACCCCCAAATCAGCCGCTCCCCCCCTTCCCAACACCCCCATTCCAGTCCTGGTCTCTTAACCCTGCCTCAGCTGCCCACATACGCACCTGAGGATCCTCCAGGCCTGGCTGCCCCAGGAAGCCCCATCAGACCCTCCCCTTGAGACACTGATCCACCTTCCAACGCATTTGCCCATCCGGCTCCTCCAGGGGCCCCAGATCTGCCTCCCCTTGGTGGCCAGAAACCTCCCCATGTCCAGCCTCGGTCTGTCCCCGTTTGCTCGTGCCCCCCTCCCTGGCTTCCCCCCAGGGTGTAGACGGAGCGCTCAGCTCCCCGGCAGCCTGCGGCCGGTCAGGCGGAGCAAGCGCAGCGCTGTCAGCGCCACCCTGGCTGCAGGGAAGGTGCCTTGCGTTGACAGCCAGCAGCTGTAGCCTGACCTCCAGGCTGTTCGGTCCTCCGGACGCCCCGTGCAGAGCCCCAGGATCTCACTAAACCAGCCTCGGGCAGAGGCCGGGGGAGCCAGGTGCCCTCGACGCCCCGGTGATGGCAGGGAATTGATTCACTGAGACATGCCCAGATACTCCCAGTCCCATGCTGCAAAGGAAACCCCCAATCCCTGTCAATCTGACCTGAGGAAATTCCTCCCTGCCCCTAATCAGATGGTCAGTCTAAGCCTAGGCAAGCTCCACCAACCAGAGGATGCTTCTCTGGCCAAGCTCTGATGCTCCAGAGGAAGGTGGGGGGGGGCAGAGGGGGGAGGCAGGATCCATCTGCCCGGTTGTGCACTGTGGGGGAAGGGACATCCCTTCCTGACCCCTGCAGGCAACCGGCTGCAGCCCTGAAGCATGAGGTTGGATTCCAGCCTTAAAGCATGTGGAGGGCAATGCAGAGATTTCTCTTCTCCTCGTGGTCTGTGACGGAAGGGGACAAACAGTGGGGCTGACAGATTCCAAGCCAGAGGGGACCCCCATGACCAGCTGCCCCCACCCCCAGGCTGTAGAATCGCTCCCAGAAGTGGGAGATCATCTTTCAAAACCCTCCAAGCGATGATGAGTCCAGCCCCTCCTGGGAAGCACTTCACCGTGTCATCACCTGCCTGTGTCTTATTCCAGGGTCGGATTTATCTACCTTCAACTCCCAGCCAGCCCTTGTCAGCCAGACTGAAAAGCCCTCGCGGCATCGCCAACGACCCTTTAGTCGTCCATGGGCCTGCTCCACGTCTGTTGCCTGCCCCTACGGCTGTTCTGCCACCCACATGACATGTGGCTTTGTGAGTCCAGGAAACACAGGGCAGATCCCAGGAGGCGATTCCCATACCAGGGGCATTGCCGCCCCTCTGGTGAGACCGGGCCGGGGGGGGAATGGCCCTGCCTGCAACTTGTCCGAAAGTCCTCAAAGACATGAGGGGTCGTGGCCCTTCTGATCAGTCAACGTTAATGTCAGTGAAAAGCCCCCAGCGATGCAGAACCAGAGAAATGGTCTGAGGTGAACCGGATGAAGTTCAATAAAGACTGGGAAGAGACTGTCTAGGAAGGAGTATGGCAGAAAGATTTAGGGGTCATAGTGGACCACAAGCTAAATATGAGTCAACAACGTGATACTGTTGCAAAAAAAGCAAACGTGATTCTGGGATGCATTAACAGGTGTGTTGTAAACAAGACACGAGAAGTCATTCTTCCGCTCTACTCTGCGCTGGTTAGGCCTCAGCTGGAGTATTCTGTCCAGTTTTGGGTGCCACATTTCAGGAAGGATGTGGACAAATTTGGAGAGAGTCCAGAGAAGAGCAACAAGAATGATTAAAGGTCTTGAGAACATGACCTATGAAGGAAGGCTGAAAGAATTGGGTTTATTTAGTTTGGAAAAGAGAAGACTGAGAGGGGACATGATAGCAGTTTTCAGGTATCTAAAAGGGTGTCATCAGGAGGAGGGAGAAAACTTGTTCACCTTAGCCTCTAATGATAGAACAAGAAGCAATGGGCTTAAACTGCAGCAAGGGAGATTTAGGTTGGACATTAGGAAAAAGTTCCTAACTGTCAGGGTAGTTAAACACTGGAATAAATTGCCTAGGGAGGTTGTGGAATCTCCATCTCTGGAGATATTTAAGAGTAGGTTAGATAAATGTCTATCAGGGATGGTCTAGACAGTATTTGGTCCTGCCATGAGGGCAGGGGACTGGACTCGATGACCTCTCGAGGTCCCTTCCAGTCCTAGAGTCTATGAATCTATGAATCTATGAAACCTCCGAGACATCCCCCTTTCTCAGCGGCAAGGCAGGGGGGCAGCAGAATCGGGGTGTGTGATTCAGGGAGCCCGTTGCCTCAAACCCATCCCTCGTTTCCTGCATGCAGCCCAGAGGTGCGATTCCGGCAGCAGGAGGCACCCGGTGGCCGTGTGCCCCTGGGTGCCGAGTGCCCCCACCGGAGAGCTGCCCTCATTGAGCCAACAGCGAGGACAAGCCCAGCGCACGGATCCAAGACTGGGCCCCAAAATTCAGTAGCCAGATCAGCACTACAAACCAATCCCAGCTCCTTCCGCCGCCCCGGGGATGCCTGCAGTGGCCGGTCAGTTTCAGCCGTGACTGCATCAGTGTCTCCCCCTTGGTTCTGTCAGTTCCCCAGCGGCTCCGTCAGGGACCCATGGGCCCGAACCGACCTGTGCAGCAGCCGCACGTCTGAGGGAGGAGGGGGTGGAAACTGGCGCAGCAAAGTGCACATCAGGCTGGAACGGAGGGACCCCAAACTCCTACAAACTCTGCCAGCCAACGGTTGCAGCTTAGACTCGGGCTGAGAGCCCTTGGCCAAAAAATGGCACCGTTTAACCCAAGAGCGTTAAGCTACACAAGGTCTTTTCCTTCCAACACACGAGAGTCCCTCCCCACGCGACATCCCCAGGAGCAGGGCCTTTCAGTTCACCCCCCACCTTAATCAGAAGTCACCCCCCGCCTTAATCCGGTGTAGACGAGGCTGGGTCTGCATCAGAGGCCTTTGCCAGCACAGAGGGCCTGGCAAAGTGCCCCTAGCAAGGACGCAGCCAGGGGGGCATCGCTCAACCCAGCACCCTCAGGGTTTTTGCCAGCTCATCTGGGTGGGTCGGGGACGAGCTTTTCCACACTCCCCACTGAGCAGCTCTCTCCCCTGCACAGCCGGCCCCGGGCGTGTCTGGGATGGCGAGAAAATCAGACACCCCCCCATGCCCCAAAGCCGCACGGTTCTACCCGGCGAATCCTGTGTCCACCCGGCCTCACACGCCACCCCCGCCCCACAGCTTAGGGCCCAAAGGGGCTGGGGAGTTTGGCCAAGTTCACGCCTCTCCCAGTAGCTGCAAAAAGCCTCACGAGGGACACTGGTGACCCCCCCAACCCGGCCCCAGGACTTTCTAATTGATCAGAAGAAGCAACCACAGCGCCCCCTAGCCCCAGGCAGGGGTGTTGGGGATATAACCTATTGAGAGGGGAGAGCGCCCCCTACTGACCCCAGCGCTCCCTGCAGCACAGCACCCCCTAGTGCCACACTGGGGCATTGGGGTCAGCACTGACTGTGGGGGAGGCGCCCCCATGGGCTACATCTGCTCCCAGCAGGATTTGGCCCATGGCAGACACCAAAGCCGGCAGAGCACCCCCACCCGCCAATGGCCTGCCCCCCAGGGACCCCTCCACCCCCACCCTGCTGACAACCTGCCCCCCAGGGACTCCTCTG
Source organism: Chelonoidis abingdonii (assembly GCF_003597395.2). Lineage (NCBI taxonomy): Eukaryota > Metazoa > Chordata > Testudines > Testudinidae > Chelonoidis > Chelonoidis abingdonii. The sequence continues at coordinate 3,323,369 of NC_133794.1, forward strand.
CCCCCATCCCGCAAACAACCTGCCTCCCAGGGACCCCTCCGCCCCACCCTCCTCCGCTGAGTGGCTCCTGCAGCTGCTCTGGGGCGGCCGTTAACTCCTTGTGGGGTTATTGATCCGTCCATTGAACTCAACATTATCCCCGGCCCCAGGCCAGACACCGAATCCATCGGCAGTGAACTGCCAGCCAGACTGTACCCGGCAACGCTCCTCAGTCCCAACCCACAGCCCCCTCCTGACCCAGCCTAGGGATCCCCCGACGCTCCTCAGTCCCGCTCCGCAGCCCCCTCCTGTCCCGGCCCAGGGATCCCCCAATGCTCCTCAGTCCTGACCCGCAGCCCCCTCCTGACCCAGCCTAGGGATCCCCCGATGCTCCTCAGTCCTGACCCGCAGCCCCCTCCTGTCCCGCCCCAGGGATCCCCCAATGCTCCTCAGTCCCGTCCCGCAGCCCCCTCCTGTCCCGGCCCAGGGCTCCCCCAACACTCCTCAGTCCCGACCCGCAGCCCCCTTCTGTCCCAGGGCCCCCCCAATGCTTCTCAGTCCTGACCCGCAGCCCCCTCCTGTCCCGGCCCAGGGCTCCCCCAATGCTCCTCAGTCCCGCCCCACAGGCGGCCAGCCCAGGGGGAGGGGGGAACAGACAGTCAGGCTGGGGGGCCCAGACAGACACACAGACAGGCCGAGGGGGACAGGCGGCC
>NC_133794.1:3324085-3334999 GCF_003597395.2 Chelonoidis abingdonii
GACTGGAGAGCATGGGGTGCTGGCCGGACATAGAGAGGGGCTGGGGTCAGGATGAGAACAGTGGGGGGCTGACAGAGGGTCTGGGGTTCGGGACTGAGGAGATTGGGGCTATGGGGGGGCCTGGAGGAACAGGAGGGGGCTGCGGGCGGGACTGAGGAGTCATTGGGGGAGTCCTGGGCGGGACCAGGGAGGGGCGCGGGTCAGAGACTGAGGAAAGCATGGGGTGCCTACCGGGTACGAAAAGGGGGCTGCGGGTTGGATGAGAGGGGGGGGGCCGGGACACGAGAGGGCTGCGGGACGGGATGAGAGAATGTTGGGGGTCCTGGGCGCGGGAACACAGGAGGGGCTTGCGGCGCGGACTGGAGGAGCATTGGGGGTTCCTTACGGCGGGTAGGAGGAGGGTGCGGGTCAGGACTGGGAAGCATCGGGGGAATGCCTGCCTGTCTGGGAACAGAGGGCTGCGGGTCTAGCGATGGGAGGAGTCTTGGGGAAGCCCCTGGGCCGGGACATGAGGGGGCTGCGGAGACGGGATGAGAGATGGGGGATCTGGGCGGGACAGAGGTGGCGTCAGGAGGGAGCTGGGGGATCCTAGGGGGAGCGAGCGGTGCGGGTTCAGACTGAGGACTTGCGGATTCCTAGGGCCGGGAGGAGGTTCGTGTCTGGACTAGAGCGTGCGTCGGGGATCCTAACGTGTGGGTTCAAATGGGCTGGGTTGGGACTCACAGAGGAGCTTACGCCGGCCATGCACCTGGCGGCCATCAGCATATCGTGTCGTGGGGCGGAGGTATGTTGTTCATGGAGCGTATCCCTGAAGGATTAAGGCGCCAAGGCAGCTTTTGCAGGGCTCACCAGCGGTAGGGGTGAGGGTCTGGGCGAGGGGTACCTGGGAGGGCCAGAGGTGTTGCGGATGGGGAGAGAGTCTGGGGGCAGAGGTGTCAGAGTGGGGGTGAAGGGTCCTGGGCAATTCGATGGGGGGCAAGGGTCCTGAGGGGTTTGGCGAGTGGGTGGGGGTCCGTGGGGGCAGTTGCGTGGGTGCTTCGGCCTTTGGTGTGGCATGGGGCCAATCTGCTGGGAGCAAGATGTAAGCCCATGGGGGGCTTCCCACAGTCAGTGTGACACCCCAAGGCCAGTTCTGGATAGGGGGTGCTTGGTGCAAGGGAGCGCTGGGGTCAGTGGTGGGCGCTCTCCCTTCATAGGTTATAATTCCCACACACCATGCCTGGTAGGGCGGCGGTGGTTGTCTTTTCCTGATCAATTTAGAAGTCCGGCCTGGTTGGGGGGGCACACAGTGTCCTACGTGAGCTTTTTGCAGCTAACTGGGAGAGGGTGAACTTGGCCAAACTCCCCAGACCTTATGGGCCTAAGCTGTGGGGCGGGGTGCGTGTGACCGGGTGGACAACGGATTTCGCCGGGTAGAAACCCGTGCGGCTTTTGGGGAGGGGGGTGTCTGATTTTCTCAGCCATCCAGACCACGCCCTGGCTCGGCTGTGCAGGGAGAGAGCCTGACCTAGTGGGGAGTGGAAAAGCTCGTCCTTGACCACCCAGATGAGCTGGCAAAAACCCGAGGCGTGTGGGTTGAGCGATGCCCCCTGGCTTGCGTCTTGCTAGGGACATTGCCCAGGCCTCTGTGCTGCAAAGAGCTCTGAGCAGACCAATCCTCGTCGTCTACACCAGGAATTAAGAGCGGGGGATTCATGAATAAGGTGGGGGTGAAACGAAGGACTTGCTCCCTGGGGTGTCTGCGGGGGAGGACTCTCCGTGGTTTGGAAGAAAGACTCTTGTGTAGCTTAAGACCTTTGGTATACAACGGGTCATGTTTTGGCAATGGCTCTCACCTGATCTAAGCTGCAATACCGTATGGCTGGCAAGTTTGTAGGATGTTGGGGTCCTCACGTTATAGCCTTGATGTGCACTTTGCTGCGCCAGTTCCACTCCTCCTCCTCCCTCAAAGTACCTGCTGGCTGCGCATCAGTCGGATTACTGGGCATGGTCTGACGGAGCGTCGCGGGGAAGCTGACAGAACCAGAGGGGAGACACTGATGCAGTCACGTGATACTGACCGGCCATGGCAGCATCCCTGGGGCGGCGGAAGGAGCTGGGATGTGGTTTGTAGTGCTGATCTCTGTGCTACTGATTTGGGCCGATGTCTTGGACTCCGTGCGTGGGCTTGTCCTCTGACGCTGTTGGCTCAATGAGGCAGCTCTACGGTGGGGCACTCGCACCGCATGGGGGCAACAACTGGCACCGGTGCTCCTGACGCATCGGAATGCACTCTGTGGCTGCATGCAGGAAACGAGGGATGAGGTTTGAGGCAACGGGCTCCCTGAATACACCACGATCTGCTGCCCATTCCTGCCTTGCCGGTGAAAGGGGGATTGTTCGGAGGTTTCAGTAGATTCATAGAGTCATAGACTACTAGGATGGAAGGGAACGCTCGAGAAGGGTTCATCGGAGTCCAGTCCTGCCCTCATGGAGACAAGAATACAGTCTAGACACCCTGATCAGACATTTTAATCTAACTAGTACTCTTAATATATCTCCAGAGATGGAGATTCACCAGCTGCCTGCAATTTATTTCCAGTGTTTTAACTAAACCTGACAGTTAAGGAGGATCTTTTCCTAAAATGTCAACCTAAACTCCTTGCGCAGTTTAAGCTCTTGCTTCTGATTCATTCATTAGAGGCTAAGGTGAACAAGTTTCTCTTCTCCGAATGACACCGCTTTATAGATAACTGAAAACGCTATCATGTCCCTCTCAGAGCTTCTCTTTCCAAACTGAAACAACCCCAATCTTTCCAGCTTGCCTATCGTAGGTCATGTCCCAAGACTTTAAATCATTCTTTTGTCCCTCTGTGACCTCTCCAATTTCTCGCTCACAATCTTTCTTGAATGCGGGCCCAGAACTGGACCAATAGGCTCCAGTTGAGGCCTACCATGCGCACCGAAGGCAGAAGGAAGAGGATGATTCTGCGTGCTTGTTTACACACACCTTTAATGCATACCCAGAAGCCAGCTTTGCTTTTTTTTGCAACAGTATCACGTTGTTGACCATCATATTTAGCTTGTGGTCACTAATGACCCTAACATTTTCTGCCATACTCCTTCTAGACAGGTCTCTCAGTTTATTGAAGTCATAACGTTCACACTCAACATAACGCGGTATCAAAAAAAAGCATACGAATAGGGAAGGATTAATCAATGAAAATTAGCAGTACGAAATGATTCAGAAGGGCACGAATCCCTCATGTTTGAGGAATTTGGACAGAGTTGCAGGCAGCATTCCCCGCCGGTTACAGAGGTGCGGCAATGCGTAGGTAGGGGGAATTCCTTGGGATCTTGCTGTGTTTCCTGGACTCACAAAGCCACATGTCATGGTGGACAAGAACACAGGGAGCGCAACAGACTTGAAGCAAGATGCAGGACGAAGTTGGTGACAAGGGCTGGCGGATTTGAAGGTAGAATAATGAGACTAGATACGGTGAAGTGCTCACAAGGGGGCTGACGACGAGGGTTAGAAAGATGATTCCGCTACTTCTGAACTACGGCCTGGTGGGGGCACTGAGGGGGTCCTTGGATTGAATCTGTAGCAGCCACTGTTTTGTCCCTTATCAAGAACTGACCACGAGAGAACAGAATCTCTGCATGCCCTCACATGCTATTAAGGTGGAAATCAACTCATCTTAGGGCTATGCTGAGGGGTCAGAAAAGGGGATGTCCTTCCCACAGTGACACGGACAGATGGATCTGCGTCCCCTCTGCCCCCCACCTAACTGCCAGAGAAGCATCTCTGGATTGGTGGAAGCTTGCTAGGCTTGAACATGCAAACACACTGAAATAGGGACAGGAGAACAATTTCTAGGTAGATTGACAGGGATTGGGGGTTCCCTTTGCGCATGAGGCTGGATATCGCATATGTCCTAGGAATCAATCCTGCCATCAAACAGGGTCGAGGACCTGGCTCCCGCTCTGCAGCTGGTTTAGTGAGTCTGGGCTTCACGGGGGTCCGGAGGCGAACAGCATGAAGTCAGGCTACAGCTCTGGCATGCAACCGCAAGCACTTCCAGTGCGTGCACGCGCGCGCGTTGAAGGAGCAGCTGCCGGGACTGAGGCTCAAACAACCTGGGGAAGCCAGGGAGGGGCACACAACGGGACAAGAATGGAGGTTTCTGGGCACAGGCTGGAGGGAATTCTGGGCTGAGGAGCGGTGGGAGAATGCGTTGAAGGTGATAGTGTCTAGGGGAGGTCTGAATGAGGGCTCCTGGGCGCCGGCCTGAGAACCTCAGGATTGGCAATGAGGTCAGTTAGAGACCAAGACGGAGATTGGGGGTCATGCATTGGAGGGGGACGAAATAACTAAACCAGGCTGGGTCGGAGCAGGATCCAATTGCAACTCAGGTTGCAGGGAGCGCATGGGTGGGTGGTCTCGCCTCTGGAAGGAGGAATTGGGGCTTGGCCAATGAAAGGGACATGAGAATTGTGCTCAAGCCCATAGCTGATCACTCCCCGTCTGTCTGCCTCCCTGTTGTCTAGCCAGAGCTGGTTGTCGCCAACTTCACTGTCTGTCACCGCTGTCTGTCTGTAGTCACGTTATATTCTGTCGAAAACAGTTCCTTCCTTGCCGTAAATGTATATCCCGAAACACTTCTGTCTTCCCACTGGTCATGTATTGTCAAATATTCACAACTGTTGTCCCAAGTCTGTCATGCATCGGCCAGCGCTGTCTCTCAAACCATTCTTCCGATTCTGTCCACTGAGTTGTCTGCCCTCGGAATCCCGTCGTTTGTTTCTTGTCCCCTCCTGCTCCGAGCATCTTTCTCGCACATATTGTCTTCCCCAGCCAGCGCTCTGTTAACTACAACCCTAAGGCGATCAGCCTGTCACCTTGGCCTGTCTGTTGTGTCTGTTGGACCCAGGCTGAATGATCCATGTCACTCCCCTGAGCTGCGCCTGTATCACAATCGGCTGTCTGAAACCCACTGCCTGGTGGCTGTGTTCCAACCCTGGTGGGCTCGCGCTCGGCTGGTTCTCTGTTGTTGTGGCCCCAGCTGCGGCTGTATCCGTCCGAACGCTTGTCCGTCATCCCGGGTGGCAGGGGTCCGCAGATGTTGCGCGCGCTGGAGAGGTTCCGCGTGGTCTTGGGTTTCCCTGAGGGGGTAGGGGAGGGAGTCTGTCGTGGTGTCTGGTCAGTGGGGCACGCCCGGGCTGAACGACCCCGGCGCCACGGGGACGGCGGCGACGACGCATCGGTTGGCGGAACGCAGGAAAGCGTCGCACGAATATTCCCTTGGAGATCCCCAAGATGAGTGCCTTGGATCAGTCCACTCGTCCCAAAGCAGCTCACTACCCCAGTGAGCCCTAACCCCATCCTCATGCCCCCCAAGCACCCTTCCCAAGCAGTAACACTCTTCCCCCCACAGTGCCCTAACCATCCCACTGCGCTGTCTCATGCACCTCCCCAAGCAGTATCACATTCCCCCGGATGGCCTCTCATCACCAGCCAATTCCTGCCATAGTGTCTTCTCTGCCCATGCAGTGCACTTCCCATGCCCCCTCATAGAGCCACTTCCCCATCGTGCTCCTACCTGCAACAGAATCCCGGCTGCAGGCGTCAACCCTGCACCGGCGCCCTGCCACACAGCCCCGCACTTCCATAGAGTCCTTCTATCCAGGCTTACCGCCGCTGCGCACTACAGATCCGGCTGCCAACGATCATCCTGACCAAACGGCCCGGCTGAGACAATCAGCCACGCATCCACACAGGACGCCTGCAGAACGATCCGCTCACAGCGCCCAACCCGGCCTGCAGAGGATACCCATGCCACCAGAACCCAACTGCATGCGATCACTGCCAACAGCAGCCTCTTCTCAGAGGATCACACTGCCCCTCTTATCTCCAGAAATATCAGCACATGGAGACAGTGGTCAACGGCCACAGTAAAGTGGCCTCCAAACGGCGCCTGAGACGTCAACGAGCGGCGACGAAGCAACCAACTATGCAACTACTGCAGAAATAGCAGGAAGAATATCAAGAGCCTCTTACGGCAGCATTGGGGAGATGATCATGCAGCGGTCCGGACAAGATAAGTAAGGGCTGTGGGTCAGAGTGAGGGAATCGAGAGCTTGGGGGGCAGGCCTGGGTTACAGGCTGCGGTCGGAGTGAGGGGCAATCTTACAGGCTGGGGGCCAGGTGGCAGCAGGGATGGGGGTGGAGTGAGGGGCACAGAGAGCCTGAGGGGGCAGGGTGGGCTATAGCAGCGGCTGCGGGTCGGGAGTGAGGGCCCGGCAGGGTCGGTGAGGGAGGGGTGAGTGCCCTCACGTTCCCAGCCCAGTGGCAAGTTTAGGTTAGGTTTCGTGAATTAAGTGGACCAATGCGCGGATCAAACGATTAACACCTCTGAATCGGACGAAACTGGCTGATTGAAAACCATCAAGGAGCGGTGCAGCTGGGAGGTGGCGGGTGGCTGGTTGAGGAGGGAGGAGAAGGGATGGGGAGGAGCGGTGGAATTCAAGGACAGGGGGGGATTGGTAACAAACGGTACCCCCGGAGACAGACCATGGAGTGGGGGCAGGGAGGAAGCACCACAGATGCGCTGAACAGCTCAGAGCTTGGGAGCGGGCCTGAGTGGTGAGCAAGGGGGCTTGGACGCCGGACTCCTGGAGGGGAGGGCAAGGGTGAGGCGTGGCAGGGAAGGGTGGCCAGTCCCGACCGCCGTTGACCCTTCCGCCCAGGTCTCTAACGCGCGCAAAAGCTCGGCCTCTAATCGGTGCAAAAACTTAGTGAGGTGCCCAAGGAGATGAGCAGAAGGAGAGGACAGCGTCTTCCGAAGTAGGCGCATCACTCCGCATACTGTGGACGAGGTACCGGAGGGCCGGGAGCCCTGCTCGGAGGGCTGGGAGCCTGCTCCGGGGTTCTCTCCAGGGAGCTGTATCATGGGGCATGACTCAGGCACATCCAGCTCGGCCTCCCAGGCCCTGGATTCAGACCATCCGGGCTGAGGACGTGGGCTGGAGACGATGACGGGGTGGGGGGGGTCAGTGTGCAGGCCCAGGGCTCTGATTGACAAATGGGGGGGGCACGACCCCTTTGATGGTTCAGGCTGCTGTGAAAAGACCATGATCTCAGAAGCCCCTACCTGTGTGCTGATCCTGCCCGCCCCGCAGCCCCCTCCTGTCCTGGTCCAGGGCCCCCCCATAGCTCCCCCAATGCTCCTCAGTCCCGACCCGCAGCCCCCTGCTGTCCCGGCCCCAGGGTCTCCCCCTCTCCCCCTGCCTTGGTGCTGAAAGGCAGGAGATCTGTCTGGGGTTCCTATGGGTCCCCCCAGCACCCTGGGAACTGGAAGCCCATCCGTGGCCCCCTTTGCACTGGGGGCTCACTCCCAGATTGTGATATGGGGCTGGGTCCCTCCTCCCGCCACCCTCAGATTGAGGCCCAGCCAGACCTGTGCAAACCCACCTGGATACTCCCCTCCCCTGAGGGCCTGGGCCCCAAGGATAGTGGGGAATCCCAAATGCAACCTCCCACCACCTGTTTTTACCCATTGGATCCCCACTTCCCAACCTGAGCTGAGACAGAACCCAGGAGTCCTGGCTCCCAGCCCCCTCTCCCCCATTCTAACCACAAGACTCCACTCCTGTCCCCGAGCTGGGGATAGAACCCAGGAGTTCTGGCTCCAGCCCCACCCACACCTGGTGGACCCCAGACTCCTTCTCCTGGCCTGCCCAAACCGAGCGGGATCACGTATTCTGCCCAGACACCGTCGATCCATTCAGGTCACTCCAGGGTGGGAGGCAGTGAAAAGGTGATGCTGACACACCCTGGCTTGGTAGGCAGCCCCCTGCACTCAGCCGGCAGGCCCTTCTCTGGCAGCACCACGGTAACTCCTGAACACCGCCTCTGACCCACTCGAAAATCACAGGGACTGTTCTCGGCACCGTGAGAAGAGCCCCTGGAATTTGGGGAGAAATCAGAAATCTGGAAGAGGCCAAATGGGGAACGCACAGAGCCCCTGGCATGGGGAGAGTGGGGTTTCCTGGTATGGAGGGGGTATTGGGGGCACACAGTGCCCCTGGCATGGAGCCAATAGGAGTTGGGGAGCAGAGAGATCCCCACCTCCCAGCACAGCTGGGAGCACCCGGCAGCAGGGGGAGTCAGCAGAAGAGCTCTGCCTGGGCTGGATGGATAGATAGATTAGATTAGCTAGAGGGTGCATATGGATATTAGATAGGTAGATAGAGGGGGTGTGATGTTATTGATATAAAATGGGACCATATAGAACATGGTTTGCAACCAAGGTCCTGTAGTGGCACCAAATCCTATGTAAAAGGGATCATATCAGGTGTCTAAGACCAGGTTCTGGGTTACTGGTTATGATTATGCTGTCTCTGTGTCTGTATCATTTTGTAGTTGAAGTTATGAGTATTGGCTCTAAACTGTCTGTATTTCAAATTGGTGCTGCAGTTCTGGGAAACACCCCAGACAAGTTGAGGTTAGCTCTGCTTAGCCTGCTTGATGGCCCATTAAGGACCATCAGCTACACAATTGACCCATTGAGAGGAGGCAGATACGCCTTGTAACTCAGCAGGGTGTGCAGAAACTGGCCCATGTGACTGCAAACTCCATTTTGCTGTAACTTTCCACAGTAAAAATAAAGACATGTTCTTACACCTGGAAAAGCCTGTATAAGGCTGATGCCTCATCTCTATCTGGTCTTCAGTCCTGATTCCTGCCTCTGGAGAGACTTTGCTACAATCTGAAGCTCTGCACAAAGGACTGATGACCCATCCCAGCAGGGGATGTTCTCCAGAGACTTGATTTGAACCTGCATTTTATTCCATCACTGCTACAAGCCTGAATTCAAAACTTTGCCATCACTGTATGTAATTGATTCCATTTAACCAGTTCTAGCTCTCACCTCTATCTTTTCCCCTTTATGAATAAACCTTTAGATTTTAGATTCTAAAGGATTGGCACCAGCGTGATTTGTGGGTAAGATCTGATGTGTATATTGACCTGGATCTGGGGCTTGGTCCTTTGGGATCAAGAGAACCTTTTTCCTTTTACTGGGGTGTTGGTTTTCATAACCATTCATCCCCAGGACAGGTGGCACTGGTGGGGATACTGGGAAACTGGAGTTTCTAAGGAAATTGCTTGTGTGACTTGTGGTTAGCCAGTGGGGTGACACCGAAGTCATTTTTGTCTGGCTGGTTTGGTTTGCCTTAGAGGTGGAAAAACCCCAGCCTAGGGCTGTGACTGCCTTGTTTGAGCAATTGATCCTGAATTGGCACCTCAGATTGGGTCCCGCCAGAACCGCATTGTCACAAGGGGGTGAGTGGAGACAGATAGATAGATAGAGGGGTGGATGGGAGGTAGATAGATAGAAGAGGGGGTGATGGGGATAGATAAGATATAAATAGAAGATAGAGGCGGTGGATTGGGATAGATAGATAGGAGGGGGGTGATGGGATAAGAAAGTAAAAAAAGGATATAGATAGATAGATAGATAGAATAGAGGGGGGTGGAATGGGGACAGATAGATAGAGGAGTGGATGGGGATAGGTGGATGGGGATCGATTAGAGATTAGATAGATAGCATAGAGGGTGATGGGATAGATAGATAGTTGGGGTGGATGGGATAAGATAGAATAGATAGATAGATAAGGGGTGATGGAGATAGATAGATAGATAGATAGAATAGAGGGGGTGGATAGGGAAAGATAAGAGAGGGGGTGGAGGGAAGAATAGATAGATGGATGGGGATTAGATAGATAGATAAAGGGGTGGATTGGAGATAGAATAGAGAGATAGATAGATGATAGATAGAGGGGGTGGATAGGGATATGAAGAGGGGGTGGATGGGGAAGATTAGATAGATAGATGGTGGATGGGGATGATAGATAGATGGATAGGGGATAGATAGATAGAAGATAAAGGGGTGGGATGGAGATAGATAGAGGGGGTGGAATGGGGAAATGGATAGATAGATTAGATAGAAGGGGGTGGATGAGGATAGATAGATAGATAGAGGGGTTGGGATGGGGATGGATAGAAAGATAGATAGAGGGGTGGATGGGGGATAGATAGATAAGAGAGGGATTGGATGGGGATAGATAGATAGATAGATAGAGGGGGTGGATGGGGACAGATAGAATAGATAGAGGGAGTGATGGGGAAGGTGGATGGGATCGATAGATAGATAGATAGAAGAGGGGTGGATGGGAATAGATAGATAGATTAGATATTGGGTGGATGGGATAGAATAGAATAGATAAAGGGGTGTGGAGATAGATAAGATAGATAAGGGGGTGGATGGGGATAGATAGATAGATAGAGGAGTGGATGGATAGATAGATAGATAGATAGATGGGGGGATGGGATAGATAGATAGATGGATGGGGATAGATAGATAGATAGATAAGGGGTGGATGGAATAGATAGAGGGGGTGGAATGGGATCGGAATAGATAGATAGATAGAGGGTGGATGGGGAGTGGATAGATAGATAGATAGAGGGGTGGATGGGGATAGATAGATAGATAAAGGGGTGGATGGGGATAGATTAGATAGAGGGGTGGATGGGGATAGATAGAGGGGTGGATGGGGATAGATAGAGGGGGTGTGTGGGGGGAAGATAGATGAGGAGGTGGATGGGGAAGATAGATAGATAGAGGGAGTGGATGGGGATAGGTGGATGGGGATCCGATAGATAGATAGATAGATAGAGGGGTGGATTGGGGATAGAGGAATAGATAGGTCTGGGTGGATGGGGCAATAGATAGATAGATAGATAGATAAAGGGGTGGATGGAGATAGATAGATAGATAGAATAGAATAGAGGTGGATAGGGAATAAGATAGAGAGGGGCTCGGATCGCGGCGGGGATCCAAAATATACCACCATGTCTCAAGAGGTTGCCAC
>NC_133794.1:3335774-3336863 GCF_003597395.2 Chelonoidis abingdonii
GGGGGGGGGGGGGGGGGGGGGGGGAGCTGGACTGAGACACACACCCAGGGTCTGATCCCCCCCCGGGACCCCTTTTCCACATGACAGCCATCTGCCCAGCCCGCGGGCCCCAGTTGCCGCAGCAACCGTCTTCTCAGCAACCGCTTGGCAACAGAGACGCCATCCCCTAATCCGGTTTGGCCGGAGCGGGTGTGGGGGTGCTAATGCCCCGCCTGGCCCTCCAAAGCCCTCCCCCTGCATCATCACCCTGCAGAGACACCAGCCCCCCGGGGGGTCTACAGGGTATCCCCAAACCTCGTCCCACCTGCTCCCCCCCCGGCCATAGGCTCCTTACAAACCCCTATAGAAGGGATCAGCCCCTCCATCTGCTGCTATACGTCCCCTGGGGGTGTCTCTAGGAAGGATGAAATTCCCTGTTCAATTCTATAGGGGGTCTGGAGATACAGAAGGGAACAAATTCTCTCCTCAGAGCTATGGGGGTCTCTAAATACCTATGGAAGGGACAGAAGCATCTAATTCCATAGGGGGTCTGTAGGTACCTATCGAAGGGATAGAAACCCTGAATCAATTCAGTAGGGGAGGGGCTCTACCTATAGCGGGAGAGAATCTTTGATTACATTCTAAAACACCTATAGAAAATCCTCCAGGTTTCTGGGAACCCTGCTCCTCTTCTGGGGAAGCCCCAGGAAGTTCTATAGGGGCATTTCCCACGAGGGTAAAATTCTATGGGTGCATTTTCAAGTGGAGAAAACACTGCCCAGCTCAGGGCAGTCTGCCCAGCAGGACTCCTGGGAGCCCTGGGCCTGGCAGCCCCGGTGTGCCCAGCTCAGGGCAGTCTGCCCAGCGGGACGCCTGGGAACTCTGGGCCTGGCACTCCCGGTGTGCCAAGCTCAGGGCAGTCTGCCAGGTGGGACGCCCAGGAACTCTGGGCCTGCCAGCCCCAGTTTGCCCAGCTCAGGGCAGTCTGCCCGGCGGGACGCCCAGGAGCCCTGGGCCTGCCAGCCCCGGTGTGTCCGGCTCAGGGCAGTCTGCCTGGTGGGACGCCCAGGAGCCCTGGGCCTGCCAGCCCCGGTGTGTCCGGCTCAGGGC
>NC_133794.1:3338921-3373832 GCF_003597395.2 Chelonoidis abingdonii
CTCCCGGTGTGCCAAGCTCAGGGCAGTCTGCCAGGTGGGACGCCCAGGAACTCTGGGCCTGCCAGCCCCAGTTTGCCCAGCTCAGGGCAGTCTGCCCGGCGGGACGCCCAGGAGCCCTGGGCCTGCCAGCCCCGGTGTGTCCGGCTCAGGGCAGTCTGCCTGGTGGGACGCCCAGGAGCCCTGGGCCTGCCAGCCCCGGTGTGTCCGGCTCAGGGCGGTCTGCCCGGTGGGACGCCCGGGAGCCCTGGGCCTGCCAGCCCCAGTGTGTCCGGCTCAGGGCAGTCTGCCCAGTGGGACACCCGGGAACTCTGGGCCTGCCAGCCCCGGTGTGCCCGGCTCAGGGCAGTCTGCCCGGTGGGACACCCGGGAACTCTGGGCCTGGCAGCCCCGGTGTGCCCAGCTCAGGGCAGTCTGCCTGGTGGGACGCCCAGGAACTCTGGGCCTGCCAGCCCCTATATGCTAGGTTCAGGGAAGCGCAGGGCCGGCTCCAGGCACCAGCCCAGCAAGCAGCTGCTTGGAGTGGCCAATGGTGAGGAGCAGCACATCCGGGTCTTTGGCAGCAATTCGGCAGCAGGTCCCTCACTCCCTCTGGGAGGAAAGGACCAGCCGCTGAACACTGAAGCGGCGGCGTTAGAGTTGCTGATTGCGATCACGGCTTTTTTTTACTCCTTGTTTTCTTTTTGCTGCTTGGGGCAGCAAAAACCCTGGAGTCGGCCCTGGGTCAGCGTGCCCAGCTGGCTGTGGAGGAGCTGGGAGGCTTAGCTGGTTTCATCCAAGTCCTGCCTAGTTTCTGGAGGACGTTGTCATCCCCACAATACTTAGGGGGAAACTGAGGCCCAAAAGCAAGTAAGTGATTTTTGTAGACGTATCACACAGCAAATCTGGGGCAGACGTGAGAATAACAACCCCACTGTAACCACTAGACACCACTCCCATCACATAGCTGGGACTAGAACCCAGACTTCCTGATTCCCGCCCCCGCCCCCGCTCTAACCACTAGATCACACTCCCCTCCCACAGCTGGGGATAGATCTAGGTGTCCATATTCTCCCTTCCTCTAGTAGCCCCATCCCCAGGGCTGGGCCCAGAACCCAGGCGTTCTAACCATCGATCCCCTTTAAAAGCCACAATCGCAGTTTTGCCAGCACTAGCAATGTTTGGTGTTTCCCCAGCTGCTCGAGTCATGGGGCTGACGAGGGAATCCCAGCATTCACGGCCATCAAAAAGCCTTTTCAGGTGCAGAGATAAGCTTGACAACCTGCCTCCTAAAGGCTCAGAAGCCAGAGTGAATATACCCCAAGTGGACTGATTTTTTTTTTTTAATCCTATGATTTTTGAAGACAATCTCAAGATTTTTTTTAAAAAAAACTGATATCCCCATTCCCCAGCTGGAGAAGTCACCATGTGGCTGTGGCAGAGGCATGACAGTTGCGGGACCATCCTCCATCAAAGGCCATTTTTAAATCAAGTCCTGGTGCTCAGCCCCCCCGCTCTAACCACTAGACCCCACTCCCCTCCCAGAGACAGAATCAGGAGTCCTAGCTCCCAGCTCCCCCCTGCTCTAACCACTACACCACACTCCCCACTCAGAGTCAGAACCCAAAGTCCTGGCTCCCAGCTTCCCCCCCCCTCCACGCTCTAACCACTAGACTCCCTTCCCCTCTGCTCCCAGCGCTGGGGATAGAACCCAGGAGTCCTGACCCCGGGCCTGTCCTCCCTTGTCCGTCTCCGCAGCAAAGCAAGTCATCCGTGGCATGATAATTCTCCATTGTGCACCAGGCAAGGAGGCAAGAGAGGAGCGAAACGCCCCCTCCCCTTCCCCCCACGCAGAGACAAACCCGGCACACACAATGCTGGCCCCAGGCCCTGCGGACAATGGGGCATTGAGCGCCCAGGCGACAGGAGGCACCGGGCTGCCAGCCACGGAGCGCTGCTATTCTCCCACACATCCGCTCCCCCTCGTGCACCCCACTGCCGCCCCCCCATGTCAGGGGAGCTCTACAGCGCAGGGAGAGAATCAGCGAGAAAACGAGACGGGTCAGGGTGGCTAAGCCGGCATGTTAATGATGTGGCTGGGGGTCAGGACTCCTGGAGCTGTGGGGGGAAGGGAGCCTGGGGGTCACAAGGAGGCCTGGGAGCCAGGACGCCTGGGTTCTGGTCCTGTGTCTGGAAGGGCAGTAGCACCTAGTGGGGAGGGCACAGAGACAGGGATCCAGGACTCCTGGGTTTTGGCCTTATGCTGAGGCCTAGGATAGTCCACCGGGATTAATCCACTTTCCCCCGTTCAGATCTCCCCAAGAGCACCCAGCACATGGCGGGCAGTGTTAGAGGGTACCATTGGCTTGCTGCATTGCGGTGGCACATAGAGGTCCCAGCCCAGATCAGGGCCCTGTCGTGCCGGGCGCTGCCCAGATCCCAACTGAGATCAGAGCCCCACATTGTGCCAGGCGCTGCCCAGACCCCGCCTGAGATCAGGGCCCACATTGTGCCGGGCGCTGCCCAGATCCCGCCTGAGATCAGGGCCCCACATTGTGCCAGGTGCTGCCCAGACCCCAACTGAGATCAGGGCCCCACATTGTGCCAGGTGCTGCCCAAACCCCACCTGAGATCAGGGCCCCACATTGTGCTGGGTGCTGCCCAGACCCAAACTGAGATCAGGGCCCCACATTGTGCCAGGCGCTGCCCAGACCCAAACTGAGATCAGAGCCCCACATTGTGCTGGGTGCTGCCCAGACCCCGCCTGAGATCAGAGCCCCACATTGTGCCAGGAGCTGCCCAGACCCCGCCTGAGATCAGGGCCTCACATTGTGCCAGGAGCTGCCCAGACCCCTCCTGAGATCAGAGCCCCACATTGTGCCAGGCGCTGCCCAGACCCCAACTGAGATCAGAGCCCCACATTGTGCCGGGCGCTGCCCAGACCCCACCTGAGATCAGGGCCTCACATTGTGCCGGGCGCTGCCCAGACCCCGCCTGAGATCAGGGCCCCACATTGTGCTGGGTGCTGCCCAGACCCCTCCCAAGATCAGAGCCCCACATTGTGCCTGGCGCTGCCCAGACCCCACCTGAGATCAGGGCCCCATATTGTGCCGGGCGCTGCCCAGACCCCAACTGAGATCAGAGCCCCACATTGTGCCAGGCGCTGCCCAGACTCCGCCTGAGATCAGGGCCCCACATTGTGTCGGGCGCTGCCCAGACCCCGCCCGAGATCAGGGCCCCACATTGTGCCGGGCGCTGCCCAGACCCCGCCCGAGATAGGGGCCCCACATTGTGCCGGGTGCTGCCCAGACCCCTCCCGAGATCAGAGCCCCACATTGTGCCGGGTGCTGCCCAGACCCCGCCTGAGATCAGAGCCCCACATTGTGCCGGGTGCTGCCCAGACCCCGCCTGAGATCAGGGCCCCACATTGTGCCGGGTGCTGCCCAGACCCCGCCTGAGATCAGGGCCCCACATTGTGCCGGGTGCTGTCCAGACCCCTCCTGAGATCAGGCCCCCACATTGTGCCGGGTGCTGCCCAGACCCCGCCTGAGATCAGGGCCCCACATTGTGCCAGGTGCTACCCAGACCCTGCCTGAGATCAGAGCCCCACATTGTGCCGGGTGCTGTCCAGACCCCTCCTGAGATCAGGCCCCCACATTGTGCCAGGTGCTGCCCAGACCCTGCCTGAGATCAGGGCCCCACATTGTGCTGGGCGCTGTTCAGACCCTGCCTGAGAGCAAGGCCCAGTCCCCGCCTGAGATCAGGGTTCCCATTGTGCAAGCCGCGGCCCAGCCACACAGTTGCTCACGCTCTCACTAGCATGGGGAAAGTTCATCTCCTCTTGTTTGACTGAGGGGGTCTCTGAGAATTTGGGGGCAGATTCTCAGCCCTCCGACTCCCACCACAGGTGCGGGGCCTTGGATAACCTGACGCTGAGGCCACAAAACATCTGCAGCAAAGCCAAGACTTGAACCCAGTGCTCCATTAGCCTAACCCAGCATCTTAACCACCAGGCCCACCTGCCTTCCAGACACACCTTTCTGAAACTGCCATGTGATCTGATGCCCCATTACACACCCGAGCCCCACGGTGCCCAGAGGCACCACCACGGGCCTCTCCCAACCCCACCACTGCCTTCTCGTACCCAGGCAGCACCCCAGTGGCCCTGGAAACAGGCGTCCCAGTGCAGCCACACTGCCTCCGCCTCTGCCTGCATCCCCTGAGAGCTTTGGCTCCCAGCCCCATATCTGGTGGGTGAGCTAGTCAGAATCTCAGTGCAGGAAGAGCTGGGTGGCTTCTCTGGGCCACGCAGCGCGAGAGGTCAGGCTAAACGCTCAGACCAGTCCCTTCTGGCTGTAACTTCCAGGGATCGCAGGGTCTCTTTTAGCGAGAGCCGCCAAGCGACGCAGAAACTGCCCCATCCCATGGGCAGCTCCCCCGGGTTCGTGCCCCTCGCTGGGCAAAACGGGCCCCGTTATTCCCAGCCTGAATCCATCTCTCGTTCTGAAGCTGGATCTCGCTCAGCCAAGGGCTGTCGGGTTAAAGAGCCCACAGATTCTCTCTCTCACCTCCGCGGTGGGGACAGACAGAGCGCGACCTAGCACCTCCTGTTGGACAGAACGCTTGGGCTGGCACAGAGGAGGTGCTGAGAGGGGCTTCGATTTGCTAACATGTCTCTGGGTCCCCCAGGGATTCATTTCCAGAGTGGGCTCCCTGGCTGTCGGTACCCCATGCAGTGTTGTCTATTTTAACAGCAGAAGGAGCCATCTCCCGGGTCTCACAGGCCCGAGAATTCACCCTGTGCTGAGCCCAAACACTTGTATTTGGCTAAAGCAGCTGCCAGATAGGAATCAAGCGAATCCTCCATGGGGGAGTTTGTTCCCATGGCTAATCGCTAGCAAGACCAGCGAACCAATGGAGACCCGGCTTATACCAGCAGGACAAGGCTTTTGTCGGCATAGCCAATGCCAGTCCCCTGAGAGCTTTTTCCGCCATACAACTGTGTCTACACTACAGCTTGTGCCGGCACAACTGGCAGGTACAGGTTTTTCACATGCCTGCTCAACAGAGCGACACCAGCACAAATGTTAAAACCAACCCTCTGGGTTTCAGTCAGACATTTCTTTCCCCCTAGCCCTTGGCGGATTTGTTGCTTGGATGAATAAAGGACGAGAAAACGTGATCTACGCGGAAAGACTGAAAAAATGGGGTTTGTCTAGTTTGGAATGGAGAAGACTGACAGGAGACGTGATCACAGTTTTCAAGTCCATAAGAGATAGTTACGAGGAGGAGGGAGAAAAATTGTTCCTGTTCACCTCTGAGGACAGGACAGGAAGCAATGGGCTTAAATTGCAGCAAGGGCGATTTAGGTTGGACATTAGGAAAAACTTCCTGGTTAAGCGCGGGAATAAATTGCCTAGGGAGGTGGTGGAATCTCCATCACTGGAGATTTTTAAGAGCAGGTTGGAGAAACACCTGTCAGGGATGGGCCAGATCGGTGGTTCTCAACCAGGGATCCAGAGTCCCCTGGGGGGCCACAAGCAGGGTTCAGGGGGTCCGCCAAGCAGGGCCCGTGTTAGACTTGCCGGGGCTCAGGGCAGAAAGCCAGTGTCCCACTGCATGGGGCTGAAGCCTGGGTCCCTGAGACCTGCCACCTGGGGCTGAAGAAGAAGCCTGAACTTAACTTAACTTCACGGGGGCCCCGGTGATGTGGGGCCCTGGACAATGGCCCTGCCTACTACCCCTTAACGCCAGTCCTGGCTTTTATATGCAGAAAATCAGTTATTGTGGCCCAGGTGGGCTGTGGAGTTTTTATAGCACGTTGCGGAGGCCTCAGGAAGAAAAAGATTGAGAACTGCTGGTGTAGATAATACTTAGTCCTGCCTTGAATGCAGGGGACTGGACTAGATGACCTCTCAAGGTCCCTTCCAGTCTTATAAATTTTATGGTTCTTCAGTGGACCCTCTCTGGTTTTTCCCACAGCCTTTTTAATATGATCACTAACCAGACTGGCCATCTTTGTAGGGTGGTGGAAATACCAAAGAAACTCACCACAGTAACATTTAACTTCTAAAAGGGGAACTACAGAAAAATGAGGCTAGTTAAGTGGAAATTAAAAGGAACAGTCACAAGAGTGAAATGCCTGCAAACTGCATGGAAACTTTTAAAAAACACCATGATATAGGCTCAAACTATATTGATACCCCAAATTTTAAGAAAACAGTAAGAGAAGCAAACAAATGCCACCCTGGCTAAACACCGGAGTGAAAGAGGCAATTAAAGACAAAAAGTCGCCCTTTAAAAATCAGAAGTCAGCTCCTACTGAGGAAAATAAAAAGCAACAAACTCCGGCAAGTCAAGTGCAAAAGGATAATCAGCTAGGCCAAAAAAAGAATTTGAAGAGCGACTAGCAAAAGACACAAAAACTAACAGCAACAAAATTATGGGTTTTTTAAGTGCATCAGAAGCAGGAAGCCAAGCAACCAGTGGCGCCGCTGGACGATCGAGGTGCTAAAGCAGCGCTCTAGGAAGAGTTGTGGAGGAGCTAAATGAATTCTGCGCATCGGTCTTCACGGCTAAGGACGTGAGACAGATTCCCACACCTGAGCCATTTTTTTCAGGTGACAAATCTGAGGAGCTGTCCCAGATTGAGGTGTCACTAGAGGAGGTTCGGGAACAAACTGATAAACTAAACAGTAATAAGTCCCCAGGTCCAGATGGGGTTGACCTGAAAGTTCTGGAGCAACTCAAATATGAAACTGCAGAACTATCAGCTGTGATACGTAACCTATCGCTTAAATCAGCCTCTGGACCAGATCACTTGTGGATAGCTAATGTGACACCACCTTTTTAAACGATTCCAGAGGTGATCGTGGCAATCACAGGTCAGTGAGCCTAACTTCAGTACCAGGCAAATTGGTAAAGAACAGAATTATCAGACACACAGAGAAACACAATACACTGGGGAAGAGTGAACATGGTTTCTGCAAAGGGAAATCACGCCTCACCAATCTACTAGAATTGTTTGATGGGCTCAACAAACATGTGCACAAGGGTGATCCAGTGGATATAGTGTACTTGGACTTTCAGAAAGCCGTTGACAAGGCCCCTCACCAAAGGCTCTTAAGCAAAATAAGCAGTCATGGCATAAGAGAGAAGGTCCTCTCATGGATCAGTAGCTGATTAAAAGATAGGAAACAGAAGGGTAGGAATAAATAGTCAGTTTTCAGCATGGAGAGAGATAAAGAGCAGGGTCCCCTATGGATCTGCACTGGGACCAGCGCTGTTTAACGTATTCATACATGATCTGGAAAAGGGAGTAAACAGTGAGGTGTCCAGGTTTCCAGTTAATACAAAATTATTCAAGGTCGTTAAGTCCAAAGCTGACTGTGAAGAATCACAAAGGGATCTCACGAAAATGGGCGACGGGGCAACAAAATGACAGACGAAACTCAGCATTGATAAACGCAAAATGATGCACATCGCAAAATGTAATCCCAACTCTACATACAAAATGATAGGCTCTAACGTAGCTGTTACCACTCAAGAGAGATCTGGGAGGCTTTGTGGAGAGTTCTCTGAAAACATCACTCAGTGTGCAGCGGCCGTGAGAAACGCAAACAGAACATTAGGAACCATTCAGAAAGGGACAGATAATAAGACAGAAAATATCATAATGCCTCTAAATAAATCCACGGTGCGCCCACACCTTGAATGCCGCGTGCCGTTCTGGCTGTCCCATTTCAATAAAGAGATGTTCAGATCAGAAAAACTACAGAGAAGGGCAACAAAAATGATTCGGGGGCTGGGACCAGCTTCTGTATGAGGCGAGATTAAAAAGACCGGGACTGCTCAGCTTATAAAAGAAACAACTGAAGTGGGATAGGATAGAGGTCTATACAATTGCCAGTGGTGCCGAGGAAGTGAATAAGGAAGTGTTATTTGACCCTTCACATAACACAAGAACCAAGGGTCACCCAAGGAAATTACTAGGCAGCAGGTTTACAACGAAGATAAGGAAGTATTTCTTCACACAACGCACAGTTAACCTGTGGAACTCACTGCCAGGGGATGTTGTAAAGGCCAAAAGTATAACGGAGTTAAACAAAGAATTTGATAAATTCCCGGAGCACAGGTCCATCCATGGTTATTAGCCAAGAGGATCAGGGCTGCAGCCCCATGCTCAGGAGGTCCCTAAACTGCATGACAGAGGACAGATCATGCACTAATTGCCCTGTTCTGTTCACTCACATCTGGTACCAGCCATTGTCAGAAGACAGGATATATTGGACCAGTGCTCTGCCCCAGTGTGGCCTTTCTTATGTTCTTTAACTGGGTGCAGTATTCCAGTATCGTTCTCCTCAGTGCTTCATACAGAGGAAAAATCACCCCCCCAACTCACTGCCCCCCGTTTCTATGTGGTTCTCGAGTACAGAACACTACAGAGCTCTGGTGCACTGTTGGCTCTGGTCATCTTCCTATCAGCCCAGCCTCAATAATTACTTCCATGCCATCCCGACCTTCCGAGGCCCATGTTGCCGTGGTACCCATAGCCTGGAAGCTCTCAGAAATCTGGCTCTAAGGACTTTGGATCCCCACCAAAAAGGGCAGCTGTTTCCTGGGCCCAGTTAACCCTGCCAAAGCCCTCTGCTTCCATCCAGTCCCAGGGCTGCCCCCTCAAGGGGGTTCACCAGAAAGCCCCAGCTCCTGGAGTCATGGGATTCTTTGGGACCCTCGGCTGCCGACTAAAAACAAAATCCAACATCAGTTTCTAGGCCTTGTGGACAAAGTCCAAAAAATGCGACCTCCTCATGGCTCCGAAGCCAGAAGATAAATAAAGCTCCCCTCTTGGGATTTTTTTTCCAAAATCTCAGGATATTTTTAAGCCGCTTCTGCACTTTTCAATGGCTTGGGGTTGAAATGTAGAAACACTCCCGCATTTGGGAGCCCGGACGGGGCCTCGGCTGTTTCCCCTGGGACAAAGTTCGCATCTAACAGCCTGACATGACATTTGGGGATGTGCAAAACCTCTTCCCTTGACTGGCTTTATACCAGTGGCACTTGACCTGGGGAAACTGAGGAAGAGAAAGGGGAACTGACTCCCCCAAAATCACATAGGCTGGTGGGGCAGACCTGAGAGCAGAACCCAGGCGTCCTGACGCCCAGCCATATCCTGCTCTAATCCATGAAAGCCCACGCCCCACCTCTAATCACTGGCCCGTGCATTTGTTTCAACACAGCATGTCAAGCCATTTCAGCGACCAATGCACTAGCCCAGCAGTCGTCCCAAATAAACGCGCTCTCGCCGCTCAGAAAGAGCCATCTCGAAATCGATGAAGCACAGGTGCCGATTAGAACATTCACTGCAACAGTGTTGCGTGCCTCTGCGCATTCAGGACACACATTGCCCAGGGGCACGGAGCTAGCGCCCTGCATCTTCACAGCCCAGCAGCCGCAGACAAAATTAACCCTGGCGCTGCTGGAATCTGTTTTGTTACATGTAGACTCCCTGAGAATCGTAACGTCCCCAAAGCCTCCTACACGCCTGCTTTCTCGCTCTGCAGGACAGGACGATCAGCTCACACCCCCTAATATCTCATCAGCAAGTGTGCCACACCCGAGGGAAACAAGTTGTAACAAGGCTGTCGTATTGAGCCTCTCAGCCACAGATCTCAAAGGACTTTGCAGAGGTGGTCATTAGCTGAGCTGGGGGGCCCACATCATGCCAGGTGCTGCACAGACCCCGACTCAGATCAGGATCCCACGCCGGGGGGCTCCACACAGGGTCTGACCAAGATCAGGGCCCCATTGTGCCAGGCGCTGCATGGACCCCGACACAGATCAGGATCCCATGCTGGGGGGCTCCACACAGGGTCTGACCAAGATCAGGGCCCCATTGTGCCAGGCGCTGCACAGACCCCGACCCAGATCAGGGTCCCCTCTTCTGGGCGCTGCTCAGACCCAAAGGGAGAGAGCCCCTGCCTGGCTGAGTTGACACATTGAGTAAAGAGGGATGGGGAGGTGGCTAAAATTTGACCTTTATGCCCCCTAAGACCCACCACCCACCTAGGGTTTGACACACACACAGGCCAGGCACCCTGGAGCTCTGACCCTGGGACCTCTCGGGTATGGTGACCAGACAGCAAGTGTGAAAAATCAGGACGGTGATGGTGGGTAATAGGAGCCTATATAAGAAAAAGGCCCAAAAATCAGGACTGTCCCTATGAAATTGGGACATCTGGTCACCCTACTCTCAGGAAACCACCAAGACATTGCAAAGCCTGGCTCGCCGGTAGGACAGCCAATGCTAACTGTCCGGGCGTTTATCAGGAGGCAAATGTTCAGGTTACCTGACCCCCCAGTAGCTCTGGGCCTGAACTCCCAGGTTGCCCAGTCCCTGTCCAGCAACGTCCTCTGTGTCGTCCTGGCACCATAACAGCCAGAGACCTGTGGTGGCCTGTGCAGCAATGTGTGCTGAGTCTGCAGAGAGCCTGAACCAATTGCTCGGAGAGGTATGAGCATTCTTCGATGGGACGTTGTTCAGGGCAGGGACCGTCTTTTGGTCCGTGTCTGTCCAGCGCCTGGCACAATGGGGCTGCCTGATGCTGGGCGTGTGTGTGTGTTCACACAATAACCCCTTCCTTCCCCACATCTCCCTCCCCTCCCCGGATAGGACAAAGCCACATAGCTGGAGCCCTTCCCAGGAGCTGGTACCAAATGCCCCTTATACAGGAGAGTCCCTCTGCAGCTAGTGGTACAGGGGCTAGGATAATGCTGAGCTGAGCTGCTTGGAGTCCATCCAGGAGAGGGGAATCACACACACACACACATACATACACACTACCCAGTCCATTCCTCTACATTTGCTCACCAAGCCCGGCTTTTTGGGGGAGTCCCATTACCTTTAAAGCGAGATATTGGAGCGGGGGGAGATTTGCCAAGTCATTTGCATTTCTCTAGTAGTTTTAAAACTAAAGCTGTGCAGCAATTCCATAAGAAGACCCCCACAAACCAGGGATAGAACCCAGGAGTCCTGATTCTCAGCTCTCCTGTGCTCTAACCCACCTCCCAGAGCCAGAGAGAGAACCCAGGAGTCCTGGCTCCCAGCATATGATGGCCAGGCCCTGAATCCCAGCAGCCCAGGTGTTGGGGAGGGGGTCAGGATACAGAGGGTTCTCATCCCAGCCAGTGCCAGGCCACCAGTCACTTGTGCCACACACCCTCATGAGAAGCCGCCCAGCTGAGGGCCCAGGCTCGCTTCCTCTGGGCCAAATTGGAGAGGGGGTGGGGGAGTGGAAGGTCAGGAATTGCCCTGTTTCCTCACAGGCCCTCCCTCCCTCCCTCCCCCCAATGGTCCTGCAGCCTCCTGCCACAGGGTGCTACCAATCTGCCTCCCACTGCCCCCCCCGAGCATCCCTCCTCCACCCCGAGCATCCTCCCCACCCCAGCCGCTGGATGCGCCCTGCCTGTATCCCCACCAGCCTTCCCCCTCCAGCCGCACTTTTGCATTGCCAAGACCCCTGCATGGAAAGACCCCCCAGCCTGGCCCATCCCCACCAGAGGGAGAAGCTGCTGCCGGCAGGGGACATCCCAGAGCCCACAGCCCCTCGCTCTGCCACAAAGGGACACTTGGGGGTCCAGTGGGTGGGCAGAGGTGGGGGCTGGGAGCTAGGACTCCTGGGTTCTGTTAGAGGCTCTGGCAGGCGCAGGGAGCGGGTGTCTCTTGCTGCTGACTGATCCTCCCCAGCACCGTAGCCCGGGGGGCAGGGGGAGGGCATATCTCCCGGCTGCGGGTCACCCAGGTAACGTGACGAAGGGCTGGGAGCCACACGGGATGCACCTGCATTGGGATTGTTTACGGCTCAGGAGCTGCCAGCATGGAACTGCCTTGGGCTCAGCACCACTCCCCTGCCAGAGCTGGAACCCAGGAGTCCCGGCTCCCAGCACCTCCTGCTCTAACCACCAGACCCCTCTCCCCTGCCAGAGCTGGAAACCGGGAGTCCTGGCTCCCTGCTCTAACCACCAGACTCCACTCCCCTCCCAGAGCTGGAACACAGGAGTCCTAGCTCCCAGCACCTCCTGCTCTAACCACCAGACCCCTCTCCCCTGCCAGAGCTGGAACCCAGGAGTCCTAGCTCCCAGCGCCTCCTGCTCTAACCACCAGACCCCATTCCCCTCCCAGAGCTGGAACCCGGGAGTCCTGGCTCCCTGCACCTCCTGCTCTAACCACCAGACTCCACTCCCCTCCTAGAGCTGGAACACAGGAGTCCTGGCTCCCAAAGCCTCCAGCTCTAACCACCAGACCCCACTCCCCTCCCAGAGTTGGAACCCAGGAATCCTGGCTCCCAGAGCCTCATGCTCTAACCACCAGACCCCATTCCCCTCCCAGAGCTGGAACACAGGAGTCCTGGCTCCCAGAGCCTCCTGCTTTAACCACCAGACCTCACTCCCCTCCCAGAGATAGAACCCAAGAGTCTTGACTCCTAGCCTGGGCCCCTGCAGCTCTGCTAGCCCAAGCCCCAGGGACAGCTGGGTAATTGCGCCTGCCTCTGGGGAGCAGCTCAGGGTCTGTCTAGTTCAATCAGACTTGGGAAAGAATCTCCCTTCAGACTCAGCCCAGATGTAGCTGTGTTCACCACTGGGGGGAAGGATTCAGGGAATCCCCCCACCTCAATGCTTCCTAGGAGAGTTGGGTGCCAACAGAGCCCCCACACAGGGACCCAGGCCTGGGAGGAAGGCACTGAGACCCATTTGATGCCTAGGGGCAAGAACTACACACCTGGAGCCTGGGGGCGAGTAGCTGGGGTGTCTGGCACCATCGTGTCAAACCAATCTGATAGCTTTCTTTGATAGGATAACGAGCCTTGTGGATAAGGGAGAAGTGGTGAGTGTGGTATACCTAGACTTTAGTAAGGCATTTGATACAGTCTCGCATTATATCCTTATCGATAAACTAGGCAAATACAATTTAGATGGGGCTACTATAAGGTGGGTGCATAACTGGCTGGATAACCGTACTCAGAGAGTAGTTATTAATGGCTCCCAATCCTGCTGGAAAGGTATAACAAGTGGGGTTCCGCAGGGGTCTGTTTTGGGACCGGCTCTGTTCAATACCTTCATCAACGACTTAGATGTTGGCATAGAAAGTACGCTTATTAAGTTTGTAGACGATACCAAACTGGGAGGGATTGCAACTGCTTTGGAGGACAGGGTCAAAATTCAAAATGATCTGGACAAATTGGAGAAATGGTCTGAGGTAAACCGGATGAAGTTCAATAAAGACAAATGCAAAGTGCTCCACTTAGGAAGGAACAATCAGTTTCACACATACAGAATGGGAAGAGACTGTCTAGGAAGGAGTATGGCAGAAAGAGATCTAGGGGTCATAGTGGACCACAAGCTAAATATGAGTCAACAGTGTGATACTGTTGCAAAAAAAGCAAACGTGATTCTGGGATGCATTAACAGGTGTGTTGTAAACAAGACACGAGAAGTCATTCTTCCGCTCTACTCTGCGCTGGTTAGGCCTCAACTGGAGTATTGTGTCCAGTTCTGGGCACCGCATTTCAAGAAAGATGTGGAGAAATTGGAGAGGGTCCAGAGAAGAGCAACAAGAATGATTAAAGGTCTTGAGAACATGACCTATGAAGGAAGGCTGAAAGAATTGGGTTTATTTAGTTTGGAAAAGAGAAGACTGAGAGGGGACATGATAGCAGTTTTCAGGTATCTAAAAGGGTGTCATCAGGAGGAGGGAGAAAACTTGTTCACCTTAGCCTCTAATGATAGAACAAGAAGCAATGGGCTTAAACTGCAGCAAGGGAGATTTAGGTTGGACATTAGGAAAAAGTTCCTAACTGTCAGGGTAGTTAAACACTGGAATAAATTGCCTAGGGAGGTTGTGGAATCTCCATCTCTGGAGATATTTAAGAGTAGGTTAGATAAATGTCTATCAGGGATGGTCTAGACAGTATTTGGTCCTGCCATGAGGGCAGGGGACTGGACTCGATGACCTCTCGAGGTCCCTTCCAGTCCTAGAGTCTATGAATCTATGAATCTGTCCCGCAGGGCGCTGCACAGCATTTGGAGCCCGGCCCCCACCCGAGAGCAGAGTAGGGTGCAAGGCCCTGGGGCAGGCAGAACAGGGAGGGAGCACAGTGCAAGCCAAGCCCATGGAGGGGGATGGGAGGGGAGCCCTGGGCTCAGTTCCCTGCTCTTAAACCAGAGCCATGAAGGTATTTAGGATCCTCCCTTCCAAACTCTGTGCCTCAGTTTCCCCATCTGTACAATGGGAGTAACAGCGGGGGTAGGTGAGGATAAAGATTGGGAGGTGCCCATATATTATGGGGGAGTCAGATACTATAACTACAGGTAGCTGTATCTAACCCTCACACACACCCCACAAGGCAAGGCAGGGATATTACCTCCCGTAGACAGATGGGAAACTGAGGCACAGTCCTGCCTCCTTGTTCTAGTCCACTAGATCCCACTCCCCTCCCAGAGCTGGGGAGGAGAACCCAGGAGTCCTGGGTCCTTAATGACCACAAAGTGTACCAATAACCACACGTCCTACACACTAGCCCAGCCCCAGGCTCCCCACCCCCAGCTCTGTCGGTGCCCCTCGCTCCCAACCTGAAGCCCCCTGCTCCCCTAGCGCCCCACCACACATGCTCACATCCTGCTGCAGGAACTCACTACATACAAGCTCTGGGGGTCCAGAGAGGGGTCCCATGGGCTGGGGGGGCGGGGCAGACCCTGGCTGGGCATTGAGGACCCTGAGGCCAAAGGCAAGTGGGGACTGAAACATCCCTGGGCTCTGAGCCAGGGGAGGGGGGCCTGGCACCAGGCAGCACCAGGGCAGCTGGGCACAGAGGGGGCAGGGCAGCCTGGCCAGCACAGATCACCCCCCGCCCCCCACCCTGTCAAGGGATAAAGGAGCAAAGGGTGACACCCAGCCAGGAGCATCAGACAATAACATCCCCCCAGGGCCCCAAGCTGCAGCTGGGGATAGAACCCAGGAATCCTGACTCCCAGCCCCCCGCTCTGCCCACTCCCCTCCCAGCACTGGCAGCAGGTGCCCTGCAGAGAACTGGCCAGGGACTGAAATGGGGTGGGGCTGAGGAAGGCCCGGTGCTGATGGGGGTGGGGTTTCAGCCAGGACTCCTGGGTTCTCCACCCATATGGCTAGGCAGATGGGGGCAGGGGGCATCAGCCAGGACTCCTGGGTACCATGGCAGCTGCAGGGGCTCCCCACAGAGCCTATGCTCATTGGATTCCCCACCTCACCCCAAGGATCCTCCCTCCCCCAGACTCTCCTCCTGGGCTGAGCTGCAGGGACTCATCGCCCCAGATAGTGAGGCCTCCCCAAGAAGGGTGGGTGGGGCTCTCAGCTCATCACTGGAGGGTTGCCCCAGGCACCCCATCATCTCCCCATGGGGCTGGGCAGGGGGTTGCCTGGTTGGCAGCCATTTTCTGGGGGCTCAAAGCACAGCCCAAGGACTGGCAGCATCAGGGGAAGGAGAGAGAGGATCGGGGGGCGGGATCCAGGATGGACGCACCCCTGGGGGAGAAGGATATACTGCCGCTCCCCCACCCCATGATTGCAACCCACCAGCCCCCAGGAGCAGCAACATGCCAGGGCTGCCCGGGGGGGCAAGTGGGGCAATCTGCCCTATGCCCCGGGCCCCGCAGGGGCCCCCACGAGAGTTTTTCGGGGCCCCTGGAGCAGGGTCCTTCACTCACTCTGGGGGCCCTGGAAAACTCTTGTGGAGTCCGGGTCCCCGGAGCTTCTTCCGCTCCAGATCCCACTTCGGCAGCAATTCAAGGCAGTGGAGGGCCCCCACCGCGGGTCTTCGGGGCACTTTGGTGGTGGGTCCCAGAGCGGAAGGACCCCCCTCTGCCGAATTACCGCTGAAGCGGGGACCCCCACCGCCAAAGACCTCAGGCCCCCTGAATCCTGTGGGTGGCACTGCAACACACCAGCCCCCCAGTGCAACATAACATCCCCCAGTGCAACATACCAGCCCCCCAGTGCAACATACCAGACCCCCAATACCTCACACCAGCCCTCTCCCATTTCCATCCCCTCTGCACAAAGCCCCCAGCCCATCCCCAGCTCTTCGCCCTGTGTGCACGATGGGGGAAGGGCAGACAACATGTGGGGGGGGGGTCCCAGCTCCAAAGGCAGGGGGTGTGGCAGAGCCCACCCCCCCACCAGCCAGCTCTGGTTCTTCCCCAGCTGCCCCCTCCCCTTCACACGCCTTTGTCAGCTCGCCAAACTGCTCCCCCCTCCACCCAGGTGCAGGGGGGAGGAAATGGGGCTCCCCCTCCCCCACTGCTAAGCCACCTGCACTGTGACTTTAAGAAACACACGCTCAGCTGCTGCAGCCCCCCCACCACACACACACACACCCCTCTCTGCTGCATTGCTGTCCCTGCAGCCCTCGCTGCAGCCCCCCCATGACACAAAAAGCACCGCTAATCGGAATGGGTGGTGGGGGCAGCTTCCACTGGGGACTCCCCAGAGATTGCCCACCCCCTGCACCCCCTTTTCCTCCCCCCATGGTGTATTCCACTGGGAACTCCCCAAATTCCTCCATCCCCCCCCAAACCCAGCCACCCACTGCTCTGTCCAGACAAGGTTGTTGCCTACGAGGGGCTCCCCAACCCCCCCTTCCTCTGCGACACCTCCCTTTCCACGCCCCCACCACTCTTCAATCCTTCTGGGGGGGGTTATAAGGGACAGCGAGTGCCTGGGCCCGAAGGTGCCTCAGCATCGCTACAAGGTCAAAATGGCTTTTGTCGCTCTGGAAAAGTGTCTTTTGGTTGGGGGAGGGGCTCTTAAACCGACCTTGAATTCAAACTGTGGGGGGTGGGGGGACCGAGGGGGGGTTACGATGATCTTAACGCGCGCGAGGCCGAGGGAACCGCGCCAGCAGGAGGCCTTGTGCGCCGAGCCCCCCCCTTGGGCCTACATCCTCGCTGGCTCGGCAGCGTCTTCAAAGAAGAGGGGGGAGGTTCAGTTCGGAGATGCGTTGAAATGAGCGAGAGAGAACGTGGGGGGGGAACTCGAGGCGGGGACATGGCTGGGTCAGAACATTATCTGGGTTGGATGGTTTAGACACAACAAATCCTGGGCCTGACCCGGGCCTGGCCTAGACCCGCTGACCCTTCTCATCCTGTGGGTCTCGGGGGTCACCTGCAAGTCTGCGGGGTGGGGGAGGGATGCAGTATAGAGATCTGGGGGGGAAGGGGGGCAAAGCAAGTGGGGCCAGCCTGGCTCCATAGCACGTGAGATCCCTGGTGTGGAGAGGGGGGGTTGAAACAATCTACAATTAAACTTGGGGTGGGGGGATGTTATTTTAGGTAGACGGAGGCCTGGCTTGCAGAGCCAGCCACACAATTGCAAACACACGACATGGAGGGGGGGTTAAAATCTGCAATTCAGCCGGGGGGAGGGGGCGTGGTTTTTAAGAGACTCTTAAATTAGCCGGCAAGGGAATTGAGAGCCTGGGCCCTGCGCCTGGCACCGCCAGCCCGCGCGTGGGGGGCACAGGACAGCGGCTGGGTTTTAAATGAGCTAGCGAGGGAGAGACACTGGGTTGGAAAAGAACAGGATTTACAATTTGCAAATGCAAAACCTGAGTGGGGAGGGGGGCTTGTCTGTGACCGAGCCCCCCCAGCCCCCCCCAAGCCAGCCCGCTGTCAGTTCCTATTGTTCAGAGCCGGGCTGGCGTTTCTCCTTCTGCAGTCGGACATGGCGGGGGGGGGTGGGGAGCTGCTGTCTCAGCACCCAGAGAAAGGCAGTTCTGCAGGAGCTGCTCTCCAGTCACGCACAAAAATGTATCGAGCTCTGAAGGATTGTGTGTCTTGGCCTGCGCGTCCCCGCAGTGCCCAGCGCCCGGCACGATGGGGGGGCCTGATCTTGGGTGAGGGGTCTGGGCAGCGCCCGGCACAATGGGGGGCCCATCTCCGGTGCGGTCTGGGCAGCGCCCGGCACAATGGGGGGCCCATCTCCGGTGGGGTCTGGGCAGCGCCCGGCACAATGGGGGACCCATCTCCGGTGGGGTCTGGGCTGTACTGCTGATGGGGCCTGATCTTATTCTGGGGTTCTCAGGCGTTAGTGTAACAGGTTGGTGAACAATGCTGTTATATGCCATTGTATCTAGATCTATACACAACACCACAACACTAGTCATCACACACTATCAGAACACCCTCAGGCCAACCTGACAACACACACTCACACCACTACACACTGACGACAGCAACAACACACCTAGACACACGACACACACACACCTATCAATACACCAATACCACACCATCTATCAGAGCATCACCACTGAACAACACACACCTATCAATACACAACACACATACACACATACACGACACCTCTATCAGCGCACCAACTGAAACACAACACCTATCAACACCACAACTACACACACACATAACACACTGACACACACTATCAATACTACACATACATGACACAACACACTATGCAACACACACAACACTGACACACACACACCTATCAAACACACATACACAAACACAGCTATCAGTGCACATACCGCACAACATAACATATCAATACACACATAACACAACATACACACACCTATCAGTGCACGATAAACTGACACACACACACACTATCAACCCCTACACACACAACACCTATCAGTGCACATACACTTGACACCCACAACCTAATCATACAACATATACTGACACACACCATTCGAATACAACACATAACACACACATACCACACCCTATCAGCGCAACATACACACACCACAAACTATCAGTGCACATACACTGACACACACACACCTATCAACACACATCTACACACACCACACACTATCGTGCACACATACACTGACACACACACAACTATCATACACACATACACACAACACTACCCATCAGACAACATACAATGACACACACACACACCTATCGAAGAACATATACACACACACCATCAGCAACATACATGACACACACACCCTATCAAACACAACACTGACACACATACACACCACCTATCAATTCACACATAACACCACACGCGAACAACCACCCTATCAGTCAACATCATTACATGACACACAACCACACACACCTATCAATACACACACACCTACCGCACACACACCCATATCAGCAACACATACACTGACACAACTACAGCACACGCTCACACTCACTCATTCACACAATATACACGCCCAATCAGCATAAAGCACATACACACACACACACTACACCTATCAATACACCCACACACCTATCAGCACACACCACAACCTATCAATACACACACACTACCACTTCAGCACAAACACAACTCACTCACACAGATACACACCATCCTATCAGCACACACAAAGATCATATGCAGCCATACCTAGAGAGCCACACACCCGAAAAATACATCCCACAGCCGTGTTCCGATACACAATTTCACTCTCTACCCCCCACACACAAAACTCGCACCCCAGTTATCACACACACGCAGTTATGGGAGATCTCGCCATCCAGACACATTCCCACCCGGGCAAATTTGATATCAATCCACCTAGTCCTGTCACGCACCCACAGAATCATCCCTGACCACGGACAGCCGCTCGACTGACACACTAAATATTCCTACAGAATGCATAGACAAGCATTTCGCACATCTCAGGATCCCATTACCCCCCGGCCACCGAGGCCCCAACCACGGAGCCCCGGCACCACTGAAGCCCCGCCGCATACCGCAGCCGCTCCCCCCGACGTACTAGCCCCTCCCTGGCGTACCAGACACGAGCCATCGCCAGGTTACCGAGACCCCCCGCCCGGCACTCGCCACCGTACAACCCCCCCCCCGTGATTCGGTAGCGGCTCTTGCGGATCGCTGGCGTCTCATTGAGCCTTTCTCCCCCCCACCGCCCCGCGCCGGCGCCATGCCCTGGCTCGCCCCACAGCTCTGCCCCAGCGCGTATTGGCCAGAGCGCTGTAAGATCTGGACATCGCCCCCTCCTGGCACTCTTTACACCCACATTTCATCCGCGTTTCCCATCCCACCCCGTGACACCAACTGGACCGGGCTCGCGAACTCCAAGTGCGGAGGCATTATACCTTACACCCCCAATAGTACGCGCACGCCCAATGATCACGCATAAGCCTCCTCCCAGCCCCAGATACTCCGTGACATTCTGCCAGCGCGCGGGCTCCCCGCGTCAGGCCGGGCGCCGTTGGGCTGCGCTTCTCCACTCGCCGCCGCACCCAGCCCCCCGCCCTCGGGTGGGGTCGATCAGCGCCGAGGACTGATGCGGGGTTTAGTGGAATCGATTTTCGGGACCGTGATTGAAAAGCCAAAATTCCCGGGCGAGATCGGCTGGATGTGGTAGGTCCAGCTCGGTGGGGAGGAGAGATCTGGGGGAAGAGGGGGGGAGCTTGAGGCATGGGAGGGGGTGAGGAAATGGGGGGCTGAGGCAGTGGGGGGCTGAGCAGGGTGGAGCTGAACGGGGAGAGTCCTCTTGTTTCTCGCTCTCTCTGGGAAGAAAGGAAGGGCGAGGTGGAGAGGATGCGGGGTGGCTCCAGGATCGGGTGTGCGGGGTAGACCCGGGCGGGATCAGGGAAGGCAGGCGGAGGAGATGGCAAAGCAGAAGTAAATCACAATGAAGGATTTACAGAGGACCGAGTCTTGGCCCGGGCGAGCAGAGAACTGAGGGGGCGGGGGAGGGGGGTGAAAAACGAAAAGGGAGGAAGAAAAAAAATGAATAACAGAAAAGGAAGGAAAAGGAGAGCCCTCGCAGCCTTTGCGGCTTGTGTCTCTTTAAATTCCTGGTTATTTAACCCGGTTTATCCGGGACTTGGCGGTTTTCGGGGGGGGCGGGTTTTTCTCCCCCGCTCCAATCATGCAAAAAAACACAAAGGAACCTCTGCAGCTCCCCCCGGACCCCGCTTTCGCGCGGATGTCTGAGCCGGCTCCCGAGGTGGGGGGAGTGCGCGCCCCAGGCACTCGCCCCGGCCGCCGCACGGACCCGGCTCATTGTGCTGGGACCACGGCAGAGTTCGGTCGCTTGGTTAATCCCCCCCATGAGCACCGCAGTCCCTCTCCCCTGGCACCCCCCCCAGGGCGACGAGTAGCACAACAGCGCCAGAGCGCGGGGCGCCGGTGGGGATGGGTTTAGACACGCGGAGCCCCACCCGCCCATGCAACACCAGCCACCCCTAGCACAACCCAGCGCCTCCCCGAGGTAGCAGCGACGCAGCCCCGCCCCCCATAGCACACACAGCCCCCGCGTAGTACATGTACCCATCCAATGGCACAGCACAGCCCCTCCCGATAGCACACCCCGCCCCCTAGGGTTAGGCGAGCGGATGCGTGCACCCCAATGGCACAACACCAGCCCCCCCCTAACACAACCCAGGAGCGCCTCCCAGGGGTAGTCGACAGCTGCAGCCCCACCCCGAATTGCCCACACGCCCCCCCGTGGGTAGAGCACACCCCAGAGCGCCTCCCCCGAGTGGTGAGCACCGAGCCGCCACCCCCCCCAAATGCACACACAGCCCCCCCCGATAGCACACACCCCAGAGCCCCCCAGGAGGGGGGTAGCACACGTCGAGCGCCGACGCGTCCCAGATGCACACAGGCGCCGCCCGGGGGTCATAGCAACACACCCCAGAGCGCCCCCCCCCGGGAAGGGGGTAGCCACACGCCAGGCCGGTGGCCCGGGTCAATGCATCATGACACATCCCGCCCCCCGGGGGGATAGCACACCCCCCAGCGCGCTTCCCCCAGAGGTAGCCAACACGCAGCCCCAGCCCCCCGATGCGAGTCGCACTGCCCCCCGGCGTCGAATGAGCAGCGCGGAGCCCGCAGGCGCCTCCCAGGGGGTAGCACGAGCGAGCCCCTCAGGGAATGGCACAGAGCAGCCTCCCCCCCGATAGCACACACCCCGGAGCCCTCCCCAGGGGTGCACACGACCCGCCCGCCGCCTGCCGATACAACAGCCCCCCCCCCATAGCACACACCCAGAGGCTCCATCAGGAGGAGCATCCCGCAGGCCCCACCCCCCAATGGCACACACAGCTCCCCCCATAGAACACACCCCAGAGCGCCTCCCCACAAGGGGAAGGACACGCAGCCCCGCCTCCCCCGATGGAACACACAGTCCCCCTGCCGATAGCACACAGCCCCCCCCGCCCCGATAGCACACACGCCAGAGCGCCTCCCCCCAGGGGTAACACACGGAGCCCCCCCCGATAGCACACGTAGCCCCCACCCCATGGCACATCCATCCCTCTCAAGCAGTCCCCACCCAGCTCGTGCACACACCTCCCCATACTGCCCTCCAAGCTCCCCCCAGCATTCACTCGGACCCCATCCTACCTCTGTACCGCCCCCCTTCCCCCGCCCCTCCCCGTTCGGTGACCAGCCCCCAAAGAGCACAGACGCCTGGGGAGGGGGACCCCTCAGCCCCAGGGAGGGGGGAAGGGGAGAGAGGATGTTTCAGATACAAGCCAGAGAGAGAGAGATGGGGAGATATATATAGAGAGATATAAATAGCTAGAGATGGATAGATATAGATCTGGAGAGAAGGAGATTAGATAGATAGATAGATAGATAGATAGATAGAGAGATAGAGAGATAGAGGGGGTATGGGGATAGATAGAGGGGCTGCGTGGGGATAGATAGATAGAGGGCGTGGATGGGGATAGATAGATAGATAGATAGATAAAGGAGGGTATGGGGATAGATAGAGGCGGTGGATGGGGATAGATAGATAGAGGGGGTGGATGGGGATAGATAGAGGGGGTGCGTGTGGATAGATAGATAGAGGGGGTGGATGGGGATAGATAGATAGATAGATAGAGGGGGTGGATGGGGATAGATAGATGGGGTGGGGCAGCCAGGGTGTGTGATAGAACCAGGTCTAGACAGAGAATCTCTCTTTCATGTCGGCCCATTGAGTCTCCTGGCGTCTGGGCCAGGGGCCATGACCCGAGGGAAAGGGAGTTACAACAACTGCTGGGGGGATCCTGCAGACTCTACTCCACCAGCAAGATTAGCCCCCATTCTGTGGGGCAGAGAAACTGAGGCACAAAGAGGACTTGCCCAAAGGTCACCCAGTGAGGCAGTGGCAGAGCTGGGGACAGAACCCAGGAGTCCTGGCTCCCAGTCCCTCCTCAGCTCTACCCACTAGATCCCATGCCCCTCCCGGAGCTAAGCACAGAACCCACGAGTCCTGGTTTCCCAGTCTTTGCTCGGTGCAGCCTTCACTCCAGTTTACACGTTAGCTCTGAAAGTTGCCAGTTTCACTCTGTCTCCGCTTTGCCCCCCCGGCATCGCCCAGTTCTTGAGCCACTGAAATGCTGGGGAATGACTGCAGCTAATCCAGGGGCCCTGTTGTGCTGGGCCAAGTGAGGGACAGTCCAGGCTGGATGGGCCCAATGGGGAGGGGTGGACGCAAGCTGCATCCAGCACTGAGGATGGTAGAGCGATGTTGCCCCTAGTCTGGCCCCACAGGAAGGTTGGATAAAAGACCAACTACTGCTGCCAGCAAAGGGAGATCCTTTCTAGGTTAAGCAACAGACCCCTGAGGGGATAGAGGAGCTGGGGTGGAGGGCACCCACCCATGGCCATCCAAAGAGCCTGCAGGCCCTGAATGGCAGCACCAGCCCAGGATGGAATCAGAGCAGCTCAGCTGTGTGTCATAGTGCCTATACTGCTGGTGTCAAATGGGGAGTCTCCAATGGCTCAGGCAGGTGAGGCAAGGAGGTCCAGAGTTCAGGCTGGGGTTACCAATAGGACACAGACAGCAGTGTGGGAAAGGGAGGCTGTCACTGTGTCATTATCCCCAAGGGATGGCTGAAGGATGGGGTCTAACAAGGTGGACCCTGGAAACTGGATCCTCTATGCATCCCATATCCAATTCACCACTCCCCTAGATCTGGATTGGCAGTTGCACCTCCTA
This sequence comes from Chelonoidis abingdonii, assembly GCF_003597395.2. Taxonomy (NCBI): domain Eukaryota; kingdom Metazoa; phylum Chordata; order Testudines; family Testudinidae; genus Chelonoidis; species Chelonoidis abingdonii. The sequence goes on from NC_133794.1 coordinate 3,362,879, forward strand.
GAGAGGAAAGGCCCCATATCCAATTCCCTGAGACAGCCAGTCCCCACTCTCTGAGGCTGCATCACGGCCAGGACTCCTGGGTTACCCAGCTCTGGGAGCGAAGTGGGGTCGAGTGGTTAGAACAGGGTGGGTTGGGAGCCAGGACTCCTGGGTTTTATTCCTGGCTCTGCCACCAACTCCCTGTGTGACCTTGACCAAGTCACTTCCTCCTCCCATGCCTCAGTTTCCCCATCTGTAGCATGAGGCGAACAATACATCCAGGCAGATGTTTGTGAGTTGCCCAAATGCTATGGTACTGGAGCCCAGTGCCAGAGAGATAACTGCAGTGAAAGTCACTTTGTCCCAGGTTCGACATGCTCACCACTCCTTGCCTCCAGTGAAAAGATGCTCTGGCCTAATGCCACATTCTGCGGGTCACATGGTGCTCTAGAAAGGGAGGCATGTATTATCCCCATTTCACAGCAGGGGAAACTGAGACTCCAAGCCGGGCAGGGACACACCTGCGGCCCCCCACTGAGCTGGGGTAGAACCCTGGAGGCTCAGCTCCTAATCACCCCCTGTTCTAACCTCTAAAGAAAGTTCCACTCCCCAACCCAGGGGTCCTGGCTCCCAGCACCTCTTGCTCTAACCACTAGACCCCACTCCTCTCCCAGAGCTGGGGATAGAACCCAGGAGTCCTGACTCCCAGCCCCTTCCTGCTGTAACCCACCAGGCCGCACTCGCCTCCCAGAGCTACTAATAGAACCCAGGAGTCCTGACTCCCAGCCCAGCCCCCACAACCCCCATCCCTGACCCCTACCCTTGTCTCACAGCACAATCAGGGGATGCACACTGGCCTCAAACTGGGTGCCTCCTTCCCCCTCTAGCCCCATCTCTTTCTCTCCCCTTCCCTGGCGGGATCCTGGCCTGCCCACCTTGTCTATAGGGAAATCAACGCAATGTCATGCTCCAGCAGAAGCAGCGCGACGCAGGGAGAAAAGCCCTCCCGCTGCCTGCTAGATTTCCGAACCGAGCATCGCCAAACCTGCCACCACCTTGTCTAGAGACACACACACCCCCGCGTGCAGCCGCGGGGAGGGCGTGTGGCAGCCGCTTCAGACTCAGCTCCGCCATCCCCCGGCTCCCATCCGGCCCCGTTTCCATCGAAACCCACCAATTTGGGGAGCAGGAGGAGGAGGTGGTGGTGGGAGCAGGAAGGGGGGGGGGGGCTGTTTGCCTAACAACCGGGAGAGAGGATTGGTTCGGTTTAGCTGAGACGTGCTTGTTCACTACCATCATTTGCGCTCAGCCAGGTATCTTTTGCGTCTTGCGAGGCATCTGCTTTTTGAATAACGTCGCCATTGCTGATGGAAGGAGTGAGAGAGGAGAGAAAATTAGTCCCAGGGGAAAGGAAGAAAAGACACGCACGCATAGCTAGGTAACGGGTTGGTAAAGCCGCGGCTGGTGTTTATTAGCGCGCAGCCGGCCTGCGATTTTCCACCAGGAGGCCGAAGCAGAACAAGAATCTCGCCACGTGCTGAGAGAACCAAATGACCAACGCCCCCTTGACGCGCACACGCGCTCCCTTCCGTCAGTTCTTCGCAGAGAAAAGCCGGATATTTTGATGATGCCGTGCAAAGGGAAGGGCCGAGGGGGACAGCTGAGAGTCTGTCCGAGAACCTGGCCGCAGCACGTACTGTCAGCCACGGTATCGAGGAGGCTGCTATGTCCTGCCACCAGTCCAGCATTCTAATGGGAAGCTGCATCTAGTGGTTAGAGCAGAGAGAGGAGGGGATAGGACTCCTGGGTTCCATCGCCAGCTCTGGGAGAGGCCGAGGCCTAGTGCAATGGTTTTCAACCTTTATTCTTCGCAGACCCCTAAGGAAATTCGAATGGAGGTGTGCCCCCTTTGGAAAACTAAGACATAGTCTGCAGACCCGCAGGCGTCCGCGCCCAAAGGTTGAACCCTTGGCCCAGTGGTAGAGAAAGCAGGTGTGGGCGTGGGGTGTGGCAGCGATCCCTTGTCTGGCACAGAGATGCCAGCCATCCTCGGGGTAGGATGCAGTAAGCGGTTTGTACAAGGAGACCTCACCCTACCGCTGAAACGCAGCCACCTTTCTGGGTGAGGTGGCAGCTGTTATACTCAGCGCTGAGACGTGTGTAATAGGCCCGCGTTGGGGGAGCAAGAAGGGCTGGGGCGGGGATGGGAGGACCTTGGGGGCTCTTCCCCGGAGGCCAATATCCCCTGTGCTCTCCCAGCCACGCGGACCCTTCCCTGCTCCCCGTGGCTGGGCTGGGGCGTCGTCCTGCCTGGATCGCTCATCCGCTGCCCCACCATGGAAATCAGACTTTGTGGCAGGGACAATGACGGGGAGCAAAAGTCTCCCAGTGCTGCTCTTCTGACCCCCCCTCGTTGGCCCCCCGGACACCCTGCCAGCCTGCCCCCTCCCCGAGCCCTCCACCCCATGCCATTGTTACCGCTCCAGTAGCTCTCCCACCCGCCAGGTTCTCAACTCACTCTCACAAGCGCCCCGAGATGCTGAACTCATCACAGAAAAGTTTCAACGCGAGCAACAAGTGTTTGCAGGATCCTGGCTCTCTCCGCTTTTGATGGGGAATCAGGAATTCGAGCTGGGGAAACGCAGCTGATGCCCCTGTGTCTCCCGATCAGGGAGCGGCACCACTACGCAAGGCACTCTCGCACCCCCACAGCCCAGCCACCCTCCAGCTCAAGCAGGAAAGAGGCTGGTCATTGCCGGGTTTCTGGTTAGTTTCATGGGGGTCTTGCCAGGCTGGGCTGGGCGCCCACAGAGGCTGCCCCAGGGAGGAGGGGTGAACTCGCTCACCTATTTCTGAACCCGGGGTGGTACCTGACCATGAGGCACCTGGAAGCAGCAGCTGGATTCCGTCACAGACGGTGGGAGGCTGGCAATGATTTCGGCCTAAAGGCACATGGGTGGCGAATCAGGACTCTGGTTGCTCGTTCCGGGCTCTGAGTGGAAGTGGGCTTAAGGGGGTTTGACAGCAGGGAGGGGGCGATGGGCGTCAGGTACTCCTGGGTTTCGTAACCCAGCTCCAGGAAGGGGAGCAGGGCCTAGTGCAGTATTAACAGGGGAAGGCCGGGAGCAGGAACTCCTGGGTTCTATTTCTGGTTCTGGGTTGTGAGTGGTGCCTATGTGGGTGTAAGTAGCAGATTGGGGGGTGGGACTCAGGACTCCGTAGTCCCTGTTCAGCTCTGGGTGGGAGAGTGGACTCTGGGGAATTTAGAGTGGGGGGGGGTAGGAGCCTAGGACTCCTGGGTTCCACCCCAGCTCCAGGAGGAGATGTGGGCTACATTGGATCACACTGCCAGATGGTCTAGCCTCGTATCACGCCCATAGCGCTGACCAGATCTCACTAGTCGGCCCATCTAGCCCAGGACCCCCGCATACCACACAGAACTGGCCCAGCGGAGCTCTCTGGAGCGGCCCACCTTGCTCAGTGTTGGCTGCATGCTGGACGTTCCAATCTGGTGGAGGGTGAAGCAAAACCAGCCATCGCCAGATCAGAGGTGAGAGACAGGGGTGTCCCCCAGCCAGGGAACCGGCGTGCTCATCCACTAAGGAGCTGTGGCCAGGCAGGGGTGCAGTTGTGCACTGGCAGCTAAGGGACCTGGTGCACAGACACTCCTAGTGACAACACGCATGGCCTCTCGCTCACAAGGCCCGTGCACTCACGCTGGCCACATGGCATCCTGCCTGCTGCGCAGAGATCCTCCCGTGCGGGTCCTGGCTGGCTCAGGGGGGGAGTAGTGGCTTCCGAGGCCCCACGACATCTCCTCAAATACCTTCAGTTCTCTTGGCACTGGATTGTGTTAAAGGAGAAAAACAACTAGGCTGAGGATCTACGCACCTGGTTCACTGAGTGTCCTGCCCTAACCACTAGACCCCATCCCCTCCCAGGGGAGGGAGAGAACCCAGGAGTCTGGCTCCCAGCCCCCAAATCCCAACCACTAGACCCCACTCCCCTCCCAGGGCCAGGGCGGGGAGAGAACCCAGGCGTCCGGAGACAGCCAAAGGTGGCTCCTTAGCATTTCCTGAGACCAGACCCAATTCAGCACCCAGACAGCTCCAGGGAGCCGCCGTGTCCGCGTCCAGCAGGCGGGGCCCAAGCGGCGCTCACAGGGCCGAGCGCGCGGAGCAAACCCGAACCGCGCTCGGCTCGTCCCGCCGCTATCAAGCCCTCGCTGGGACCACTGCATGAGGTGAGACAGGGCCAATGGAAAGACCCAGGAGTCCTGGCTCCCACCCCCCGCCCCCACTCTAACCACTAGTCCCCTCTCCCTCCCAGAGCTGGGAAAGAACCCAGGAGTTCTGGCTCAGTCCCCCGCCCCCTTATTCTTTTTTCTATTTTTTTTTACCTACTAGCCCACTTCCTCCATAGTCTGGGAATAGATACCATGTATTCCTGCTCCAGTCCTCTGCCGCTAACTCTAACTCATCTATCCCCTCCCCTCTCCAGATCTGGGAAAGGAACCCAGGAACCTGGCTCCCAGCCCCCCGCCCCCACTCTAACCACTAGTCCCCCCTCCCCTCCCAGAGCTGGGGAAAGAACCCAGGAGTTCTGGCTCCCAGTCCCCCTCCCCTCTCCTCCCCTCCCAGAGCTGGGAAAAGAACCCGGGAGTCCTGGCTCCCAGCCCCCACTCGGCTCTCCAAGGGGGCTGGACTCTCTAGAGCTTCAGCTGCAATATCCCCAGTGACCTCAGATGACCTTTGAAAAGAGGTCAGTGGGGGGGCAGTTTGGCCTCTCGACCCACCAGGGTCCACGAAGGGTCAGCTCCCCCTCATGGGGAACAACAGCTAGCGGCAGGGGGGTAACCCCTCCCCCCGGCACTCTCCCTGCCGTGAATAGACCCTCTGGGGCAGGGGAGGGGAGAAGACCCAGGACCCAGCCCCACCACAGAGTGATTCCTGCCTGGGAGGGGAACGGTGTCTGGTGGTTAGAGCAGGGGGGCTGGGAGCCAGGACTCCTGGGTTCTCTCCCCAGCTCTGGGAGGGGAGTGGGGTCTGGTGGTTAGAGCAGGGGGGCTGGGAGCCAGGACTCCTGGGTTCTCTCACTCGACCTGGGAGGGGAACAGTGTCTGGTGGTTAGAGCAGGAGGGGCTGGGAGCCAGGAATCCTGGGTTCTCTGCCTGGATCTGGAGGGGAGTGGGGTCTGGTGGTTAGAGCAGGGGGGGCTGGGAGCCAGAATTCCTGGATTCTCTCGCTGGATCTGGAGGGGAGTGGAGTCTGGTGGTTAGAGTGGGGGGCTGGGAGCCAGGACTCCTGGGTTCTCTCACTCGACCTGGGAGGGGAGCAGGGTCTTGTGGTTAGAGCAGGGGGGGCTGGGAGCCAGGACTCCTGGGTTCTCTCCCCAGCTCTGGGAGGGGAGTTGGGGCTAGTGGGTCAGAGCAGGGGGGGCTGGGAGCCAGGACTCCTGGGTTCTCTCCCTGGATCTGGAGGGGAGTGGGGTCTGGTGGTTAGAGCAGGGTTGGGGGTTGAAACTGATCTTCTCCTTTCCTCTCTTCCAAGCCCAGTCCCCCCTCTCCTGCCCCCAGGAGCAGAGGTGGGGAGCAGAGACCATATGGCACCAATTAGCCAGTGATCCCACAGCTGCCACCATCCTGGCGGGGGGAGAGGATATGATAAGGAGGCCAAGCCCCATGTCCCATGGGAGGAAGGCACCTGGCAGATGCAGGATCTCACCCTGGGCTGGCAGCGCCCAGCCCACGTGCTGTGACTGGCCGGAGGAGAGGGGTCCCAAAGGGACTCTCATTTCAGAGCCAGGGAGCCAGATGGCCGGGGATGGGGGAGTGGATTGGATTAGAGGGGGAGGAGGCCCCCTATGGCGGAAAGGGAGGGAGGGGGCAGAAACCCCTGTATAAGGATGGGAAAGAGGGAGGCCCCCCACTGCAAACCATCCCCCCCATCCTACAGCCTCCCCATGGCAAAGCACCACCCCAAAACTCAGTCTTAATCCCCCAAATATAACACAGAACCCATCCCCCTACCTGACCCCCCCACTGCTAAATCAAACCTCCCCACCCCCACTCACAGAGTCCTTCCTCCCCCCTTGTAGGGGGCTGGGAGTCCCACCCAGGCCTTCCCCTCTGAGGGCCCCCCTATGTCACGAATTTGCTGGGCCTCACCCTGTTTCCCAGGGGTCCATGTTACAGAAATGCACATGGGGGCACCAGGGTGAGCACTGACTGCCAGGGGAAAGCGCCCCCTAGTGAGCACCCCCCTTGCTCCATGCAGCACAGGGGTCCCGGCACTGTCTCTGGACAGAGGCCAGGAGCTCTCAGCCCCTACCAGCCTCACCCCCCTGCATCGAGGCCACACCCTGGTGCCTCCGAAGGCTGGTGGTTAAGGCCCTGGGTTGGGGCTCCAGAGAGCTGGGGTCAATCCCTGGCAGTTCCACCGACTCCTCTGCCTGACCATAGGTGAGGCTCTGGGACTCAGTTTCCCCATCCTGCCTTTGTCTGCTGGGGCGGGGAAGCCCCAGAACTGGGACAGTCACTGTGTCTGGGCAGCACCCGGCACAAGGGGGACCCTGATCTCACTTGGGGTCTGTGCAGCAGATGGCACAAGGGAGAGGGGCTGTGATTGTGGTCAGGGTCTGGGCAGTGCCTGGCATGAGGGGGGCTCTGACCTTGATGGGGGTCGGTGCAGCGCCCGGCACAAGGGGCAGGGCCGCAATCTCAGGTGTCTGCTACCGTAGTCGTCATATTAAGCCTGGAAAAATCTGCTCCGTGGGTCCCCGCAAGCCACAGAGCTGCGTCAAATCCCAGCCCTGCTCCCAGGGAGCCTTGGCCCCGGCCAGGGGATGGGGAGGAGACGCACTCCCCGTTCGGCTTTGTCAGCAGATCTGGCCTTTAGCAGCGATGTCTCTCGCGGCGCGCCCAGGCCTGACTGCCACGGGAAGCCAGCAGCGCTCAGCTCTGCTGCCAATAGCCGGGGCGGGGGGAGACGGACAGAGCCATGAGGTGTGTTATCCTGGCTGGGGGGTGAACCAGCTTTGCAGGGAGGCTGGAGCATTGGCCTGACGGGGATACGGATTTGCAGGAGGTTGCAGTATCTTGCTGGTGGGGGGTGGGGATGCAGCAGCTCAGGGCGAGAGGCTGCCAGGAGACGCAGGCTGGTTGCACGGGGAGGTGGCATTAAGAAGCAGGGCGGGAGGGTGGCAGGTAATGGTGATGCCGCAGGGGTGCAGCGCATGGGGATGCAGTGCTGGGCAGGAGGATGCACTGAGCTGCAGCTGCTGCAGATCTGCAGCAGAGCAGGGGCAGCAGGCCGGGGGGAGGCACGAGCTGGTCACACGGGGGGGGGCAGCAATGCAGCAGAGCCCGATTGGCAGCAGAGCAGGGGCTAGTTGGGGGGGATGTACAGATTTGCAACAGCACAGGGCCAGAGGGTGAAAGGAGCTGATCCATGGGGGTCTCTGATTTCAGGCCCCTGGCACAGCCCCACAGGGGGCAGCCGTTGGCTCGGGGGCCATGGATAGACACCCATGACCCCCGCGCCCACCCCAGGCCAGCCCTACGAGTGCCCAGAATTAGGGTAACGCCGGCCCTGTGTCTTGTGCATTTCATTCCTTGCATTTTGCTCGTGGCTTTCCCAGTTCTGCGGGGAGAGGGGAATGGGGCCCCAGAGTCCTGACTCCCAACTCCTCCCCCCAACACACACATACTCTAACCACTACACCCCATTCCCCTGGCAGAACTGGGAATAGAACCCAGGAGTCCGACTTCCAGGCTCCCCTGCTCTAACCACTACACCCCACTTCCCCCAGAGGCTACATCCTTCTCCAGAGATTTCCCCACTCAAGCCAGTCACCTTTAGGGGGGCGACTGATCCGCTCAGGACCCCCTGGGCTGGAATCCGGCTCCACTGGCCCGGAGGGAGGTCCGGCGGGGGGCTCCAGGGGACCGGGTCCAGCTCTTACTCCGTGGGCTGCGTTCACACGGCGCAGGCCGGCGTCCCCTCCTCCCGTCCCTGAGCGCTTCTGACAGCCCGGGCCCCAGTGTGGGTGTCGCAGGTTTAAAATAGCCGCTCTGCCTGGGGTGGCAGCATCCGTGCGCCTGTCTGGCGAGAGCCTGCTGGGGGTGGGCAATGGGGTCAGGCAGCCGGGGGCCAGCCCCGCATGGGGGTGCCCCAGGCAGCTTCATCCCCCACGCCGGGGTTATCTGTGGCTTCTGCCTGTGATTTCACAGGCACCAGCTCCTGAGCAGCCAGAGCTGTCAGCCAAGCTTCCATGGGCCTCGTCTCTCTCCCCCTGCAGGTGACACTTGCCCCCTTGATGCTGAGATGCAGCCACCTCTGGGGTGGGGCATGGGGCTGTTTATACAGGGATCCCTCACCCAGTCTTAAGATGCAGCTGCCTCTGGGGTGGTACTCAGGGGCTGTTTATACAGGGATCACTCACCTGGTTCTGAGATGCAGCCACCTCTGGGGTGGGATGCGGGGGCTGGGGTTACCAGCCACACAGCAACACCACGGAACCGTTTAGGACAAGAAGTGGCATCAGGACTCCTGGGTTCTACCCCCAACTCTGGCAAGGGTGAAGGTCTAGTGGTTAGAGCTGGTGGATGGGGTGGGGAGCGAGGATTTCTAGCTTCTATTCCCAGCTCCACCACTGACTCGCTAAGTCCCTTCCCTGCTTTGTGCCTCAGTTTCCCCTCTCTCTGTCTCCGGGGGCGTGTGGCCCGTGCTGTGGGGGGGTGGCCCTGGGGAGATGGCTGAGGAGAGGCGATACCTTTGTGGCAGGTACAAGAAGCCCCTGGGTGCCCCCTGCCCGTCCGCCCTGCCCATCTCCGCAGCCTCGGGGCTGTCACCAAGCTCAGGAAACAGCTGCGGCTACTCCCCTGCCCCAAGCACTAACCTCCCACACACCCGGCTCCTTTGTGCCTAATTGCATTGCGGGATGGGGGGTCACGGCCCATCCCCCCAGCACGCTGGGTGGGCAGGGAGCCAGCAGCACCCCCCCTCCAGGCCTGGGGTCAAAGGTCACTGGCAGAATGCACCAGTTGGTCAAACTTCCTCCCTGAGATCCCCCCCATCACACTGATTAAAGGGGGGGCTGGGCTGCTCCATCCCTGCCCCCACTTTCCCCCCTCCCCATCTGCTGCCCTCCATTGCCTCAGCTTCTGGGGGGCAGTGAGGGGGCTGGAAAGCAGGAGGAGCTGGGCTGTAGGGAGGGATTGCCAGGGTAGGTGGTGGGTACCGGGCTGGAGGGGCCCAAGTGTCCGATCTGGGGGGCGGGGGGATACCGGGCCGGAGGGGCCCAGGGGTCCGATCTGGGGGGGCGGGGGGATACCGGGCCGGAGGGGCCCAGGGGTCCGATCTGGGGGAGCGGGGGGATACTGGGCCGGAGGGGCCCAGGGGTCCAAGCCCATGTGGCAATGTCTGCGTTAAGCTCATAGCAGCGGGATTGTGGGCCCGGGGGTGTATTTGTCTGTGTGTGTTGCTGTATTGGTGTGGATGTGTTGCTCTGTGTGTGTCACTCTGTGTATGTATTTGTGTGGGTGTGTATCTCCATGTGTGTTGCTCTGTGTATCTGTAGCTCAGTGTGTCACTGTGTGTCTGTGTCGCTCTGTGTCTATTGCTCTGTGTGTGTATTTGTGTGGGTGTGTATCTCTGTGTGTGTATTTGTATGGGTGTGTATCTGCATGTGTGTTGCTCTGTGTGTGTCACTGTGTGTGTATTTGTGTGGGTGTGTCTTTCCATGTGTGTTGCTCTGTGTGTGTCTGTGTCTGTGTCGCTTTGTCTATTGCTCTATGTGTCTGTCACTCTGTGTGTCGCTGTGTGTCTGTGTGTCGCTCTGTGCATGTCACTCTGTGTGTGTCACTCTGTCGCTGTGTGTCTGTGTGTCTCTGTGTGTGTGTGTGTTGCTATGTGTCGCTTTGTGTGTCGCTCTGTGTCACTCTGTATGTTGCTGACTGTGTGTGTGTCGCTCTGTGTGTTGCTGTGTGTGTCGCTCTGTGTGTTTTTGACTGTGTGTCTGTGTGTCGCTTTGTGTGTCGCTCTGTGGGTGTCGCTCTGTATGTGTTGCTCTGTGAGTCTGTGTTGCTTTATGTGTGTCGCTCTGTGTGTTGCTGTGTGTCAGTGTGTTGCTCTGTGTGTCTGTGTGTCGTTCTGTGTGTCTGTGTCACTCTGTGTCTTGCTGTGTGTCTGTGTGTCGCTCTGTGTGTGTCGCTCTGTGTGTTTCTGTGTGTCTGTGTGTTGCTGACTGTGTGTCTGTGTCTCCAGCAGCCCCAAGCCAGGAGCCCAGTTGGCCGGACTAGCTGCGCTGAGCTGGGATTTGGGGGGATTGGGATGGGCCTGGGCTGACCCGGGCGAGGGGGGGGAGAATCGGGATGGGGGTCGCGGGAGCCGAGCCCTCTGCCTTTACCAGGATCAGAGGCAATTTATTGCAGGGGGGCCTGGCTGCCTTTGCCCCCCCACCCCCTTCTAGCTCGCCTCACTGCAGCCCCACGGCTGGGGGAGGGGTAATGCCCCCCATTTGTGATATCACCCCTTGGAGCAATCCCTACTCACCCCAACCCCCCACTCCATGCCCCACACCCAACTCCCTCCCCCCAGTGCACTGACCCTAATGGGGGAGGGATGGGGCCCTGTGCCAAGCACGTTGGGGTGGGGGGGCTGAGGCATCTGGGAGGGGGAAGGGAAGAGAACCCAGCAGGGATGGGGAAGGGAGGCATCAGAGGGAGGCAGCGCTGGGGGACAGGGAGCTCCCTGCACCATCAAAGTCTCCCCGCCAGCTGCAACCCATATGAAAAGGCCTTAAATATCTCCACCCCCCAGCTCCCAGCACTGTACCTCAGGAATATACCATCTTGCACTACTCAAGATGGGCAATGCAGATTTATTAATTGGTTCACCAGTTCAACAATGGAAAGTGAACATACACCAGCCTTTGAAAACATGAGCAGCTTTATCACACTTCATACAAACTCACT
>NC_133794.1:3377150-3395831 GCF_003597395.2 Chelonoidis abingdonii
AGGGGAAAGGGCCCAGGTCCCATTCCCAACCCCCATCCCCGAGCCAGCCTGTCCCCCCCCGCCCCCCAGGGCTGGAGGGGAGCCAGTGCCCCACACGGGGGAAAGGCCCCATGTCGCAGCAAAGCGGAGGGGTCTCCGTCTGCCCCCTGCCGCCCACCCCCATCTCCCCCAGCATTCGCCCACTGCCACGTTGCCGCCCTCCCGCTCTCTCCTCTTGCCCTGCTGAAGATATGGCCATGGGGGGGTCATGCCACGCCCCCCCACCTCTGCTCCCAGGGCTGGCAGCACCAGCCCATCTCCAGTCAGGCGCTTGCTAGGAACCAGCAGCTGTGTGCTGGGGGGGAGGGGGGGATGACTGACTGAACTGAGACACCCCCCCCCCATTTCCTCCCTCCCCAACTCCCTCCCCACCCTGCTGGGGCTTTCAGAAAGGGAAGCCCTGTAGCCAACCCAGGCTGGCTCCAATGGGCCCAGCTGGGACCTGCCCCCCCCCCCCCCCCAGGCTGTCTAGATCTGCCTCCCCGTCAACTTTTCAGCTAGTGTCCTATGCCCCTGGCCCTAGATCCAACCCCCATCTCAGACCTCAGCCTGGCCTCTGCAAGGAACCAGCCAGGGAACCCCCTCGCGCCCCCCCCCCATATGGATGGGGACATAGGCCAATGCACCTTGTCCTGCCTGGGCGAAGGGGGGGTTAGTGCAGCTGCCATAAAGCAGCCACTAGCAGGTGGGTGGGGGGTTGAGGATGGGGGGGCAGAGGGAGGGGTCACACGGATCCAATTTCTCTTGACAAGAGGCAGCAGCTGGTGGCTGCTAATGATCTGTGGTAATTAGCCAAGGGAGGGCACCTGGGTGCCCCTGCCTTACCCATCAGGGCACCCAGAAAGGAGGCCCTGGAGAGTGGGGGGTACGTAGCTATTTGGGGTGAGAGCCCAGCCTGCCCCACAAGTTAAGCAGCATCAGGCCAGAGCAGCCCCTGGATAGGAGACCCCAGGGGCTGCTTTCGCCTTGGTATTGGGGTGGCACCAGAGCTGCTGTGGAACCGGGCGGGTGACTCACCCTTGGCATCCCTCCCCCACCCAAGGACAGAACCCAGGAGTCCAGGTTCCCAGCCCACTCCCATCTGCCCCCATTTCACAGCAGGGGGTTTCCCAGCCTGCCCCATAAGAGCCTGTGCTAGGGAGAGTGGGGTGGGCAAGTCACAGGGAGGCCACCGGCGGGGGGGGGGGTCACTGTCACCCCCCCAGATCTTATCCAGCCCCAAACTCAATCCCACTCCCCCCACAACACAACAGAACATGGTGGACATATGGCCAGGCTGGGCCCCCTCTGCTCCTCCACCCCACGGCTGGGCAGGGGAGGGGGTGCCCAAGCTGGGCCCTGGCACCGCCAAACAGCTCTGGCCCTGCATTATTCCCAGAGCTTGGCTGGATGGTGAATTACTGACCTGGGCCTTCGGGGAGCAGGGGTGGGGGTGTCTGTCGAAATAACCCAGAGAGCAGGGCTGGCGTTACACTGGCTGGGGCCTGCGGCTAAAGACGAAGCCCGAGTAACTGAGCTTCGCGGGGTCCCCTGTGGCGCAAGTCTCCTGGGCAGTTGCTACCCCCTAATTCCAGCCTGGCTTTGAATGTCCTGGCTCTGTAACCCCTGTCCTACAACACTCTGACCCCAGCCCCTGCCCCATAGACAACTGACCCCCTGTAATGTCAGACAGCAGCCAGTGGGTCCCAGGAGCCCGCAGGGGTCTGGCCCCAGCAGCAGCCCCAGCTGCCTTCCCACCCTGGCATACCAGGAGCAGGGGTCCCCACGCTGGACACCTGAACCCCACCCACAGTCAGAGCCTGGCAGGGCCTGGGGGTCCATCACCCCCTGCTGGGGAGCTGCCAAGGGCACACGCATCCCTCAGAAGGGGCACGGTTCAGCCAGGAGCAGATGAAAATGGGACAGAACCCAGGAATCCTAACCCTTGGTGCCCCCCCCTCCAATCACGAGCCCCCACTGCCTTCCCAGAGCCAGGGATAGAACCCAGGAGTCCTGGGCCCCGATCCCCACCAGCTCTGAGGATCAAACCCAGGAGTGCTGGCCCTGATTCCCTCTAACCACTAGACCTGCTCCTTGGGCCTGGAAATCCACCTGAATTGTGAGCTCGGCTGCACCAAGGGAGGGGAAATTCCTGCACTGCCCTGCCACTAACCGGCAACAGGGAGAGGCACCCCAGGGGGCCACCCCAATCAGTGAAAACCCCAGGGCTGCCCGACTGTCCGGGGCTGCGCCGAACAAGAAGTGTGCAGAAGCGGAGCCAGTGAACCAAGGCTGGGGTGCCGGCAGCTGGGCCAAATTGGGGGACAAGATACCGAGGGGCTGGGCCGTTCCGCCCCCCGCAGGCCCGCAGAGACCTGGGGAGACAAACCAGCGAACAGGAGCAGGTACTTCACATGCCAGCCGCACACCTGGGCCCAGGGAGAGGCAGCCGAACGCCAGGCCCCAGCCCGCCGGGGCTCCAAGCGGCTGATCAGACCACGTGCCAGGCCCAGGGAGAGGCGGTCAAATGCCAGGCCCCAGCCCGCCGGGGCTCCGAGCTGATCAGACCACGTGCCAGGCCCAGGGAGAGGCGGCAAAGGCCAGGCCCCAGCCCCCCGGGGCTCCGAGCTGATCAGACCACGTGCCAGGCCCAGGTGCTGCCAGCGGCGACATTGCAAGTGACAGCCCATGGCAGAGCCCGATGCTGTTTCCTCTCGGTGGCTCTCTGGCCCCTTGGAAAGGGGGACTGGACTCAACCAGCAGCAGTTAAACCTCCGGCCCAGCTCACCTCCCTGAACACCCTCGAAGAGCCAGGCAGCCCGGGGCATCTCCCTTCTCGCAACTCTGCCCAGCCCCGGGGCAAGGCCACTGCCTGGCTTGAGACATAGCAAATGAGTTAACTGCTTCTCTTTCGCTGTATCTACTAACTGGGAACACCCAGGACTGCTGGCCCCCGCTCCCCTTCCAAAGCCACCCGGAGCCGAGGGGTCCGGGCGCCCAGCCCGCTGGCCCCCTCTCCCCTCCCAAAGCCACCCGGAGCCGAGAGGTCCAGGCACCCAGCCCCGCTGGCTCCCGCTCCCCTCCCAAAGCCACCCAGAGCCGAGGGGACCAGGCGCCCAGCCCGCTGGCCCCCTCTCCCCTCCCAAAGCCACCCGGAGCCAAGGGGTCCAGGCACCCAGCCCCGCTGGCTCCCGCTCCCCTCCCAAAGCCACACGGAGCCGAGGGGTCCGGGCACCCGGCCCCGTTGGCCCCCCCTCCCCTCCCAAAGCGACACAGATCCGAGGGGTCCAGGGACCCAGATCTCCAAGAAATCTCTCTTGACTTTGCACAAACAGACCCAGATCCGGACTGAGGCGCTTACCCTATTACAGTAACAGTTGCTCCCTTGGGGGGGCCTGGCGGGATCCCCCTCAGGTAACATGCCAGAGGGGTCCTTGCCTGGTCTGTATTATAGCCCTGCAAGAGCTCTGGGCTCTCCAGGCACTAACCTGCCCCCTGACCATGCCAAGCTGAATGAGGGGGAACCCCCCACCCCAGATCTTTTACTCTCTAGGGGTCTTTCTGCTCCCTCCCAATTCTGGGCCCCAGCCAGCTGCCCTCCAGAACCTCCCCTCTCATGGGGCAAGTCAGCAAAACAGCCCCAGCGTGGATTGAAGTGAGATAGGAGGGGGGACCCGGGACCAATCCCCTTTCCCCCACCAGCCAGTCCCCCTCCCTGCTCCCACACTGCAGAACACAGGCAGCCCCCACAGCCACTTTTCTTCCCTTCCCTGATCTCTTGTGCTGGCATCGAAGCCGAGACCCAGGCCAGCTCCTTCAGCCCCAGCGCCACCAGGGCCCCCTCGCCTCCCCCGAGAACAGAAAGGACGTGAATGCCATTCCGCCAATGGAGCCTTTCACCTCTAGGGGGTGCTGGCTCCAATCGACCCCAGCGTAGGGACTGGCTGGGTCAGGGGCAGGGAATGGCACCAGCCCCATGATGGTAGGAGACTCGGCCCATGGGCACAGCCCGCCTGCCTGCAGAATACTGCTGCCCTCGCTAGGGGGCCCAGGTGGGGCAAAGAGAAACTGAGGCAGAATGGGAGTGATTCCCAGGGTGTGGAAAGGGATAGGAGAAAGGTAGCAGGGACAGCAGCGCCAGGGCCACACCCCGGCAGGAGGAGGAGAGGGAGGTTTATCTGAGCCAGGGCCAGGCTCCTCCTTTCCCCCCACTAGGGAAGCCCACCCTGCTGCTGGCAACCTGGGAGCAGCAGCCAGGGTCCCAGAAGTGATATCTGAAGAGGCGCTGCTGCCATCAACGGTAACCCACTGACCTGCCCAGGCCAGCTCCCTGCTCTAGAGCGACGGGCTCAGGCTCGCAGCGCACTGGGACGGTTTGTTCACCTCCCCACCAGCTGGACACTTCTTCGCTTTACAGGAAATAGGAGACGCTGGACAACAAGGGGAAACCCGACCCCCACCAGCGAGGTCTAGGCCCACCCCGCACAGGAGGGCACGTGCCCCACAAACTTGGAGGAACAGCCAGTGCAGGCATTCATGCCCTCGCCTTCAGATAACACTGCGGGTCCCATGCCAACCAGCCTCGGGCACATGGCTGGTTGGTACGACTGCCGGGCAACCTCCAGCGGTCCCCGTCCCCCTCCGAGGACGCCGCCCGCTGGGGAGGAAGATGCCAGGAGGCGGGCAGATAAAAGTAGTGTCAGTTTAATGGTCTGGGCGTTTTGTGGCGGCCAAGCCCCACCCCTCTGACCCCTAGGATGTGCCGCATTTCGCTCTCCCTTGAGTCTGAGAGGCCAGGCCGCGCCCTCTTCTGCAGATGAGCACGGGCACATCCCCCCTCTGTTCGCTCGACCCCGGAGCCCTCACGGCCTCGACATTAAAAGCTAAAAAAGTCTCACCCTGGCAGAATCGGGGGGGGGGGGGCTGCCTGCTGTGGAGGCCACGACATATCACACACACACTCACACGCATGCTGTCTGCTCCGGGCCCAGCACCCCCTCTCCTGGCTGGGGGAGACATGTGCCATCCCAGGGCACTGTGATCTCACCCCTCGAGGTGGGAGCCGGCACCGCCGCCGCTGCCATCGTCCGGGGAGGGGGAAGGGAGGCGGCAGAGGGTCCCCCGGCGGGGTAATAAATAAAGCGTTCCGAGGCTCCGGAAGGACAGCCCAGCCGGGATCACGTGGCCTTGTGATCCGGGTGGCTCTTCAGTTTGTGGAATTTGACGCTGTCCATCTTTTCGAAGCGTTTGCCGCAGTGCTCGCAGGTGAAGTTGTACTGGACGTCGGAGGTGTGCTTCTTCATGTGCCAGTTGAGAGACGCTCTCTGGCGGCACTGGTACCCGCAGATCTCGCACCTGGGGGGGGGGCAGACACAGTCACGCAGGCTGCACCCCTCGGGTCCCTCCCAGGGCCTGACCGCAGCACACCCCAGCAAGCCGAGGGCCCCCTCTGCAGCAGTACGCTCCCTACCTCTGCCAGGCTAAACACACCCCACCCCACCGCCCAAACTTTCAGCTGGATGTGGTATTTTTCCACTAACTGGTCAGCATTACTAGGTGCTGTTAACAGCCCCCGTGCCACACCCCAGAGCGTCTGCATCTCAGCCCCAGGCGAGGGATCCCTGTATAAACAGCCCCCGTGCCCCATCTTGGCTGCGGTTGCATTTTAGAACTGGGCAAAGGATCCCTGTACAAACAGCTGCCACACCCCACCCCAGAGGCAGCTGCATTTCAGCAGTGAGAGGGGTAATCTCCCCACCACCTTTGAAAAGCTCATTAGGGGCAAAGCAAGCTCATCTCAAGCAGTGTCACTAATAAAAGGCCCAGGCACCACAGGGGCAGATCCACACCCCCCACCCCACTCGCCCTGGATCTAACTCCTGCTGATGTGCTCTGCCCCAGAGGTGGTGGCACACGGAGCTGCTCCGCTCGAGGGGCTCAAACGAGCCCAGGGTCGGGTTCCTAACTGGGTCACCCCTGCGCCCCCCAACTCCCGCACATACTGGAGGGGCGTCTCTCCCGTGTGTGTCCGGCGATGCACCTCCAGGTGATTCTTCCGCTTGAAAGATTTCCCACAGGTTTCACAGGTAAATTCACGGATGCCTGCAGGGGACAAAAAACGGGGCACAGCTGAGATTTCACAGTCAAGGGACCTCAGTAGGAGAATCCAGAGTCCCTCTCTGCCCACACCCAGCCTGACGCATGCAGCAAGCAGGCCCTTAACCTGCCCGAAGGGGTGACGCCTGCCCAGCTGGGGCATCACACTGGGTCTTTGTCTCCCACATCCGATGTCCGAGACGGCCCATGGCACCAGCTAAAAAAGTGACGTCCCTTAGCTCAGGCAGGAGAGAGTCCTGCTTTTAAATCAAGAGGCCCTGGATCGATCCCAGCAGACAACCCAGCTGGAGGGCTCAAGGGGGGGCTTCTGTTTGTTCTGGATTTTTGACTCTCTCCCCAGCCCCCATAATGCAAGTGTTGAAAATGAGCCGAGTGAGACAGCTGATCCTGCGGGGAATCTGACCCAGACCCAGTTCCCTTCCCGGGTGCTCTGGTGCCATCCAGGGAGCAGGACAGGATGGGGATGGGTCTGGGGGGAAGCGAAGGCTAAGCAGAGGCAGCTGAGCGCCCCAGAACCAGGCGGCGAAGGCGGAGCGGCGTCTGGATGGTCCCGGCCACACATGCTGGGGGCATCGGCGTCTCCCCAGAGCAGCGCAGTGCAGGGCAAGGGCCAGCAGGCCACAGGGAGGAGGGGGCGCTGGGGAAGAGAGCCCAGGGGGTGCACCTGAGTGAATGATCATGTGTCTGCGGAGGTGGTTGGACAGGTAGAACTTCTTGCCGCAGCCCGGGTGGGGACACACTTTTGTCTTCCCTTTCCGGTGGACGAGGTTGACGTGATTCTGGAGACACAAGGAGAGGGGGGGACAAAGGGTTAGACCACACCCCCACCACACACAGTCACAGCAGAGGCTGCTACAACCCCCCCAGCAATGGGCAGGAATTCCCACATCAGAGCTCATCCCTCTCTCCCCCTCACAATGCGGTGCCTCGGTCACCACAGCTGAGGCTATCCCACTCTCTTGACTCAACCTCGACAAACTCCCTCACCCCACAATCTACACCCAGAGATTCCCTCCCCCCAACAAGATGACACCCCATTGATACAGTGTTGGAACCAATCTGTCCCCAAAGCCAGCGCAGGGGTAGCCTAGGGGGTAGCGAGGTGGGGCACTGAGGCCGTGACGTTAAATGATTTGCCGATTGTCCAAGCAGACGTCCAAGACTCGATCAAACCCTTGGCTAGACACTGAGCCAGGATTAATCTGGCCCTCATTCCCTGGGCTATTATTCCCATTGTGCAGATGGGGAAACTGAGGCAAAGAATGGCTAAATGACTTGCCCCAGGTCCCCCAGACAGTCTGTGGCAAAGCAGGGGATGAAATCTGGCTCTCCCATGTCACTGAGTCACACTCCGTTGCCGTCCCCTCTCTCAAGTGCCAAGCAGGCTCAAGGTTTGGGTTTTGTGAGAAAACGCAACAGAAATATCCCCAGGGTGCTGTCAAGTTCCCAACGCAGCCTGCAAGCGCCACTCTCCTGCCAGTGCTGGAAACCCGCCACGCCAGGCAGGCCCTAGCGTCCCATCAACCAGGACGAGAAACTCACCAGCACCAAAGGGAAAGCAACTGCCCAGCGTCACTGATCTAGCTCCTGCTGCAGAGAATAACCAGCCGCCCTGAGCATTTCCCAGTCTTCGGGGGCCGGGGGCCAGAACGAGGCTCTCAGCCAGGCCCCTTGGAGCACCCTTCACACCCCACCCCAGAGACAGGGCAGTGAGAAACTGACGCGCACAAATCGTACCTGAAAGCTACTAAGTGCTACGTAGACCTGGCTGCATCCTTCATAAGGGCAGTGGAACATTTCCAGCATGCCGTCGGCATCCATCACGCGGCCCCGCCTGCTCCGCCGCCTCCTGCCCAGGGAAAGGAGGGGTCAGCCGCAGGCAGGGGAAGGCAACGTGCTGCCCGCCTGGCTGGGGAGAGACGGCTGCTGGGGAGGAGCCAGCGGAAGGCCCCCAGGGCAGAGGCCTGGGGAGGGAGGAGGCGCAGACAGCCCTGGATTGAGGCTGAGCTGCCCCTGTGTTTGAGCCCCCAATGCAGCGCACGGAAAAGGGAAGGAAATACTAGGCGGCTCGCTGATGCAGCTGGCCGGATCTCTGGCCGAGTGGGGAAACCGAGGCACAGGAAGGGTCAGAGACCTTGTAAAGACAGCTAACCGCTCCGCGGCAACACTCACTTCTCTGGTTCCTTCGGAATCTCGTAGATGATGGCCGACATGTCACTGCCATCGATCTCCTCGGGCTCCGGCTCCGTGTTCTCTTGGGCTGGCTCCAGCTCCTCCGGCATCTCCATTTCCGAGGGGGGCTGCAGTTCCTCCTTTTTGAGCCCATAAAGGTCGTCTTTTTCTGCCACCACAAAACAGGTGTCAGCAGGCCGCGCCGCGCGGCGAGAATCTGGCAAAGCTTTTCAAGCAGGAAGCCGTTAACCCCCCTTCCAGAGGCGAGCAAGAGCCACCGGCCACTGAAATGCAGCTAGTTCTGCTGCAGAGCACAGCAGCTGTTTAACACAGCACACAGGGTGAGGGCAAGAAGGGAACAGTCCTGTAGCCAGCTGAACCTATGGACGGCGGAGGCGAAATACAGATCCAGGGGTCAGGACACTCCTCCCCCTCCCCCCGGCACCACGCCAGGACAGCAGATCCAGAGGTCAGGACCCCTCAACCACCAGCACCACGCCGGGACAATAGATCCAGGGGTCAGGACCCCCCACCCGCCGGCACCACACCAGGACAGCAGATCCAGGGGTCAGCGCCCCCTATGGACCCTCTCCCTGGCACTACGCCAGGACATCAGATCCAAAGGACAGAGCCTCCTATGGGCCCCCTCCCTAGCACTACGCCAGGACATCAGATCCAGGGGTCAGTGCCCCCTATGGACCTCCTCCCTGGCATCACGCTGGGACAGCAGATCCAGGGGTCAGGACCCCCCACCCACCGGCACTATGCCAGGACAGCAGATCCAGAAGTCAGGACCCCCCACTCGCCGGCACCACGCCAGGACAGCAGATCCAGGGGTCAGCGTCCCTTATGGACCCTCTCCCTGGCACTACGCCAGGACATTAGCTCCAGGGGGTCAGTGCCCCCTATGTACACCCCCCCCCAGCACCATGCCAGGACATCAGATCCACGGGTCAGCATCCCCTATGGACCTCCTCCCTGGCACTACGCCGGGACATCAGATCCAGGGGTCAGCACCCCCTACAGATCCCTTCCCTAGTACCACATCAGGACATCAGATCCAAAGGACAGAGCCCCCTATGGACCCCCTCTCTGGCACTACGCCAGGACATCAGATCCAGGGGTCAGAACTCCCACCCCCTCCCTGGCACCACGTCGGGACATCAGATCCAGGGGTCACTGCCCCCTATGGACCCCCCTCCCTGGCACCACACCAGGACATCAGATCCAAAGGATAGCGCCCCCTACAGACCCCCCTCCCTGGCACCACGCCAGGACATCAGATCCAGGGGTCAGCACCCCCTACGGAACCCCTCATCCTGCAGCTCAGCACCGTGATGGGGCACCGGGGTCACTAATGCAGGGAGAGCGCCCCCTATGGAGCCACCCACAAGCACTACGCTGCAGTACTGGAGTCAGCACTAACCCAGAGGAGAGCGCATCCCTTTCTGCGCACCCCAGTTCACTCCCAGCAGCACAGCGCCCCCTAGTGCTGGGCTGTGACCCTGCAAGAAGGCCCCCACGGAACGCATAGCATCTTTCATGGCCTTCGGAGGCCTCCCCTCCCAGTACCGACCAAGCTCCCCATGCTGAGCTGGGGGCAGAGGGGCTGGCCCCCCACTCCCGAGGGCTGGCCACAGCTACCTTTTTTGGTTTCAATGCACTCCTCGCTCTCCACCGGCTCCCCGCTGTTGGGCTGCACATTCTCCAGCTCCGTCTGGGTGTAGGCAGCGACGCCCTCGATCATGGCGCAGGGCATCTCCTCGCCCCCGCCGCTGGTGACGTTGAGCTGGATGCCCTCCGCCGTCAGGGCGTCGTAGCCGGGCCCGGCAATGATGATCACCTGGGAGCCCTGCATCATGCCCTGCACGGGGCAGCTGGCCACCACCTCCCCGAGTGTCTCCTGCGTCACGTTCTCAAAGAGAGTCCCGTGGCTCGCACCCACCTGGACGGGCATGGGGACGCACACCACAGTCTCCATGCTCTCCGGGCCGTTGAGAGGCGGGTTGTGGCACATGGTGGCGCCCTGCTCGGCCGTCAGGTTCTCGATGTGGTGCTCGAACGGGATGTGGATACCGTCCTGCGTGATGAGGCCGCTGCTGCTCCCGCCTTCCGTGGCCGATGGGGGCGGATGCTGCTGGGCCTTGGCCTGACGGCTCTCAGGCTGCTCCTCCGAGCCCGAGCTGGAGCTCTCCTCGGAGGAGTCCGAGCTTCCGGCCCCCACGCCATTGCCAGCTGCTGTGGGGAGAGCGATCGGCGGACATGGGTTAGAGCCACAGCAGGACTCTCCCCTGGGCTTTGAGGGATACTAACTGAACATCTCCCTTACAGGCCTAGGGATCACTCCCCTTATGTTGAAATGCGGCCACCTCGGGGGTGGGATGCACTGCAACGCCACACAACAGGCTACCCTAAGCGCTACCCTGCCCCGGCAGACTAGGATCCTGCCCGCTCACCATCATCACTCTCGTTCTCAGAGTCGCTGAGTGGCTTCAGCGGAGAGTGCAGGTCCTGGAAGTAGCGGTGCCCGGCCTCACACTGCCACACGGCCGTGGTGTAGAGCCCGAAGGTGGGGTCCAGCTCCGACAGGTGGGGCTCGTAGGGGCAGCGGTTCTTGTGGTCCTCATACCAGATCACCATGTTCTTCAGGCAGTTGACGTTCCGCCTCCTTCCTTGGGGAAAGGAGAGAGGCACGTGAGCCAACCACAGGGAATCAGAGGGACATGCCCATTGCTAGCGAAAGATGGGGTGCACCCCCCTGGGTTAAACCATTAGCCAGAAGAGTACTCTGTCAAGTGATCAACCATTTGTCAGCAATGGGACAGTCTGTGTCTGTCATAACTACTGTACTAACCCAACTAATGACCCTGGCACCCTAAGTTCCAGGGACCCCCGGCTCGTACAGCCCAGGTTGTAATGGGGGAGTTCCGGCCATCCACCACCCCTCAGCCCTGCCTTTGGGTGCTGACCCGACCCAAGGAGGGTGAACTCTGCAACAGGGAGGAGAGGAATCTGCGCCTAGACTGACTCGCACTCGCTGTCTGTTCCACAGACACGCCAGCCAGCTGGGACAGGCGGCCTGCAGGACTCGGGCATATTGCAGATGGTTTGATGCACTGATGGTGCCAGGTGGCCGCAAGGCGGCCTCCTGGCGAAGTCTGTTTAGTATGTAGACCAGGCTCTTGGTATGATTTGGTGACGTCTGCCCAGGTTACGGGCCTCGTGGGTAGGGGGAAAGCAGTAGGCATGACAGATCTTGATTTTGCAGAGGCTTTTGACACAGTCCCAAACGACAATTGCATAAGCACTCTAGGGAAATGTGGTCTAGATGAAATCCCTATAAAGTGGGTGTACAACTGGTTCAAAGACCACCCTCAGTGATTAGTGATCAATGGTTGGCTGTCAAACTGGGAGGGCATATCTGGCGGGGGGTCCCGCAAAGGTCAGTCCTGGGTCTGACTCTATTCAATATTTTCATTAATGATTTGGATAATGGAGGGGGGAGTTTGCTTAGGACATCTGCAACTGACACCAAGCTGGGAGGGGCTATGAGCGCTTTGGAACACAGGATTCAAATTCGTAACATCTGGGACAAATTGGAGAATTGACCTGAAATCAAGAAGATGAAATTCATTAAAGGCAAGTGGAACGTAGTACATTTAGGAAGGAAATACGAACTGGGGACCAACCGGCTTGGCAGCAGTATCACAGAGAAGGCGCTGGTGTTAGAGTGGATCTCAAATCGAACACAAGCCAACAATGTGATGCGGCTGCAAAAGTAGCTAATGTCATCATATTAGCAGGAGTGTCACATGTAAGACACAGGGGGTCACTGTGCTGCTCTGCACAGCACTGGGGAGGCCTCAGCTGGAGTCTTGCGTCTAATTCTGGGCACTGAACTTTAAGAAGGAGGCGGACAAACTGGAGACTCCAGACAGCCACAAAAACAATCAAAGATTTAAAAGACCTGGCCAATGGGGAAAACAGGGGCATGGTTAGTCCTGAAAAAAGTCAACCGAGGGGACCTGAGAAGTCTTCAAATAGGTTAAGGGCTGTTTCAAAGACAACAAGGATAAATTGTTCTCCATGGCTGCTGAAGGCAGGACAAGAAGCAATGGGCTTCCTCTGCAGCCAGGGAGATTTAGGTTCGATATTAGGAAAAACTTTCTAACTCTGAGGGGAGTTACGCTCTGGACCAGGCGTCCAAGGGAGGCTGTGGGATCCCCGACACTGGAGGTTTTAGGTTGGACAAACCCCGGCCAGGGAAGGCTGAAGTTTATTTGCTCCTGCCTCAGCACGGGGCACTGGACCTGATGAGCTCTCGAGGTCCCTTCCAGCCCCACATTTCTGTGATTCTATGGCACTGCCAAGACGGTGGCTGCTGGCTCAGCACGTGACACCTGAAGTGGGATCTGTCCCTACTGGGGCACCCAGCCCCCCAGGGAAAGGACAATTCTCTTTCCAGCTGGTCTCTGCATTTGAACTTGGAACAATGGAGCAGTGAAGTGCCATGACAGCACCTCTGCTACTGTCACAATCCTCCTGTCATTCCTATACAGCCTCTTGGACCATTTTTAACATTCCCAGGAGAGGGGCATCTACTGCCGGAGGAATCCAAATTGTAATGCTTCCTCCTTCCAGGGCACAGAGAGCTCACACCAGAGCTGCACCCTAACCGGTGCAAAAGCAAAGGTGTCCTCAGATGTGAAGATGCTGGGAAGACACTGTAGCAGCAATGAACGCTGAGCAGGTTGGCTCCCTGCTTTGCCAACACCTGTAATACCCTCCTCCTCCACATAGGCAGAGGGAGGTCTGTCTGAGGAGTCCTACATCTCCACCCTGCTTTGCCAGCTCTGGCCCTATGTGGCACCGGCCCACCATTTGCGCTGGCTGTGCTGTGAACTTTGGCAGCCCACAACCTACATTTCTATAGCCTTTTCCCCTCACTGGGAATGCAGCCACCTCTGGGGAGAACACAGTCGTCATTTTCCCACCCCCACTAAGGCAGTGCAGTAAACCCCCTTGGAAATGTCAGGGGACACTGAACGTCTGTCTAAGGTACATGTACAGCCCCGTAACAGTAGTATCCGAGCACTTCACAGTTGTTAATGGGTTTAGCTCTGCTAGTCACCTGGCTCAGGGCAGGTCTATACAGATGGCAAACCGAGGCGCATAGAGGTACAGTGACTTCCCAGGGTCACCCGGAGAGCTGGCAGCAGAGCTGGGAATTGAACCAGGGCTTGCAGGCCCAAGGTTCATGTCCTAACCCGTGGCCCACCCTCACCCCCAGGAGCAGGATTCAGAGCTGAAGCTCAGACCCACAGAAAGCTGCACGGCTCTCGAGCCCTCTCCCTCAGAGGCAGGCCAAGCGGGGCTTTAGTGACTTCCAGGACGCCACCGAGCCTGCTCAGCTAGTCTTCCAGCTGGAACAGCTTTAGATCTATGGTCAGTGGCCAGTCTTCCCATGCCAGATCCCTCCAGAACTGTCCCGGGGCAGTCCCAGCTCTCTGGGCCTGGACTGCACTTTTGGGCTGTATATGTGAAAACTCCACTGCACTCTATGGACACCTTCAATGGGCACGTAGCCTCGTCGCTCCCTCACGCAATGTCACACCAGTTATTTCTGCACTTGGTGCTTCCCCAGGAAAGACAGGAGTAAAACACCAGCCGTTACCACCCGTCAGCATCAGGGGCCAGACCTAGAGAAATCAGCCTGCGTCCAACACTGCTGCAGCAAACCGCTCGGTACGTTTGTAGAGAGGAGATCTTACACTCGTGGAGCTACGGGAAAGGCCATCGGGGTGAGCAATTCTTACGCATCAGGGCAGATGGGGTCATGCAGATTATTGGTTATTAGGTATGTTACGGTAGCATCTAGGAGCCCTAGTCACGGCACCCATTTGTGCTAGGCACAGAATGTTACTGTTTAGGTGTATTACGGCAGCCCCGTTGAGCCCTAATCACAGACCAGGACCCCGTTATGGTGGGTGTTATATGTAATTTATCAGGTATATTACAGCAGTCCCAAGGAGCCCCCATCATGGCCCAGGACTGCATTTTGCTAGGTGCGGTATATTGTGTTTTAGGTGTATTATGGTAGAGCCCAGCAGCCCCAGTCACAGCACCCACCACATTGTGCTGACCCCTGCACATTATGTATTACGGTAGTAGTAGGGTTCCCCCATCATGGAGCAGGACCCCACTGTGTAAAATGCTGTACGTTATTAGGTGGATTACGGTAACAGTAGGGCTCCCCCATCATGGAGCAGGACCCCACTGTGTAAAATGCTGTACGTTATTAGGTGGATTACGGTAGCAGTAGGGCTCCCCTGTCATGGAGAAGGACCCCACTGTGTAAAATGCTGTACGTTATTAGGTGGATTACAGCAGTGACAGGGCTCCCCAATCTTGGAGAAGGACCCCATTGTGTAAGGTGCTGTACAAAGACAGATAAAGGCCACCTGGCGGGGGATTGGACAGATGGCTGTGCTAGCAAAAAGAATTCTAAGAATGGGTTTCCGGGTGCAGACACGGATCTTTGACACGTTCTTTGTGCACCCACATTCAGCCATTGTCACAAGCTGGATCCCCCAGGACAATTCACTTACTTTTCTTTCGTTTTGGCTTTTTAGGGATTTGCTCCCATGGTTTCCTGCAACAGAAAAAGAGAGCGCTGATTTAGCATCAGGGTCTATGCTGCCGTATCTGGACACCTCAACCATTTAGCGTAGGAGGCAGGGCTGTGCTATTATCTCCCCCCACAACCCCACCACACTTTTACAGATGGAGAAACTGAGGCACAGATTCAGTGACTTGCCCCAAGTCATGGTACCTGCACCTTATGTGGCGCAGATTCACGACAGGAAATCCCAGAAGCAGGGTTTTACTGCCAAGGTTTATAACAGGAGCAGGGCTACTTAGTTATTGGTTTTTAAGACCACATAAAGAGCTCTGTTCTATTAGAACACACAGGGAGCGGCATCCGTCCCTTACATCACCAAACCCAGTGGTCCCCAACCTTTTTGTGGCCAGTATCACTTTCATGTTTTCAGAAGAGTGTGGCGGGCACTAACAATTTTTCAAGGCTTATTTTGTATTTGTACATTAAATAATACAAAAACATCATATTTAATATACATATGAATCCAGAGAGAAAAGAGAAGCTGGAGAGAAGCCGCAAGGACAGAGAACACAGGTGCCCGTAGCCCCAGAGTACTCTGTCCCCAGCAGGTGTGGGGCCCCAGATTCTCTCCTCTGCTGGGCACCAGGTGGGTCCTGCGCATGCCCGGGACCGAGAACACTGGCACCTGCAGCCCCGGAGTTCTCTGTCCCTGGCAGGTGTGGGACTGCGGCTTCTCTCCGGCTTAAGTTATGGCCCTGCGCCTGCCAGGGACCAAGAACACTGGTGCCTACAGCCTGTGGCCCCGGAGTTCTCTGTCCCTGGCAGGGACGGGGCCGCAGCTTCTCTCCAGCCTCGAAGCTGGAGAGAAGCCACAGCCCCGCCCCTCCCGGGGACAGAGAACACCGGCGCCCACAGCCTGCAGCCCCGGAGAAGCTAGAGAGAAGCAACAGCCTCGCACCTGCCAGGGACGGAGAACACCGGGGCCTGCAGCCTGTGGGCCCTGGAGTTCTCTATCCCTGGCAGGCATGGGGCCACGGCTTCTCTCCCTTGCTGGGCGCTAGACGGGCACACATAAATGCCCCGGCGGGCATCATGGCGTCCGCAGGCACCACGTTAGGGACCACTGATCAAACCTATATCATTATTCCTCTGTCTGAAAACCAGTCCCCACTTTCATGCCCTTTTGCAAAAGAAATAATGAAAAGGACTTAGATCAGTGACTGGTGAGTGATCTAAACCCTCTGCTCCCAAATTCTCTCAGCAGAGCACAGCCATGGATTGCTGATCTAAACGTGACAGGCCACGAAATCCAGCTTACTAGATGCGACCCAAAAGGGATAATGCTCTTAATACAGCGAGGCCACGAAGAACACTTTAGCCCGTTTTCTTCCAGCGTATAATTAACCTGGGAAATTCACTATGCAAGTTATTACATAAATAATCTAAGGCCAGATTCTCTCATCTGATCTCCTGTATCTCACAAGCCACAACAGACACCCCTAAGCTGAGCCCCGTGACTTTAGTTAGACTAAAGCATTTTAGTCCTCAGGAGACTAAACTGTGCCACAGGCAGAGAACAGGAGACACCGAGGTGCCACCGATGCCTCTGTGATGGCACGGAATTGTTCAGGTGAGACACATCCAGATGATACCAACAGGTGAGCCACACCCCATGCTGCAGAGGAAGGTGAAAAATCCCCAGAGTCCGTTATACTTGCTGAGGCCCTGAACCTGCAGCGAAATGAATGCAAGTGGATCTCTGCACCGTCACAGACCCACAAGGACTCAGATGCAGCACCATGAGAACACAGATAATCTGCCCACGTCTCTCCCGTCACAGGATCAGCACCTAGGATACAATATCAGAAGGGAAATACCACTAATTCTCATGTAGGAACTGGGATTGGAGAGTAATTTCCCTGCAGGGTATAATACTGCCTGATGAGAGCCGTTTCCCTGAAGCATTCATCACATGGCTGGCAGGGCACACTGAGTTAGAAGGACCAGTGCTCTGATCTGGGACGCAGACCGTGACACTTATGTGATTTAACAATCACCAGGGGAGCGGCAGAGAGCGTAAACAGTTCTGCTTTAAGATAGTTCTCATCTTTGCTGATCCACAGCAGCTCGCCACTGGAATTCAGGCACGAGAAAAGCAGAAGGGGGAGAAGGTTTGCCGATAAGGCTGAATAGGCAAAACCTCCCAGCACTGAGCAGTTTATCCCGGCGAAAGAGAGCACTGCCTGGGCCAGTACGCAGAGCAAAATGAGCTGTACCAAAACTATAATTTTGCTGGTATAACCGCATCTACACTATGGCTCTGGCTGGTATAAAAATGTTGGCAAAAATCACCCCCCCAAAGTGACAACTGTACAGGCAAGATTCTTCACATATAACACCTTTCTAGAGCCCATTCAATGCAAGGGTCACAAAGTCCTTCACCAAATCTCAGCTGCCCAACTCCTCCTCCCACCTGTGTGTGATATTATCCCCTACACACAGAGGGGGGAAACTGAGGCACAGAGGTGTGAGGTGACTTGACCACGGTGTTCGCATACCATGGTGATGAGGGTGGTGTAAAAATGTGACTAGAGAAGGTCATGGGGGGTGAGTCTCTGAGAAATCTGTGGGCAAAACCCAGAAGCTTTGACACCATATCACTTGCTCTAACCACTAGTCAATATGGTCACATATTTCGCTGTCAAATGAGAAGGTGGAGGCCTGGAGCTCCTCCCATCCTCAGTCTACTGGCTACACCTCAACTGGAGATGGGAACAGATTGGGGGGCGGGGAGGGGGGAGAATGTGTCTATCCATGCAGGGGCAAGATATCCCCTCCCATGTAGAGAGGCTGGAGTAAGACACCCCATCCAGCTGCTCACGACTCCTCTCAAAGCAGGTTATAGGAGCATTCTCTCCCCTAGAGATGCTATGGGGGCAATGAGGTTAACACCCCATGTGAGGGATCCTGGTCTCCCCCAGGCTTCCCCTCTCCAGCCCCTGCTCCGGAAGGAAGGAGATATATGGGGATGGGGGTAGGGAAAAAGGGCTCCAGATCCCACAGCTCCCTCATCCATCCCCTTACTTGCTGTCTCTGCCCCACCAGGAAAGGGGCATATGACTATGGAGTCAGGGAATGAGTGGGACCAGCCAAGTGAAGTGGTCCTGGCTGTCAGTCATGGAAGGAAATGGTTTATGGGATTGGGGGGTAAGGGATGGGGTGGGTCCCAGTTCAGTCAGGGATCTGATCTCCCACCTCCCCCAGCTTTCACCTGGCACCCCACTTGCTGCCCGCGCTCCAGCAGGTGGGGACATACAGGGAAGGGAATAGGAGAAGAGAAGTCAATGAAGGGCCTGGCCCAGCATACTTATTTTGGGGGGGGAGGAATCCGGCTCAGTAGGGGCCAGCTGTCACCTGTAGCACCCAATGCACTACCCTCGCTCCAGACAGAAAGGTGTGTACAAGGAGAGGTGGTCCAGGCCAGAGGGTTGGGGGGTCCGGCTCTCAGCCATGGCACCCTGTGTGCTGCCCCTGCTCCAGCCGGTACGGGGGGGGGGAGGCGGTCCAGGCCAGATAGAGGAGATTGGGAGACCCAGCTCTCACCCGCGGCACCCCACAGGCTGCCCCCGCTCCAGCCCCAGCAGACAGGGAGTGCACAGCGAAGAGGGGGCGGGCCCGGCTCTCACCCACAACGCCCCGCGCGCTGCCCCTGCTCCAGCCCCAGCAGACAGGGGGTGCATGGGGAGGGGGGC
>NC_133794.1:3400136-3418258 GCF_003597395.2 Chelonoidis abingdonii
GGGAAAATCTGGGAGGAAGTAAAGAGCAGGAAGGGAAGTGGGTTATTTCCCTTTGTTGGAGGCTCAGGGCATCTGGGTCTTGGGGGTCCCCCCCAGGGAAAGGTTTGGGGGACCAGAGAGTTTATCAGCTACTCAGAATCCTGATTGGTGGCAGCGAGATCAGATCCAAGCTGGTAATAAGCTTGGGGGCGGTTCATGCTAGCTTCTCAGTTTATGAACGCTAAGGTTCAAATCTGAGTAGGAAGCTACGACAACCACCCAGCCTCCTCCACCCATCACATTTCCCCCTCCTGGGGCCCAGCCCCACCAGACTGACCCCCACCAACAGGGCCCAGCCCATACACAACCATTCCACCCAAGCCCTGGGATAGACAGGTCAACCCACACCCCTGCCAGCCACCACCCTTCCTTCCACGTTTGTCAGCCCCCCAGGATAGGTCACCCCATGGCCCAACCAGCACATGGCTGCTCCATCCACCATGGTCCCAGATGCTTAAGCCAGGACGGACGGACGGACGGACGCGCGCACACATGCACACACACAGCGCCTTACACCCAGCCAGCGCCTGGACAGTTTACTCACCATGCTCCCCCACACCAGAAACCCCCCCAGCAGACACCCCCTCCCACCCCAGGCCCAGCCCCTCTACCCATACAGTTCCCATGACCAGCTGGACTTGACTAGCTGGTTGGAGGCAGTTCAGCGCAGTCACGACCCCCCCAGCAAGTAGCTGCTCTGTGATCAGCAGCCGTGCCCTCCCACTCTCCTCAGCCAGAGCAGCCCAGGCTCTGAACACCCTCGGTCAGGCCAGCTCCTGGCTAGTTTTCAGAGCGGCTTCAGCAGAAGGCATGGGGAACTGGGGCAGGCTCTCCTAGGCCCCCATGGCTTGGGCAGGGCTTCCCCCACACACACACACAAAGCCATGTTGTAATGTTGACCTGCCCCCGTTTCATGGAGAAGGACCAGCAGGGCCGGAACAGGACTCGTTCCCTGCCTCCTTCGGAAAGTGCTGAAGGCTTTTCAATAACGTCTCTGCTCCATGCCCGGGGCAGTGGTTTAATAGGAGCTGGGATTACAACGCAGGAGGCTCTGGGCTCCCCCTGCCGCGATCAGAGACCACCCAGAACAATGATCAGGTCCAAATGTGAGGCTACTACATCAAATCGTCTGGCGGCTAAGCGCATTCACCCCGTACCCGGTACTGTCCTTAGTGCTAAAGTGAAGGAAGCATGGCCATGGGGAGGAGACAGATAGTCACAGCACCCCCATTACATGGGACTCTACTCAAAGTGGCTCAGACTGATTGAAAGGACGGATCCGTTCCTATGCCACGGTGGCTGCTGAAGCAGATTCCCTCTGGCCCATCGGCTCGATCGCATGCAGCTAAACAATCCCCAAGGAAGGCGACGAAATGGAGGCAGGTTTAAAGTTCTTGCTTCATGTGCCAACTTTGCGGGATCTCCTCCTCGCCGCTCTCCGAGTCCGAGGCCGCCTGGAGCTCTCGGGGCCCCGGTGTGAGGTGGAACACAACCGGTGTCTGACTCAAAATGGGATTGGTTTGCTGCAGGCCCAAAATCCACTTGGCCAAAGTGGCCTGGTCTCCTGCCCCGGCCATGCACATGGCAAAGATTGGGCCTTCCACCACTGCAGGGGACAGGACAGAGAACAGAAGCAGCGTCAATATTAGCAAACCCCACAGCACAATGGAGCAGTGGACTCCAGTAATGCCAACGGGGTGACTGGAAATCAGGATTCTTGGGGTCCTAATCTCACCTCTGCCCCTCCCTCCACAAGAAAACTGTCAATTCACCGAACAACAATAATCCTCCACCCTCAGGAGGGAGGCGGCTTGTCTGTCAAGGACTTCGGGTCCCTGGTGCAAAGTCCACACATCCAGGAACTATTTTTTTCACCCGGCATTGAAATGTGGCCACCTCTGGGGCAGAACACAACAGCTACCACGCAGCCGCTTAGAACAGAAGTCACTATTGTATCCCGCTGCAGACGAGTTCTGATTTGACGTGTTAAGGTAGGGAAGAAAAGTATCTGCTGATCTAAGTAACCTTAATACTTTCTTTCTTAGGGGATCAGATATAGAGATAAGAGGGGGAGGAAAAAGATCATTCTTATTAGCCTGTGATTGCTCAGAAGCTGGATATGAGTCAGCAGTGGGCCCTTGTTGCCAAGAAGGCTAACGGCATTTTGAGCGGTATAAGTAGGGGCACTGCCAGCAGATCGAGGGACGTGATCATTCCCCTCTATTCGACATTAGTGAGGCCTCATCTAGAGTCCTGTGCCCAGTTTTGGGGCCCCCCCACTACAAGAAGGATGTGGAAAAATTGGAGAGTCCAGCAGAGGGCAACAAAAATGGATGAGGGGGCTGGAGCACATGACTTATGAGGAGAGGCTGCGGGAACTGGGATTGGTTAGTCCACCAAAGAGAAGAATGAGAGGGGATTTGATAGCTGTTTTCAGCTACCTGAAAGGGGGTTCCAAAGAGGATGGATCTAGACTGTTCTCAGTGGTGGCAGAAGACAGAACAAGGAGTAATGGTCTCAAGTTGCAGTGGGGGAGGTTTAGGCTGGATATCAGGAAACACTATTTCACTAGGAGGGTGGTGAAGCACTGGAATGGGTCACCTGGGGAGGTGGTGGAATCTCCTTACTTAGAGGTTTTTAAGGTCAGGCTTGACAAAGCCCTGGCTGGGATGATTTAGTTGGGGTTGGTCCTGCGTTGAGCAGGGGGTGGGACTAGATACCTCCTGAGGTCCCTTCCAACCCTGCTATTCTAACCAGTGCCAGGGCTGGTTTATGCAGACCTCTCTCAGAAGCTCTGGATTAGGATGGGGACTATTAACTTGGGCAGTAACCTTCATCCACTGCTGAGCAGGGCTGGATTTGAACTGGCGACTTAGAGGCTGACAGCAAACTATTACAAGTGTTGGAAGCTTATACTGAGGGGGAGCGGCTTTGGTTAAGAGGTGGAGTTAGGCACTGAGAAACTGGACACAGGACTCCAGATGAGGCCTCACCAAAGTCGAATAGAGGGGAATGATCACATCCCTCAATCTCAGTTTAGGGTGAGTGAGGACAGAGGTGTCGATTAGCCTATGGAACAGCCTCCAGAGGGATGAATCAGTTTCTGGGCTCTATTTCTGTTTCACTGCCAGCTGCTCTGGCTCTCCTGTTGCCCAACTGTCCCAGTAGATTTGATTGGCTCTAAATCTGCCCCCACTTCAGCGGCCCAGCCCCACGCGTGTTACCTTCATCCACGTAGAATTCCTCGTCGTCCCAAAGGTCCCGGTCCAGGTCCAGGTCGAGGTGCATGGGGTAGTAGAAGTTCCTCTCAGAGTCGATCACCTCTTCCTAAGGGGGAAAGATATTTATACAGGGGGAGTAAATACCCCCACCAAACACCTCTACCTTCCTCAATAGCTAACCAGCACCGCTGAGCCACATGCATCTCTCTGCCCTCCTTGGACAAGACAAGCCCACTCTTCAGCTTGTGCAGCCTCTGGATTTCCAGAGAAAGATGCCAGAATGGCAGCCCAGTGTGTCTGCAGAGCGAACTTCCTGTCCGATATCCCTGAGCCAGCCCTGGACAGACCCCGCCTCCCACCTCAAGTGGAAGAGGGGACTCCGGCCTCTCCAGTGAGGCTGTTGGTGAGGGGCCTGGTCACTGCAGATTGTGCTGGTGGTTTCGACGATATGTTCACCAGCCCAGCTAGGAATGAACTGAGACCTGGCAAACTCATTATGTGCAGGCCTATGAATGGCGTCCGGTGGAGGTAATTATTGGTCTCCACCAAAGCAGGAGGGAATAGAACTGGTGCCCCCGAGAGGGGAAAAGCCCCATATTCCAGTCTCTGACTCCCCTAAGCAAGCCAGTCCCCATGCTGGGGGTCAGAGACAGCACCCCCTATCGGGGAAAAGCCCCCAAAGCCCATTCCCCACACACCATGAACCAGCCCCTGCCCCTGCCCCACCTCCACAAGACTTACAGTGTTTCCAGAGTGACTCACGTCATTCACCAAAGCAGCACCAACTCCGTGGTGTTTGCAATGCAGGGGAACAGCCTGGAAGTACAGACCCTCCTCCCCAGAGCCAGCAGCCCCAGGCCTACGCAGGGAGGCAAGGCCATTCTTTACCTTTTCTTCAGGAGGCAGCGGCTCTCCCCGGAGTACATAATAATAAACACACGTCTTCTTCAGCCACAAGGGGAAGGGGCCCTCGACAAACACGGGCCTGGACGGATTGTGGCGAGCCAGGAGTTCCTGCTGATCGGGGCTCTGGATTCCTAAAGGGAGGGGAAACCACACATGCCACAAATCAAGGATTAGCCACCTGGGGAGAGAATGAACATAATCCAATGGCTCTGCGCTGAACGGCCTTCGCACCAAGCCAAAGCACCCCACGTGGGGAAGCTCTCCGGAGCACGAGCCGCATACAGCCCCCAGCTGCCAGGCTGCGATTCCTACCTAGGAGCTGGGCTTCCAAGCTGCGCGTCTGTTACCCCAGATGCGATGCTCCACAGAGAAGCTTAGCTCATTAGTGTCTCTAAAGACACTGGGCTCCTCAGCACCGGGGCAGCATCAGTATTTAACGGGGGAAGGAAGGGTTAGAGGCGAGGCTATAAGGAAGCTGAGCAAATCCATGTCAATGGGGCTAGAGAGACGCCCCCGTACCCAACCCGAACGCCCCCCGCTGAGTCTGTCCAGGGTTACATGGGGCTTAGAAATCACGAGCCACGTGGGCTGCTTCCAGCCAGCAGCTCGAAGGGCCGTGCGCTCTCAGTGCTGACGTCCCCTCCAGCTAAGGCTCCAAAGGTGACACATGCAACGGGCTAGAGACTTTTCGCTCCCACATAATCCAGCACCAGCCAGGCAAAGGCAAGGTTGTCCAGGGCATCCCATACCTACGATGTGCAGTTGGGTGATCTCTTTTCCGGCATCCGAAATATCTGTGAGAGGCAACTGCGAGGATGAAGACACCTTTGTTAGAGACAGCATCCTTCACACGCATGGGATCCCTGACCTGCTCCCCCAGCTCAAAACAGCCCAGCAGGCTGTAGAACCCAAAAGGCCGGGTCCCCTGCCCGAACTGGGGACTGAGCCCTGGGAGGCCAGACCCCAGGTAACAGGAGAAAACTCCCTGGCGCATAGAACAGTCTAGAGGGTGCTCCATGCCCCGATTGCTGCAAGCACCTTCTCCTCTGCATCAGGCTGTGCTAGGGGTTGTTCGAGCTGACCAGAGCTTTGCCTCCATTGGTGGCAGCCGCCTGCTCTTTCTGGGACTCCACCGCTGTGCAGCAAAAGGCCCTGGCGAGTTAGAGTCCTTTCCCCCGCGGCGCTCACACCCCAGTGCGTGAGACTCAGTCACTCCCATGGCTACGGGCAATGCACTACAGCCGAGCGCCTCTTGTTACCTGATAAACCGTGACCTTGGCGCTCAGGTCCGCGGCAATGCGCTGCAGGCTGATCCTGGCGAGGTCGACGGGGTCTTGGGGGAGGGCCGCCGGGACCGGGTACGGGTTGATATGCTTGAATTTGGGGAACCAGTACAGGAGCCGCTGGTACTTGCGAATGGGATGGCTCTTCTCACCAAAGATCTGCAGCAGCAGGAATTTCGTCTGCTTGTTGGGCATGATGCCTGCGCATACGAGGGAGAGGCAGGTAAGAGACACAGACGGTGCCTTCACCGGCCCTCACCATGGAGACTAAGGGACAGAGGGGTTAAGCAACTTGCCCAGTTCAGATGGGGAGTCGGTGGCAGAACTGGGAATAGAACCCAGGAGTCCTGACTCCCACTCCCCCCAGCCCTAACCGCTACTCCACACTGCTGCTGTGGGTGTTTGGGCACCCCCCACCCCTACCATAGTTCTCCATCTGCTCCAAGACGTGGATCCCACATTCCTGCTGCCTCGGGTAGTGGTTGAACATCCTCTGGATGAAGTTGCGGGGCACGAACACTTCCTTGGGGAAGACATCCAAGATCTTGTTGTAGACGTCGAGATCCCGCTCCACACCGAACTCCGGCATCTTCCTGAGGGCCGCGTTGATGAACTCGATGTGACCTCTGCGCCGGACGTCCCTCTGGCAGAAGAGCTCCACCGCTCGGCTGAAGGCGGCTTTGTTCCTGTCTCCCTCGTGGGCCCGCTCAAAGAGCTCATCAAAGGGCACCAGGGACCCATCACGGAACCCTCTGTCTTTCTCTTTGTCCCCCCTTGCCGAGTGGACGAGCTCAGAATGGCTCAGGGCAGCGCTGCTCCGGATGCTCCGTACAGGCACCAGCCAGAAGGACTAGCAAAGAATTGGATACAAACGGGGCCTTTAGCAGCTGTCATGTTACCTGGTGATTACAGCTCGCTCAGTGGGGCAAGGCCCTAGATATCAGTACCACACTCTGCAGCGCCATTCCATTCCCCTGGCTCACAGGCACTGGATGCCAGGTTGCAGGCCAGCAGTGACTGGTACCATCTGACAGCTGCTTAGCAGCCTGTGTGCAATGAAACCGCGGGGTCTCAGACTACTTCCCAGCAGCCCCTCCTGTCCACTGGACTGATCCGCTGCGATACCACTCGTAGGAACGGATGCCTGGTGCCCCTCTTTCCCTGGCCCTCAGATTACAACAAATAGCGGGGGCTTTGTCCTGGGGGGCGAGTGGGAGAAGAAACCAGATCCCTGTGGGCGAGTGGGGGGAAGCCAGATCCATGGGGGGCTGTGCCCTGGGAGGGGGAGTTGTGGGGCAGCTGGATCCATGACGGGCTGTGCCCTGGGGGGTGAGTTGCGGGGGGCAGCTGTGGGTTCAGGGAACAGAACCCGAGGAGTCCTGACTCCCAGTCCCTGCTCCCCTCCCTCCCCCCCGCACACACACACACAATCCCCTCCCTGAGGCTTCACGCCCTGAGCTGGTTTCCTTTGGACTGGGAGCTGCTCAGGGCAGGGTCCGCGTGGAATTTGTCTCTCACGTGGTGCCCGGCCTGCTGCCCGGCCTGCTGCCCTGCTGAAGGACAGCTGGTACCTGGGCACAGCTGCTTCCCTGCAGCCATGGGCGATCCCTCCCCAGCAGCGCTTGCCGCAGGACGCCGCGTCCGGCAGAGAGCTCTCGGGCCCGGAGCAGGTTCCGCACACCGTTCATGGTGGGCAGTTTGTCCCTCCGACGCGGGGCGGAGGCTGGCGAGGAAGGAGGCTGCTGCTGGAGCTGGGAGATGCGGAGTGACGGGGGAGGAAGGGGCAGGCTCAGCCATGCCTGACCTTGAAACAGACAGAGACGTAACTTAGAGATTGACCATAGCACATGGGGACAGGAAATCTACCGGGGGGAGGTGGGGGAAGGGAGAGCTCCCCATCGCCTGTTCCTGCCCCCCCCATTCATACACACTGCATCTGTGTCTCCCCCAAACACGTTCAGCCCCCCCATGCCCTGCCCCCAAACTCCCATATACCCCCCACGGGGAGGGGAGGCTTCCAGACCCCCAACACGCCCATCCCCTCACCTCACACTTCCCAGACACTCCACCTCCCGCCCCCAGCATATGGGCATGCCCCCAGCCCCCCAAAACCTCATCTCCACCCCACATCTCACCCCAGCTCTCATCCCCCCATCGGGGCATGCCCCCAGCCCCCCAAAACCCCATCTCCACCCCATACCTCACCCCAGTTCTCATCCCCCCGATCTGAGCATGCCCCCAGCCCCCCAAAACCTCATCTCTGCCCCACACCTCCACCCCCAGCTCTCATCCCCCCATCTGGGCATGCCCCCAGCCCCCCAAAACCTCATCTCCACCTGCAGCTCTCATCCCCTCCATCTGGGCATGGCCCCAGCACCCCAAAACTTCATCTCTGCCCCACATTTCCACCCCAGCTCTCATCCTCCCCATCTGAGCATGCCCCCAAAACCTCATCTCCACCCCCAGCTCTCATCCCCCCATCGGGGCATGCCCCTAGCCCCCCAAAACCCCATCTCCACCCCACACCTCACCCCAGTTCTCATCCCCCCGATCTGAGCATGCCCCCAGCCCCCCAAAACCCCATCTCTGCCCCACACCTCCACCCCCAGCTCTCATCCCCCCATCGGGGCATGTCCCCAGCCCCCCAAAACCTCATCTCTGCCCCACACCTCCACCCCCAGCTCTCATCCCCCCAAAACAACAGGAGATAGCACAAACCCTTATCTCTGCCCCACACCTCCACCCCCAGCTCTCATCCCATCTGGGCATGTCCCAGCCCCCCAGACCTCATCTCTCCCCAACACTCCACCCAGCTCCTCCCCCCGATCTGAGCTGCCACCCCCCCAAAACCCCCATCTCTGCCCACACCTCCACCCCCAGCTCTCATCTCCCGCACTGGCATGCCCCGAGCCCCAAAACCTCATCTACTGCCCACACCTCACCCCTGCTCTCATCCCATCTGGCATGTCCCCGCCCCCAAAAACCTCATCTCTGCCCACACTACCTACACCCCAGCTCTTCATCCCCCCATCTGGCATGTCCCCAGCCCACCAACACCTCATCATCTGCCCCACACTCCACCCCCAGCTCTCATCCCATCGGGCCGCCCCAGCCCCCCAAAACCCCATCTCTGCCCCACAGCCTCCACCCACCAGTCTCTCATCCCCCCATCGGGCATGTCCCCAGCCCCTATCAAAACTCATCTCTGCCCAACACTCACCCCCAGCTTCTCATCCCCCATCGGGGCATGCCCCCCAGCCCCCAAAAACCCATCTCTGGCCCACACTCCCCCCGCTCTCTCCCCCATCGGGGCATGTCCCCAGCCCTCTAAACCTCATCTTCCTGCCCACACCTCCACCTCCGCGCTCTCATCCCATCTGGGCATGTCTCCAGCCCCCAAAACCTTATCTGCCCCATCACCTCCACCCGCCTCTCATCCCCCCATCGGGGCATGCCCCCAGCCCCGACCAAAACCTCAATTCTCTGCCCACACCTCCACCCCAAGCTTCTCATTCCCCCCATCTGGGCATGTCCCCAGCCCCCCAAACTCATCTCTGCCCCACACCTCCACCCCAGCTCTCATCCCCTCCATCTGGGCATGTCCCCAGCCCCCCAAACCTCACATCTCTGCCCCACACCCTCCACCCCCACTCTCTTATCCCCCATTGGGCATGTCTCCAGCCCCACAAAACCTCATGCTCTGACTTCCCACACGCTCCCCCCCAGCTTCCATCCCCCATGTGGGCATGGTCCCCCAGCCCCCCCAACCTCATCTCTGCCCGCACACCTACCACCCCCAGCTCTATCCCCCCCATCTGGGCATGCCCCACCCCCCAAAACCTCATCTCTGCCCACACCTCCACCCCACGCTCTCATCCCCCTCGGTGGCATGTCTCCAGCCCACAAAACCTCATCTCTGCCCCACACCTCCACCCCCAGCTCTCATCCCCTCTGGGATGTCGCCAGCCCCCAGACCTCATCTCTGCCCCACAGCCTCCACCCCCAGTCTCTATCCCCCATCTGGGCAGTCCCTCAGTTTCGCCCCCAAACCTCATCTTGGCCCACACCTCCACCCCCACTTCATTCCCCATCTGCGGCATTCCCACCCCACAAAACCTCATCCTTGCCCACACCTCCATCCCCAGCTCTCATCCCCCCATCTGGGCATGTCCCCAGCCCACAACCTATATCTCTGCCCCACACCTCCAACCCCCAAGACTTCTTCATCCCCCATCTGGGGCATGTCTCCAGACCCCCAAACCTCATCTCTGGCCCCAAGCATCCAGCCCCAGTCCTCATCCCCCGATCTGAGCTGCCCGCAAGCCCCCCAAAACCCCATCTCTCCCACACCTCCACCCCAAGCTCTCATCCCCCATTGGGCATGGCCCCAGCCCCCACCTCATCTCTGCCCACACCTCACCCCCCAGCTCTCATCCTCGCCCATCTGGGCATGTCCAGCCCCCCAAAAACCTCATCTCTTGCCCCCACACCTCCACCTCCCAGCTTCATCCCCCCATCGGCCCCGCGCCCCCGGCCTCCCCCCGCCGCTCACCCCACTGGCGCCGCCATTTTGCACCGCCCCCGTCTAAATCTTGCCGGGTAGAGCCGGAGCCACATCACACCAGGCTGCTCGTAAGCCCGCGCCGCTCCCTGGCCATCCCCCACCGGGCGGGGCTCCCGTGGGGTAGAGCCGGGCACGTGGTCCCACTTCGCGCCCGTGAGTCCCGCGCCCCCGGCCCACCCCCCCCCCCCCCCCGGCAGAGGGCCCGGATCTGGGGGGCTTCCCCCCCACTCCCCGATGTTGGCCAAGTCCCTTCCTTTGTCTGTGCCTCGGTTTCCCTGGCCGGGGTGAGGATGAATCAGCCAGTGCCCTGGGGCTGCCGAGCCCTTCGCACCTTGCCCCAGACGTGCCCGGACCGGCAGGATTTCCTGGTTCCCGGCTGGTTACAGAACAGGGGGCCCCCTGTCCCAGGTGGGGGGCACATGGGGCAGAGCCAGGTATGAACCATCTGGACCCCCCAGCGTCCGGGTGGGAGGACTGGCCTGCAGCCCAAGCATGAGGCTTTGCTATTATTTAATATATGAGCGATGTACCCTCACTGCCCCCCTACTATATCTTGACCCCAAACACCATATACCCCGCATTGGGGACATTACAGGCTGTGTGTACTATATGCTGAACCGTAACCAGTTGCCAGCGTCCCCCCATGCTCTGTATGTTCCCCCCGATGACCAACGACTGACACATCAAACTCTTTGTATCACCTTTCTTTAATATTTTCTAATAAACATTTAAATTCCCTCCTCAATACCCACCCCACAGATCACCCCCCCCATTATGTCAGGCGCTGTATAGACACAGTCCCTGCCCCACAGCAAAGGAAGGGTCAATGACCCCATTTTACAGATGGGGAAACTGAGTCACAGGGCAGGGGAGTGATGCACGCAAGGTCACTCAGGATTCTGTGGCAGAGCCAGGCACTGAACCCACCTCTCCTGAGGCCTAACCCAGGGACCCTCTCCTCCACCATTTCCTCGCTGGCCCAGAGGGTGCCCTGGCTTACCTTTCCCCGGCCCTGCTTTACCAGACCTCCTGCCGGAGGCGAGGGAGCAGGCCTCCAACTTCAGCTTTATGGACAGGAGGGAGGGAACGTTACCTTCCTGCTTGATTCCTCCCTCGGGCCTGTTCTCTCCCCCGAGGGTCACTTGGCTCCTTCCTCACTCCTGCCCCAAGCTGTGGCATGGCCACTGTTAAACACCTGCTGGGCCCCACCCTAGGGGTGGCTGCACCTCAGCACCAGGTGAGAGTCCTGATATAAACAGCTGCTGTGTTCCACCCCTGGGTGACTGTACCTCAGCGCTGGATGAGGGATCTCTGGATAAACCACCCCTGGATCCCACCCCAGAAGTAGCTGGATTTCAATAGGGGATTACGTGATTCCTGCCTTTGTTGTATATCGTTTTGTGACACCCTGAAAGGTGTGTCTATAAACACGGGGCTGTGGCCACAGACAAAAGCAGCAGCTTCTCTCTTTAGGGTATTGCATGTGCATTGCCCCAGGAGATGTGTGTATCGTCCCTATTATTCAAAGGGAGAAACTGAGGCACGGGGAGGGGACGTGACTTGTTCAGGGTCACATAAGGAGGCGGTATGAGAAGTGAGACTAGAAACCCAGGAGCTCTGGCGCTAACCACTAGACCTCCCCCGCCCCAGGCGCCTCTCGGAGCCAAGAATACACCCAGGAGTTTGACTCCCAGCCGCCACCTGCATTAATCCCGGAGCAGCTGTGAATTCAGGAGACAGAACCCAGGCGTCCTGGGTCCCGCCCCACCCCCACACAGGGACCGCACCCAGGCCTCCTGCTTCTTTCAGCGCCACCCCCATGGCGGCGCTGGCCCGTCTCCCACCTCGGGACCTGCCACCTGGCCGGCTCTCACCGCGGATGGGTGGGGGAAGGCGGTGGGGGGCGTGACTGGCCCCACGAGGGGGCGTGTCCTGCGCAGGGATTGGTGGAGGCGGGGGCGCTGGCCGGCCCCCCCGTCAGAGCCAGGAGTGGGGCGTGGGGCTGGGATGTGGCAGCTCCGCGGAACCCCCGCCTGGGTGGCCGGGAGCCCCTGGGCTCCGAGCAGCCGGCTCCCCACGCCCAGGGGCAGGAGCTCCCCAGGTGGGTGGATCGTGCGAGCCACGCAGGGCAGGGCGAGCGAGGGGGGAGCCAGATCCATGGGGTGCTGTGTCAGGCGAGTGGGAACGGATCCATGGGGTGCTAGATGGGGAGTGGGGGAGCCGGATCCCATGGGGTTGTCCGGGGCGATTGGGGGAGCCGGATCCATGGGGCGCTGTGTCCTGGGGCGAGTTGGGGAGCTGATCCATGGGGCGGCTGTGGTCCATGGCGAGTGGGGGGACTGGATCCATGGGGGGCGATGAGGGGACTGATCGATGGGGGCTAGTGTGGGGAGCTGGATCCATACGACTGTGTCCTGGGGGCCAGTGTGGAGAAGCCAGATCCATGTGGGCGAGTGTGGGAGCTGGATCCAAGGAGTGAGTGGGGAGAGCTGATCCATGGGGGGCTGTGTCCTGGGGGCGAGTGGGGAAGAAGCCGATCGATGTGGACCAGTGTGAGAAGCTGAACCCTGGGGGGCTGTGCCCTGGGGACGATGTGGGAGCTGGATCCATGGGGGGCTGTCCCTGGAGGAGGAGTTGGGGGCAACTGTGGGTTCAGGGATAGACAATCCCTCACTCCAGTCCCTGCTTCCCCCCCCCCACTAACCACTAATCCTGCTTCTTCCAGGATCTCCAGCTTGCCTGGGTAGGACTGGGGAGCCAGTGGGGTGGGAAGAGGGGATCATGAGGGGGCTGCCTGACTCTTGTGGCAACCCCCTGACACTGAAATTGGCACCGTGCATTTGGGCACTGGGGGAGCCCCCTGAAATCAGGGTATCTGTCACTCATCCCTGAGCTGACACGCAGCCAGGGCCTCCCATCTGGGTGTGCAGACGCACCGGGCTGCCCCACCGCGGAGGGCATTACGCCCGACAGGGTTAGTGGCTGGGGAGCGGGGGTGGACACGGGGGAGAATTGGCTGCAAGTTTTCCACTTTGTTACTTGAAATTTGCTTAGTGACTCCAAAATGAATATGATAATTACCCCAGGAGGGAGCTGGCCCAGCGTAGCCAGAGGTGTGGAACTGGATTATTTAACTGCATGTTTCAGTTCCCTGGCATTGGTGTTTGCAACGTTAATTACTGAATGGAGCGTCTCACCCGCCCCTGAGCTGGCATGTCGGATGCTTCTCCTGGAGTTCCAAGTTCCTTGAAATGCCTCCCATGCACACCCATACCCACACTCCCTCCAGGCTGGGATGAGAACCCAGGAGTCCTAGCTCCCCTCCTCTAACCCTACTCCCCTCCAGGCGGGATAAATCCGGAGTCCTGATCCCTGCTCCCAGACTGGGTAGAACCCAGGAGTCCTGGCTCCCCTCTCTGACCACCACTCCCCTCCCAGGGCTGGGATAGAACCCAGGAGTCCTAGCTCCCCTCGCCCTACTCTAACCACCACTCCCCTCCGGGCTGGGATAGACCCCAGGAGTCCTGGCTCCCTCCCCCTACTCTAACCACCACCACTCCTCACTGGGGCTGGATAGACCTCAGAGTCCTGGCTCCCCGCCTCTAACCACCATCCCTCCTGGAGCTGATAGAACCCAGAGTCCCGACACTCCCAGCCCCCACCCCACTCCAGCCGCTCAGGTGGACGTGGCATTACTCTATTTCCCCCCCCACTTAATTCCGATTTGACCCAAGCCTCGTGATCAGTCTGTGTGAGGTGGCTCCCCCCCCGCACCAGCAAGCACGTGAACACAGAAGCTGGCACGATGCCTGGCACAATGTGGCCGCTCGTCCCGCGTGACCGCCTGCTCCGAGCTGCATCGCTTTGTTCTCTGGCTCTGATCCGTTTGCCTGGCAGCGAAAGCCCGAGGTGGCATCTTGATTGAGCCAGTTCCTGTCACTGCATCCAGACCTTGAGTATACCGCTCTCAGGCTGTCGGTGGGGCAGGGAGCTTGCGAGGCCGTCTGTGCCAGCCCCTCCGCACTGAAGTGGACCCGTAAACCGCAGCCTATCGCTGCCCCGTTTCGTCCCGCTGTTCTGAAAAACCTCCGGCCAGGATCCAAGGTAGCTACCCCCTGCCACAGCCACAGCCAGCGCTTCCACACCACGGGCTGCAAATGGCGACTGTTCCTCATTGACGCAGGGTCACTGACCCGGCAGTCACTGCCTAGGGTGGAACCGCAGGTCAGCGCAAGTGGGGCTGAGCTGCGCATCGCAGCTGCAGGAGTGCTACCGCGGGCTTAGGATCATGGCCCAGGATCCCTGTGCCAGGCGCTTACGTTTTTTACTAAGGTGTATTACGGTATGCCGGGCCCCCAGCATGGCCAGGACCACATGTGCAGTCATGTACGTTATTTATTAGGTGTATTACGGTAGTGCCAAGGCGCCCCAGCCATGGCCCAGGACCCCGTGGTGCCAGGCGCTGTACGTTATTTATTAGGTGTATTGCGGTAGCGCCAAGGCACCCCAGCCATGACCCAGGACCCCGTGGTGCCAGGCGCTGTACGTTATTTATTAGGTGTATTACGGTAGCGCCGAGGTGCCCCAGCCATGACCCAGGACCCAGTGGTGCCAGGCGCTGTACGTTATTTACTAGGTGTATTACGGTAGTGCCAAGGCGCCCCAGCTATGACCCAGGACCCCGTGGTGCCAAGCGCTGTACGTTATTTACTAGGTGTATTACGGTAGCGCCGAGGCGCCCCAGCCATGACCCAGGACCCCATGGTGCCAGGTGCTGTACGTTATTTATTAGGTGTATTATGGTAGCACTGAGGCACCCCAGCCATGACCCAGGACCCCGTGGTGCCAGGTGCTGTACGTTATTTACTAGGTGTATTATGGTAGCGCCGAGGCGCCCCAGCCATGGCCCAGGACCCCGTGGTGCCAGGCGCTGTACGTTATTTATTAGGTGTATTACGGTAGCGCCGAGGGGCCCCAGCCATGGCCCAGGACCCCGTTGTGCCAGGTGCTGCACACAGACCAAAGACACCAGCACTGCCCCAAACACCTTCCAGGCCTGCCAACGCTGTTGCACGCACTCTGCTTCGCTGCTTGGCAGTGAGTTGAAGCACGTGGCAGCGTTGGCAGGATTGGGGCCAAAGCGTCAGACAAGAAGGGGGGGCAGCCGGGGGGGGCAGGGAACAATGAGACGATGCTGATGGGCATGGCAGGCAGTGGGCTCGGCTCTAAGCCGT
The DNA here is from genome assembly GCF_003597395.2 of Chelonoidis abingdonii. Classification (NCBI taxonomy): domain Eukaryota; kingdom Metazoa; phylum Chordata; order Testudines; family Testudinidae; genus Chelonoidis; species Chelonoidis abingdonii. The sequence goes on from NC_133794.1 coordinate 3,415,384, forward strand.
CGTACCTACACGGTGCCTGTCTCCGTGGTATCTGGTCTGGAGGAGGAGGAGGGTCGGCTCCAGCCCCTCTTGGAACCTCGCCCACCCAGACCCCTTTTCCTCCCCACACATAGGGAGCCAGTATTCAGTCTGTGGGCCCCATGGCACTGCCTGCCCTTCCCCCCACACACGCCCGCTACCAGGCTCCCAGGATCACTCCCACCTGGGTCTCTGCTCAGGGCGAGCCAGATCCCCCTTGACTCTGGGTGGGCTCAGCTCCAGCTGGGAATGCTGGGCCCTGCCCCATGGAGCTGGGGGCTCCTGGCCCCACTGGAACGGCTCCCCGTGCCCAGAGCAAAAGGACAGGAGAGCAGGAGCCTCTATTTCCTATTGTCTGCCATTCCACCACTGCTCTGCTGCTGCCCCTCACTCCTGACCCGCAGCCCCTGCTAGCCCAGCCCTGCTGCTGCCCCTCACTCCCGACCGGCAGCCCCTGCTAGCCCAGCCTTGGGCTCCCTGCTCAGCTCTGCCGGTGCTCAGAGGCGGATTATCGTTTTGTGGGGCCCTGGGCCAGAGCAAGTGGGAGCCCCTCCTCACCCCTTCTGCTTGCAGTCCATTCCCCCGCCTACCTGGCGCTCCAGCTGGGAGGGGGTGGGGGGGTATGGGGACTCACTTTTCTGGGGCCCCTGGGCACAGACCCCATTGACTAATCCACCACTGCCAGCGCCCCTCAGTCCCAATCTGCAAACCCTCCCCTCCTGCTCCTTCCGGCCGGCCAGGCAGCAGTGTGGATCTGGGGTTCGATCTACCAGGGTCAGTTTGCAGCTTCACAGCCTGTTCGGTTTGTGATCATAGAGACCTCCCAGCTGGCTGGGGGAGGGCACCTGCCCCAAATCCCCCACCCCACCGAGTCACCTGCCTCAAACCACCCTACAGGGTCACCTGCCCCCCACCCCACCAGGTCATCTGCCCCAAATGCTGCACCCCACCAGGTCACCTGCCCCACTGGGTCACCTGCCCCGAATCCTGCACCCCTGGCCCCTGGCCAGGTCACCTGCCCCAAACCGCCCTCCCCCCAGCCAGGTCACCTGCCCCAAAATTCCCACCCCACTGGGTCACCTGCCCCGAACACCCTGCCCCCTCCAAGTCACCTGCCCTGACTCCCCTCTCCCACCCCAAAGCCCTGCCCCTGAAATCCATTCAGGGTTCCAGCAGGACACGTCTGCAGCAAATATTGATTGAAGTGCAGAGGTTAGTTTGCAGGAAGCTCATTAAGCGAATCCTTAATTACAGTCAGCAGGGCTCCTGTGGGCAAGGATCACCCAGCGCCTGCCAGATCCAGGGGTTGGTTTAAAGCTCCAGCCTCTGGGAGGATCCCACCTCTCGCTCACAAACCAAAATGATCCTGCTTCCCTCCCAGGGCTGGGGCTAGAACTCAGAAGTCCTACCTCCTGCTCTAACCACTAGACCTCATTCCCCTCACTGGGGCTAGAACCCAGGAGTCCAGGCTCCCAGTCCTCTCCTCTAACCACTAGACCCCACTCCCCTCCCAGATGTAGGGATAGAACCCAGGAGTCCTGGCTCCTGCCCCCTTATCATTCAATAATGCTCCCTCTCTCTTCAACATCAGGCCTCTCTCCCCATGGGTTCTCTCCCCAGCTCCAGGGGGCCAGATCCCCATCTCACCTCCAGAGAGTGGGGTACATCCTGGGGGCTGCTGGTGCTTCCCCTTCCCCGCTGGCCTTGGTCTGCTGGGCGACAGCCACTGAGAGCCCCAGCAAAATCCCCTGACTTGGAGTGGGGGCAGCACCACACGGCGCCAAGGGCCTGCAGTGGGGGAAGGGCAAAGGGCTGAGCATTGCTGTGATGCTTCCAGTGCAGGGGCACAGGGGACCTACAGAGAATTAAACTCCTAAGTACTCTCCCCTCTGTGACGCAGACTTATTGCCACTCCACAGAAATCTGGCAGGGTGTGTGTGTACCATTGTCCTTTGCTGCAAGGAATGAGAGCAGCTCTGCTGTGTGTCATATGCCCTATAGTGCTATCAGCCAATGGCGATTCTCCTTCCGCTCAGATGTGGGGGCTGGTGCTTCATGACCAGAAGGCTCCAGATCCCATCCCAGTGGGGCCCCATGCTCACACCCCACGCTCCTTTCACAGGTGCCACTGAGCGGCCATGGAGGAGTCCACGCGGCTGGGTTACTGCATCGTGGCCGGCAGCTTCGTGGCCTTCCAGTTCTTCTTCTCGGCTGTCAGCCCCCAGCTCTCACTGGCGCTCAGTCGCCACTACTGCAGCCTGACCACTGTCAAAAAGTGCGAGTGGAACTCCAGGTACTGCAGTCCTCTGGGCCTGAGGGGAAAAGGACAGAACCCAGGAGTCCTGGCTCCCAGCCCCACAACATCTAACCACTAGACACCACTCCCCTCCCAGAGCTGGGGTAGAACCCAGGAGTCCTGGCTTCCAGCCCAACAACATCTAACCACTAGGCCCACCCCCAGCAGGAGCCATCTAGACATTCCTGGTGGGCTTAGCCTGAGAACATCCTGGCGCGTGAGGCATCTGATCGGCTGAAAGGAGCCATTGTCTGACACGGGGGCTGGGCGCTCGGAGCAACGTGGTGGGGCTATGTGTGATCCAGGGGGGCGAACATGGGGGGGCTGAACTGTGTGTGATCCCCCAGGGGAGGCTGACCCCCCTGCATGTCCCTCTCAGGTGTGTCTCCACTCTGCATGCGCTCATCGTCGGCCTCTTCTGCCTCTACATCCTCTTCTTCGATGGAGCCATTAACGCCAACCCCATCTGGTGAGCTCCCCTGGTGCCCCTCACTCCTGCCCCACAGCCCCCTGCTCCCCGCCCCACAGCTCCCCCCATGCCCCTCACTCCTGACCTGCAGC
>NC_133794.1:3421485-3429122 GCF_003597395.2 Chelonoidis abingdonii
GGTGTATTACGGTAGCACCTAGATGCCCTGGTCAGGGGCTGGTAGGCACTGTACATTTATTCGGTGTATTACGGTAGCACCTAGGTGCCCTGGTCAGGGGCTGGAAGGTACTGTACATTTATTTGGTGTATTACGGTAGCACCTAGATGCCCTGGTCAGGGGCTGGTAGGCACTGTACATTTATTCGGTGTATTACGGTAGCACCTAGGTGCCCTGGTCAGGGGCTGGAAGGTACTGTACATTTATTTGGTGTATTACGGTAGCACCTAGATGCCCTGGTCAGGGGCTGGTAGGCACTGTACATTTATTCGGTGTATTACGGTAGCACCTAGGTGCTCTGGTCGTGGCAGGGACCCCATTGCGCCGGGTGCTGCACAGACACACAACAATAATTCCCGAGCTCCCGGCTCCCTTGAGGCGTCTGAGTCCTGGGGAAGAAACCAGCCTCCTACCCTAGGACTGCCTATCCCCCAGGTCCCGACCCGCTGCCCTCCCAGCTCTGACAGGGGACAGCACCAGCTGCCCCGGGGAAGGGGAAAGAACCCTGCACGGGGTGGGGGGGGGATCCTCTCCCCTACTAAGGGCTCATGTGATGCCCCGAAGGGTTAATGGCCCTTCCCCAGGTCTGCTCAGCCCAGCGCTGCCAGGTCCCAGATCACTGGGGAGAAACCTTGGGACCTTCTACCAGTATTTGGGGTTCACCTTATAAACCGGGGGGGGGGTGGTGTTGCAGCTGTAGCCGGCTTCCCCTGGCGCTGGCAGCTTTATCCGTCCCGCTGAGGGCCAGGAACTTTTCTTGGCCCCCCACGCAGGCCAGGACGCTGCTTTGCCTTTGCTGCGAGAGCTGGATTCTCCCGGGACTCCAGGAGCTGGGGATTAAAACCGACTCTCGCCTGACTCCGGAAGCTGGGGCGTCGGCTCAGTAACAGGGGGCACTGGGGATCAAGCTGTGCTCCAGCCTGCAGCATCTTGAGGAGGGTCGTAGGGACCTATGAAAAGTCAGGGGGGCAAACCAAGGTGTGGGGTAGCAACTTCCCCCCCCCATAGGAAGTGATGCCCTTGCTTGGCAGCCCTGTTAGCATCGGCCAGGCCCGTGAACCGGGCTACTCATTTGTGCCGTGTTTTCGCCTGGGTCAGTCTCCCCTGTTTGTGAGGCCGTCAGCCCCTCAGAACTTAGCCAGCGGGAAGAGTCCGGACCCAGCCCCAGCTGGCGTCTCTCTCCCCACTGTGCCCCCTGCGCTGCGCCCTGGCCATGGGAACATCTGAACATTTATGACTCCTTACCAAGCCACTGGCCCTCCCTGGTGTGACCCTGGTACTGAGCTCCCCAGGGATCAGCCCCCCCACAGCTGTCAGACACGGCCCCACCAGCGGGGGCGGACACCCAGAGGGAGCCTGGTCTCAATATGTGGACAACTCTTTGAACAGGGGTGGGGCAGAGCTGGGTAGGGGAGACCCAGGGCTGGGGTTATGGGGCTGCGAGTTAGGACTGAAGGGCACTAGCAGGGCTGGGGTGGGGGGCAGGATCCCAGGGCTGGGCTAGCAGGGGTCTGGGGGTCAGGACTGAGGGGCACTGGCAGGGCTGGGGATGGGGGCGATCCTAGGGCTGGGCTAGCAGGGATCTGGGGGTCAGAACTGAGGGGCACCGGCAGGGCTGGGGGTGTGGGATCCCAGGGCTGGGCTAGTAGGGATCTGGGGGCCGGGACTGAGGGGCACTGGCAGGGCTGGAGATGGATGTGGGATCCCAGGGCTGGTATAGCAGGGGTCTGGAGGTCGGGACTGAGGGGCACCGGCAGGGCTGGGGGGTGCGGGATCCCAGGGCTGGGATGGCAGGGGTCTGGGGGTCAGGACTGAGGGGCACTGGCAGGGCTGGGGATGGAGGGGATCCCAGGGCTGGTATACCAGGGGTCTGGGGGTCGGGATTGAGGGGGCACTGGCAGGGATGGGGATGGGGGGGATCCCAGGGCTGGTATAGCAGGGGGCTGTGAGTCGGGAGTGAGGGGCCCCTGCAGGGGGTGGGGTGGACTCTGCTCATGGCTCTAGGTCCTCAGGGAAGTGACTCTGCCTTGGGGTCTGTGAGTTCAGTAACCCCCCCACCGCACCTCCCCCCATGCTCTTTTCCTCACTTTCTTCCTGCTGGGGCCCAGCTCAGCGCCCCCCGTCTCTGAGGTGGTTCCTGAGCAGCACTGGGGTGGAAGATCCATCCCCTTCTCTTTGCGGGGGGCGGGGATGTCCCGCCCACAAGCCCCTTGGGGCAGGGGATTAACGGCCTCTCTCTCCCCCAGAGCCGAGGGGTGCTGCCCTATTTCGCCAACTTCCGCCTCCTGTCCGAGCTCTCCACTCCATTCGTCAACCTGCGGTGAGTCGGGGGTGGAGGGGGCTGGAGCTGGGGGGCTCTAAGGTGCCTGAGTGTCCCAGTGGGGGACGGATTCAAATTTTCCCGAGGCAATGGGGGATGGGGATGGTGCTGCTACCCCAGAGGATGCTGGGATGCAGACAGTGTGGGGAAGCGGGCTGAAGGGTAGGGCAGGCGATGACCCTAGATCAGTGGGGCTGAGAGTTAACAGCTTCACCCTTGACCCAGGCTGGGCAATTGGCTCAGGCCCTCTGCAAACTCAGGCAGCATCAATTACCCCTCCGGCTTAATGAGAGCGCTGATGTGATCATGTGACGCCAGGAGCTGGAGGGGGCAGGGCCAGCAGCTGTTTAAAGTGACGGCGCTCCTTTGTTGTGGCCCAGGTGGTTCTTTGACACCGTGGGGCAGCCCCGCTCCTCCTGGTTCGTCCTAGCCAATGGCCTGGCCATGACCGTGGTCTTCTTCCTGGTGCGCATCGCTGTCATCCCCAGCTACTACGCCCGCGTGCTGGCCTGGTACGGCACGCCCGAGTACGCCCGCCTGGGGCTTGCCGTGCAGGTGGCCTGGATCGTGCCCAGCTTGGCCCTGGAGGTCCTCAACCTGGTCTGGATGTACAAGATTGTCCGGGGCTTCTACCGGGCCTTCTGCCGGCCCCGGGAGCGCAAGTCAGCCTGCGGCCACGGTGACTAAGCGGGAGCTGGACTTCCCCAGGGGACATGGCTGGGGGGCCCCAAATCTCCTGGCAGAGATGGACGATCCACTCCAATTCCCATCAGAGCCCAGAGCAACAGGAATACTCTGGCTTGGCACATGCCGCCAGGCACCCGGACTGACCCCCACTGAGTGCCAGGCACGTGCGGGCACCTAGGAAACTCATGGACATCACAGACTGGCATATGCCCCAGGCACCCAGGAAATCCATGGGGCACCGGGACTGGCCCTGAACATGGGACGTCTGGACTGGCCCATGCCCCTGGCTGGGAGCCCGGTGGGGCCCATCTGTGGGGCTGGCAGTACCCCTCGCAGGGGACTAAGGCTGCCCAACCACCAGCTAGGGGTGTCTTTGGGGGGTGCCTGCGTGTCCATGCATAAGGGGCACAGAGGCTCCAGCCAGGTGCGGGGTCCCACGGGGCAGGGGCAGAGCAGGGAGCCATGGTAGGGCCACATTGCAGCTTCATGAACGGCTTCCCCAGGCCCCTGTGCCCCCTCCCTCTCCTGCAAAAAGTGGGAGGAACCCCACACTACTGGGCTGGAGAGTTGGGGGGGCAGGGCCCACCTGCACTGAACCCCCAAGGGCCAAGGGTTCTACGTAGCTTTTGAGGACACCTCTGTACCCCAGGATCCTGCAGTCTGACCCAGGCCCCTCCCTCCCAGACGCCTCTGGGCCCATAGCACCCCCCAACCATAAAGCTCTGGCCCCTGCCTGACCAGACGGGGCAGCGTTCTGGGGCTGATCCTGCTGTGGCGGGAGGAGCTGGGTGAGGAGCTGGGAGGGCACACAGGTCCCAGCAGGGGTGTTTCTAACACAGGTCAGCCCCCAGCTAAACCTACCTCTGGGGCCCCAGAAAATGGGGTTCTAGTCCCTGCCTCTGTGCCTCAGTTTCTCTGTCTGTTAAAGGGGGACAATGCCCCTTCATCCATACCTTTTCTCTTCAGAGTGGGAGCTCTTCGGGGCAAGCCTGTCCCTCACTCTGTATCTGTGCAGTGCCCGGCACAGCCAGGGCCCCCAATCTCAGCCTGGGCAGCTCCCAGCATGGCCGGGGGGCCCCGATCTCAGCCAGATCCGGACAGTACCCCTTGATCTCCCTCTAGGCATTTCCACGCACCCAGTGACACTCCGAAGTAGCCTCCCTCGGCCGGTCTCACTCCAGTCGGCGCGAGATCAGGGTTTTTGGATGATTTCCAGTGGAGAATCTCAAACTACTTCTCGATCCCTTGTTTCATGACTGACATTTCTGCCCTAGTGAGGAATTAACCCTCCCCCCCTTGATACTAATTTATTAACCCCAACCCCCCCACACTGGCTCACCCCGAAACCAGGCTGGACTCCGACCTCTCCGGCCACGTTTGTCTCCAGTGTCTGTCTGTCAGGGGAGGGGCAGAACCCACAGTGGGGGTGTCAGGGGACAGGCCACTGGGCTGGGACTCAGGGCACCTGCAGGCTGTCCCCAGCTCTGCCACTGGCCGGCTGGGTGACTCTGCACAAGACACTGCCCATTCTGTGCCTCAGTTTCCCCCTTGCCCTTTGTTTAGATTGTGAGCTCATTGGGGCAGGGACTGTATTTCATTCTGGGTGTGGGCAGCCCCTGGCACAATGAGGGCCCCCCAATATCTCAGCTGGGGTCTGGGTAGCCACTGGCACAATGTGGGTCCCCTGATCTCTCAGCTGGGGTCTGGGTAGCCCCTGGCACAATGGGAGCACCCCAACATCTCAGCTAGAGTCTGGGTAGTCCAGGGCCAGTGCAACCATTTAGGCAAACTAGGCGGTTGCCTAGGGCGCCAAGATTTGGGGGCGCCAAAAAGCGGCACCCCCCCAAAAAATTTTAAATGGTTGCCGTGAGCCGCGAGACCCGCGCGGGGGGCGGCAAAATGTCCCGGTGCCTAGGGCGTCAGAAATCCTAGCACCGGCCCTGGGGTAGCCCCTAACACAGTGGGAGCACCCTGGTATCTCAGCCAGGATCTGGGTAGCCCCCGGCACAATGGGGGCCCCCCAATATCTCAACTGGGGTCTGGGTAGCACCTGGCACAGTGGGAGCACCCTGATAGCTCAGCTGGGATCTGGGTAGCCCCTGGCACAGTGGGAGCACCCCAATATCTCAGCCAGGATCTGGGTAGCCCCTGGCACAATGGGGACCCCTGATATCTCAGCTGGGGTCTGGGTAGTCCCTGGCACAGTGGGAGCACCCTGATATCTCAGCTGGGGTCTGGGTAGCCCCTGGCACAATGGGAGCACCCTAGTATCTCAGCTGGGGTCTGGATAGCCCCTGGCACAGTGGGACCACCCCGATATCTCAGCCGGGATCTGGGCAGCCTCCAGCACAAGGGGGCCCCAATCCTGGTTATGGTCTCTAAGGACAGTAGGATCGGCCAGTAATACACCAATTTGCACCAGCTGAAGATCTGGACGTGAAGTTACACCAGAATCTTCCCCACCTGCGACCCCTCCAGGCCTGGCTGTCGATTGCCCCTGAGTAAGAGCAGGCACCCTGGGCTGCTGGGTGCAGGGCTGGCCTGGAGCATTTACCCTGGCACACGTACGTCCCCTTGGGCTGGTCCGCGCCAGAGCCCAGCCCTGACCTCAAACCCGCCTCCCTGGGCCCGATACCGGGGGATTCTCCGGCCTGTTCTCTGGAGGTGGAGGAGGGCGACCACGCTGCCCAATGCCAGCTCAAACCTGGCATTTCATACCCCCCGCCCCAAACACCTGCATCCCCATCGCCCTGCGCCCTGCAGAGCAGTCCCCAGGCTCCCGGCAGGAGAAAGGGGGAGGGGCAGTTGGAGGGACCTGGCACGAATTGTGGGAACTCAGGTTTGCCATCGCGGCGAGGTCATTCTCCCACCTCGTGCACTGTTCTCGCGAGGGGCGGGTCCCCCGTCTGAGGCCCGTCTCTCACCCCCTGCCACCGGCCTGTGATCACTTACCGGGGTGGGGGCCTTGGAAATGACAATAAACAGGATTTTATTTATGAAGTTGAGCCGTCCCGCAGCCCTTTCTCAGGGGGTCCCGGCAGGGAGAGGTGCCCTGTGCAGTGTGTGTGTGTCACGGAGGATGGGGGAGTCAGGGCCCTGCACCCCCGGCTCCCTGCGATTCCCCAGGACTCTCAGCCAGCCAGGAAAACAGGTTTATTTGGACAACAGGAACATGGTCCAAGACAGGTCTTGCCAGTACAGACAACAGGACCCCCCCAGTTAGGTCCATTGGGCGGGGGGCAGGGAGGCCAGAGCCCCATCTGGGCTCCCCTCCCTTTTCCCAGCCAGCTCCAAACTGAAACTCCCCCCAGCCGTCTGGCCAGGAACGGCGCCAGGGTTTTTGGCACCCTAGGGGGGAGTCCTTCTGCGTGTCTGGTCTTCAGGGCACTTTGACAGCAGGTACCGGAGCAAGTGAAGGACCCGCCGCAGAATTGCCACCGAAGACCCGGAGCATGGAAGGACCCCCTGCCGCCGAATTGCCACCCCCGAAATCCTGGCACGGTCGCCTAAATGGAAGCGCCGGGCCTGCGTCTGGCCCAGCCTTCCCCTGCCTTTGTCCAGTTTCCTGGGCCAAGGTGTCACCTGGCTCCAACCCCCCCCCAGTTCTCCTGTTACCTGCTCAGGTATCCTCCCTTCCCCAGTGCAGCCAGTCCCAGCAAAACTCCCCTGCAACCAGCCCAGGCCAGCACCTCCCACGCAGCATTCAAAGAACCTTCCCACTGCGTCACAGTGTGTGGGTGCAGTGTGGGGCGGGCAGCCCCTTGCTGAAGGAGGATTTCAGTGTGACGGGAAATGGATGTGTGTTTGGGGGGGTGAAGCTGTATGGACTGCACAGGGCGCAGGTTGTGGGGGGATGTGTGTGTTGGGGGCCGGGGCGTCAGGCTGTGCACGTGTTGGGCTGGTGGGTGGATGTGTTGCGGCTGGGAAAATAACCCAGGAATCCCGATTCCTGGCACCCCCCTCCCTTGCTCTAACCACTAGACCCCACTCCCCTCCCAGAGCTGGGGACAGAACCCAGGAGTCCTGACTCCCCGTCCCCCTGCTCTAACCATTAGACACCACTCCCCTCCCAGAGCCGGGATAGAACCCAGGCGTCCTGCCTCACAGCCCCCTGCTCTGACCCCCAGACCCTCTTGTGCTGCAGAGCAAGCCGTAGTCAGACAAAGCAGCTCCGCAGACAGGAGCCGGGACGGGCGTTGCTACACTGGCAGGTGTTGCAGGCCCCTAATGTCCCCTCACCCCGATGAAATAAGTGTTAGGTCTGGCAGCAGTGGGCAGCGCTGCCGAGCCTGGGGGAGCCATGGTGCGTGTGGTGTCAGCCACGTGGGCCAAGGAGCCGTCAGTGCGTCTAGAAGGGGCCGGGGGGACTCCCTGCCAGGGCCGGCTCTGGGGTTTTTGCTGCCCCAAGCAAAAAAATTTTTGGCTGCCCTCCCACCCCAGCCCTGCGCTCTCACCCTCCCATCAGTGCCCTCCCCCACCCGCACTCCCTGCCACCCCAGCGCTGGGCTCTCTCTCCCCCCCACACCTGCACCCCCTGCCACCCCAGTGCTGGGCTCTCTCCCTCCCACACCTGCACCCCCTGCCACCCCAG
>NC_133794.1:3429779-3468957 GCF_003597395.2 Chelonoidis abingdonii
CCCCCTCCACCTGCCGCCCCAATGCTGGGCTCTATCCCCCCCACACCTGCACCCCCTGCCGCCCCAGTGCTGGGCTCTCTCTCCCTCCCCACCTGCACCCCGTGCCGCCACTCTGCCAGAGTCCCTGGCTGACTCGGGCCTCTCCGCCCGGCTGCGGCACTGGGGGGCAGCCACCCTGCGGCATCTGCAGGCGGCTCCCTGTGCCCTGCGGGGCGGCCCCCAGCCTGAGCGTCCCCTGCTCGGGGCCTGCCCGCCCCAGCCACAAGGTGCAGGCGCTGCTCCCCCACGGCACGAACTGCAGCGGCCCCAGGGCGCCCCCCACGCATGACGGGCTGCTGCTGCCAGGGCCGGCTCTAGCCTTTTACCACCCGAAGCAAAAAACCAGATGGCCAATGCCGCCCCTGACACCGTGCCGCCCCAAGCACGGGCTTGCTTTGCTGGTGCCTGGCACCGGCCCTGCTCCCTGCCATGGGATCCGTGAGCCCAGGAGCAAGGGCAGTGAGGGCCCCTGGGGCTGGGGGAGGGCAAACGCGAGCGAACCCAGACTAGGGGCCTGGGGGGGGATCAGCCTATCGCTGCCGGGAGTCTCACACCTGCCTCTGATGTAGCTGGTGCCAGCCCTGCTCTCTGCCAGTCAGCACTTCCTTGATCCTGCCCAGATGTCCTAGCACATCAGGCCCCCCAGCTGGCACCTCCTCCTCAGTGCCCCCTCCCTGGGGCCCCCCAGCACCCCCTCCCCAGGCACCCCCAGTGCCCCCTCCCCCCAGGCATCCATCCCTCCGTGCCGTGGCTGGCGCCATCCTCCCCTGCTGCCGGTTGGAGGTTGTTGAGCAGCGGGTGCCCAAAGGAGCCCGCAAAGCCCCTTGGGTGCTCGGAGCCCTGCCCCCAAGGCCTGGGCCAGCCCCAAAGGTTCCCCTCTAGTCCCAGGGGGCTCCCTGGCCGGTGATTTCACTCCCCACTCATCCCCCCCAACTGCCTGTCTGGAGCGTTAAGTCGATGGGGCTGGCAGAGGAGCAGGGCTCCTGGTACAGCTGCCCAGCCCCCTGGCAGGACCCCCCATTTGTGGGGGCACCCTGTTGGCAGAGCCGTGGGCGCGGTGACATGGGGCCAGGCCGCCAGGCGTCTATAAATGGCAATGCGCATTCTGAGCTCGGGAGCGAGAGGGGGTGGGCAAGAGGGGGCCAGGGGGTGGGGAAGGGGGCGTTGGCGCCCGGCCTGACTCAGCCACCACACAGCCCAGCCTCACGTCATCAGCAAAAATTAGCCGCCTGCCAGGTCCCTCCAGCATCAGAGCCTCCTGGGCCGTGAGCTCAGGGCTGAGTCAGCCTCCAGCAGCCTGGGCCCTTAACCCCCTGGCTGCCACGGCCTGGACACACGTGTGCACACGCACAGCCCAGCAGCGCTGGGTTGGCAGGAGCCAGCCTGCTGGGGGGGGAGCACAGGATCGGGCCCCTGGGGTGTCACCTCTAAACACACCTCTAGCTGGCCTGCCCCATCTCAGCCCAACCCACCAGCAGGGGGCAGTGTGGATGCACACCCAGCCCCCCCCCCACCTCGTGGTGAGCTCCCGGCCCCAGGGAGCTGGGACCCCCCGCAAACCAGATCCCCCAACAGTCACTGGCTTCTAACCAGGGGGTTATTCCTGCTGGAACAGAGTCTGGGCCCCTGGGTTCCCCAGACCCCTGACATGACTGGGGGAGCCCCATGGGCACAGTGCCAGGGCTGCGTCCTCGCACCTTCTCCTGCCGGTGCCCGGACCATGTGTCACGGCACTTCCCACACTCTTACCGGGCACCCCAGGCACCCCGGCTGGGGATCCTAGCCAGATGGCCCTGGCAGCGTGGCAGCATCTCCCCCTCGTCAGTGCCTTCCTACCCCCCCTCAGTCTGTCCCTGTGCCAATCCAGGGCCCGGAGCGTCGCATGTGCCTGCTGTGCCCACCTGCCTCTCGCCTCCGACGCTTTGCTCAGAAACACTTCGGGCAAGGTCTGTGATTAGCTATTGGGGGCAGCGTCTGGCACAAGGGGCCCTGAGCCCAGTCTGGGGCCTGCTCGGCGCTGCCCCGATATAAACATTATCATAAACTCATTCCTGGGGCGTGGGGAAGGAGAGTCACCTGAGGACACCGAGAACAATAAGCCACAGTCCCTAGTTCTCAGCTCGTCCACCAGCAGAGCTCCAAGCAGCGTGGCATCCTTATCCCCATTTCCCAGATGGGGAAACCGAGGCACCGTGCAGTGAGGTGACTCACGCAGGTTGCCCAGCCAATGTGATGAACTGGGGGGGGTGTTCCTTGGTTTTTCTGTGTTTTCCAGTGGGCACGATCTGTGAGTCCATGCCACCCGGCCAGCGGCAGAGCCGGGGATAAAACCAGCTTTCGCTCCAGGGCTCTATCCGCCAGGCCACGCTGCCGGGCTCATCAACCGCTCAGTCTAACCCGTCACTTTGGGCTAGTTCATGGGCTACCACCCACTGCAGGCTCACCCAGAGCTCCCGAAGCATTTCTTACGTCCTGCCGCCATGTGTCCCCAGACATAGCTCGCCCCCAGTGCCGCCTGCACCCCCTCCTCCAGACCCTGCCTGACCCCGTTTGCTCGCTGGGGCTTCCGGCTGCGTTTCCCATCCCCTTAGGCAGGACGCAGCTGACCAGGGCCCGGCCCAGCAGGGTCAGAGCGGTGATGTAACGGTCCCTTCGCCCTTAAGCTAGGAAATCACAGAGCCAGAACTCCTGGGTTCAGGCCCCAGCTGTGCCCACGACTCCCACACGGGCACCTGGGAGAAGGACCTCAGGGCCCGTCCATTGCGCTCAGGGGTCACTTCAGGCCAACGTGAGCAAGCGCTTGGCACGTTTGCTGCTCCACGGCTGGACACACTGGGCGGGGGGAGACGTGGCTGTTACACGCTGGGGGGAGGATGTGGCCCCGGGGTGGGAGGACATGGCCTGTACGCACCGTTTGCTGTTTGCGGGGGCACAGGACCTGTACACACCATGTTACGGACCGGGGGACACGGACGATTTGTGCTATGTGTTGGGGGGGACATGACCTATACATCGTGGAGGGAGGCACATGGTCCATATGTGCTGGGGGGGCGGGGCTCATATGCTCAATGTGGGGAGGGGATATGGCCCATAAGCGCTGTGTTTGGTAGGGGGATGTGGCTGGTAGGTGCTGAGTTGCGGGGGGGCATGGCCTGTGGGTGCTGTGTTTGGGGGGGATGTGCCACATATGTGTTTGTTTGGAGGGGATATGTGGCCTATAGGTGCTGTTGTTTGGAGAGGACACGTGACCCATGGGTGCTTTGTTGGGGGGGATGTGTCTCGTGGGTGCTGGGTTGGTGGGGGCGTGGTCCATGGGTGCTGGGTTGGGGAAGGAACATGGCCTGTGAGTGCTGTCCTATGGAGGGAACGTGGCCCGTGGGTGCTGAGTTTGGCAGAAATGTGACCCATGGGTGCTGGGTTGGGTAGGGGACATGGCCCATGGGTGCTGTTGAGGAGGGGACATGGCCCAGGGTGCTGGGTTGGGGAGGGGACATGGCCCATGGGTGCTGTTGGGGAGGGGACATGGCCCGTGGGTGCTGGGTTTGGGGGGGCATGGCCTGTGGGTGCTGAATTTGGGGGGATGTGGGCGATGGGTGCTGTTAGGGAGGGGACATGGTCCATGAGTCCTGGATTTGGCGGGACATGGCCCGTGGGTGCTATTTGGGAGGGGATGTGGCCCGTGGGTGCTGGGTTTGAGGGAACATGGCCCATGGGTGCTGTTGGGGAGAGGACATGGCCCATGGGTGCTGGGTTTGGGCGGACATGGCCCATGGGTGTTTTTGGGAAGGGGATGTGGCCTGTGGGTGCTGTTGGGGAGGGGACGTGACCCATGGGTGCTGGTTTTGGAGGGATGTGGCCCATGGGTGCTGGGTTATGAAGGGGACATGGCCCATGGGTGCTGTTGGGGAGCAGATGTGGCTCGTGGGTGCTGGGATTGGGGGGATGTGACCTGTGGGTGCTGTTGGGGAGGGGACGTGGCCCGTGGGTGCTGGGTTTGGGGGAACATGACCCGTGGGTGCTGTTGGGGAGCGGACGTGGCCTGCACACTGTTTGGGCCGGGGGCTTGGCCTTGCCAGGCCGGGTGAGTCAGGAGGCTGCCGGAGGCGCCTGCCAGCGTTAATACCCTCCCGGGTCTGGCTCCGGGGGATCAAACCTGCCTCCCCACAACGCCTCTGTCTTGGCTGGGGACCCCCAAGGTCCCGGCCAGCCCCCCGGCTCCCCCGCTGCCTTCCCGGGTCCCACCGAGCCATATAAAGCCTGAAAGCGTCTCCGACTTGGCTGCGGCCAGCATGTTTATAAAATAGCGTTTTCATTTTGGCAAAGGCCTGCACTGCGCACCCCCCCCCCCCCGGGCCTGCGCTGCCCCCCCAGCCTGCGCTGCCTGCCATGCGCCTTTGATTGTTCCCAGATTTATGGGGAGTAAGGGGACGGGGCAAAGGCAGAGAAGCAGCTAGGAGGGATGCAGGACTTATAAGGCAAGTGGTGAGCAGAGGCCGAGGGCTGAGCCGGCTCTGGCCGGGAGGGCTGCTTGGTTCTAGCAGCATCAGGGGGATTTAAAGACACAGGAGCCCTCACATCTGGGCCCCGGGCAGGGGGCACCTGGGCAGGACTCCTGAGGTCTTAGGAGAGTGGGAGCTAGTCTTGAGAGCAGGGGGTTGGGAGACAGGTCTGGGGTCTGTTCCCAGCGGTGCAAGGGCAATGGGGCCCAGTGGTTAGAGCAGCATGGACTGGGCTCGATTCCTGGCTCTGGGATGACAGCAATGTCTAGTGGTCAGAGTAGGGGGGGGGCTGGGAGCCAGGACTCCTGGGTTCTATACCCAGCTCTTGGAGGGAAGTGGGGGCTAGTGGTCAGAGCGAGGGGGGGATGGGAGCCAGGACTCCTGGGTTCTATCCCCAGCTCTGGGAGGGGAGTGGGGGCTAGTGGTCAGAGCGAGGGGGGGGATGGGAGCCAGGACTCCTGGGTTCTATCCCCAGCTCTGGGAGGGGAGTGGGGGCCAGTGGTCAGAGCAGGGGGGGATGGGAGCCAGGACTCCTGGGTTCTATCCCCAGCTCTGGGAGGGGAGTGGGGGCCAGTGGTCAGAGCAGGGGGGGATGGGAGCCAGGACTCCTGGGTTCTATCCCCAGCTCTGGGAGGGGAGTGGGGGCCAGTGGTCAGAGCAGGGGGGGATGGGAGCCAGGACTCCTGGGTTCTATCCCCAGCTCTGGGAGGGGAGCGGGGGCTAGTGCTTAGTGGCAGTGAATGAGATTGGAAGCCAGAGGTGCCCCTATGCTCACCAGGACCCTGTACGCCTGGCTAACAGGACAAGTCGGACCTGGCCTCAGAAAGCCCCAGGCCGAGGCTGCGTTGCCAGGGGTGCGGGCACCAGGCTCCGGCCCAGCCACCGGAGGGGAAGAGACCCCAGATTTCTCCCCTTCGCTTTGGCTTCAGCCAGACAGGCCTCACCCCTCGCAAAGGGAAACCTCGGGGAATGAAAACCCGGTGCTCCCGCCCCATGGCCATCCCTGGCATGAAAGGAGTTTGCTGAGCCTCTGGCCTGGGTCAGACTCACAAACTCCCTTGAAAAGAGGAGTGGGTCCCTGCAGGGCTGAGCTGCACTGGCTTGGAGTGGGGGGCTGTCCCGGCTCTTGCCCCCACTCTGCAGGTCCTGCAGAAGATTGAATGCACCACGTCAGGAGCTACCCGTGCCCCGGTCACTGGCCCCCAGCCCAGCGGCTGCTGGTGGCTGAGAGCTGCTCAGAGGGCCTTAGGATGTGCCACCTCCTCTCTCCTGGCCAGTTCGGGATTGATCCCTTGGCCGTGTGCCTGACACCTGGGCCCTGGGGAGCCCCTGTCCCGTGAGTCACGGGCACCAGCTGACTCAGCAGAATCTGATCCAGTGACTGGAGGATGAGGTAGCTGGGCACCTGCCCAGGGTTGGGAAATCCGAGGGGGGGTTATTCTCACTGCCCCCCCGTTTCCACTGATCCCTCTTCCTGGCATCCGAGTGCCACCCGCTATCCCAGGGGAGCAGCCACCCCTTTCAGCCGGGGCGGGAGGGGGGCAGTGACAGGGGGCTCCCGGAAAGCTGATAACCCGTGTGATCAATCTGTCTAGGCAGATCCAATCTTCCATGTGAGCCCGGAATGGGGGCACCCGCCCATGCCAGGGGATCTCAGGCCTGCCCTGGAGGGGGCACGCTTCCTGGCTGACCCTCTGTCCCTGTCCCGCCTCCACGGGTGGAACCAGTTTTGATCCTTTTCCTCTGGGCAGCAGAGCTTCCTTCCCCTCCTGGGGCTCCCATGGCTGGGAGCGAAACCCACAAGGAGTTTTCCATCTTTCCTTTGACTCCCTGCCGGATGCAAACCCAGCATGCGGGGAAAGCAGGGGGGCAGCTCACCCCTGGGCTGCGGTGAACCCAGCGGGGCGGAGAGGCTGGGAAACACCACAGCGCGCAGCAGCCCGCTCCAGGCACGGAGGGTTTGTCAGACACCCCCGAGCAGGAGGGTCCCAGAGGCCGGGCTCCAGCCAGGCGCTCTGACCCCACAGCTCAAACCCATCAGCTGCCCTGGGCCCCCGCACTGCGCCATGCGCCTTTTCTCACCGGATGCTAGAGGCCTCATCCTGGGGTCCGATGGGCATGAGCGAGCAAAGCATGGAGGCCCGGGACTGGACTGTGGATCCGCATCCTCCCAGCAGCCCCCTTCCCAGCCCCCGAGCTAAACACACCCCATCAGCCCCCACACCGGGGTCTCAGGCTCACCCAAAGCGGAAAGCTAAGTCCCTCCTGCAAAGGCAGGACTGGTTAGTGCTGGAACCAGCATGCTGAGCGCCGCACCAGGAAGGCTCAATAACATGTAGCAACTTTGGGACCATTCTAGCAATGGGGAAACTGAGGCACGGGGCTGGGAAGGGACTTGCCCATGGTAACACAGTGAGACAATGACACAGCTGGGATTACACCCAGGAGTCTTGCTGCCCAGATCCCTCCCTGCTCTAACCATTAGACCATGCTCTCCCCCAAGAGGCAGAAGTAGAACCCAGGGGTCCTGGCTCCCAGCCCCCTGCTCTAACCACCAGATCCCACTCCCCTCCCAGAGCTGGGAACAGAACCCAGGAGTCCTGACTCCCAGCTCCCTTTCTGCTCTATCCATTTGACCCCACTGGCTGGCTCTCCATATGCAATGCTACCTAAATCATCTTTTCGCTTCTCCCAAAGAAAGACTGAGGCCAAAATGGCCAGCCCTGGGGGCTCTTCAGTGCAGATTTAGGATTCTCAATAGACATTTTATTTAGGTGCCCAAATGCAGATTTAGGAGCCTCACCTCTAGGCCTCCAACTTGGAAAATGGTGGCAAGAAAGGGCAGAGTTAAGGTGATTTGTTTGTCAGGGTCGCTTAGGTGACTTTAGGGTTTGAGGAGCACTTCGCTTTCCATGGTTACGTTCTTCAGAGACATCTCGTTTGGCGCTGCACTTAGCAACCGTCTGAAAAATGGAACATGCTTGCCCACGGTGTCCCTAGCCTCTGTTTGCAGGTGATAGGACGGATCTCTTGATGAGTCCCTGTTCTGTTCATTCCCTCTGGGGCACCTGGCACTGGCCACTGTGGGCAGACAGGATACTGGGCTAGATGGACCGTTGCTCTGACCCAGTCTGGGCATTCTTATGTTTGCATCTAAAGGGGAAACATGCACAGGCTCCTAGGTGCAGGAAACTGCCGCTGGCTGGCAGCAGTAATGACCCCAGCTCTTTTCATCCATGGACCTCAAAGCAGAGTGGTGTCATCACCCCCATGTTACAGATGGGGAAACCCAGTAGCACAACCAGGAATAGAACCCAGATCCTCTGAGCCCCTAGCTGGTACACTATCCACTAGGCCACACTGCCACCCCACAAGTAAACTGAGGCTGGAAGGGAAGATGGTTTCTACCCCTCAGAGGACCACGGGTCTGGAACAGCCTCCAAGCAGGAGTGGTGGGCAAACCCCCTAACTAGCATTCTGATGGAGCCTGATCAGTTGATGACGGGGATCTTGCTGGGGCTGCCAGGGACAGCAGCGGGGGGTGAGTTCACTGAGTTCTGAGGCCCCATCGGGTGCTGTGTCCTTAGGCTCTTTGCAAAGTGCTCTGGGATCCGTGGCTGGACGGCGCCGAGAAGCGCTGGGGATTTCGTAGGATTTGTTTGACGTTTCTTTCTCTCCATTTACTAGCCCCACCCTCGCGTTCCAGGCGTTTCATGGCTTTTAAACATGCCCAGTGTAAAAATCACTAACAACCTCTTCCCCGTGCCCACCTGTGGGAGAGATTTCCCGTTTGGCCCCAGGCCGGGGGCAGAGACATTGAAGATGTCCACTGTCAAACCAATGTCCCATCTAGACTGGTCTCCTGTCTCCAGGAGGTGCCACTTAGACACGCCAACCCCGATCACGGCTCCTTTGTGCCAGGGGCTGCACTGAAGCAAGGAAGACAGTCGCTGCTCTAACCACCAGACACCACTTCCTTCACAGAGCTGGGAACAGAACCCAGGAGTCCTGACTGCCAGCTCCCCCAACCACCCCACTCACTAGACCCCGCTCCTCTCTCTGAGCTGCAAACAGAACCCAGGAGTCCTGGCTGCCAGCTCCCCCAACCACCCCACTCACTAGACCCCGCTCCCCTCTCTGAGCTGCAAACAGAACCCAGGAGTCCTGACTGCCAGCTCCCCCAACCACCCCACTCACTAGACCCTGCTCCTCTCTCTGAGCTGAAAACAGAACCCAGGAGTCCTGACTCATAGAGTCCAAAGGCAGGAGGGACCCCGGTGATCACATGATCTGACCTCCTGGCTAATACACGCCAGAGACCTGCCCCACAGTAGGCTGTGTAGAAACACATTGGACCTTGGTTTAAAAATAGTCAGTGCTGGATGGAGAATCCGGCACGGCCCCGGGTAAGTTGTTCCAACGGTCACTTACCCTTCCTGTTAAAAATGAAGGCCTTGTTTCCAGGCTGAATTTGTTTAGCTTCAAATCCCAGCCGCTGGATTGTGTGTTCCACCTTCCTCTGCTAGACCAAGGAGCCCTGAGCAGACATTTGTTCCCCATATCGGTTCTTATAGTCGGATCAAGTCGCCCCCTCGCCGTCCCTGTGTTAGGCTAAATAGATGGAGCCCCTTGAGTCTCTCGCTATTGGGCAGGTTTTCTAATCATTCTCGGGGCTCTTCTCTGCCCCCTCTCCAATTTATCACCATCCGTCTCGGATGGTGAGCACCAGAACCAGCCACGGGATCCCCGCAGTGGGCGCACCAGTGCCCAGTCCAGAGGGGAAATCACCTCTCCACCCCTCCTCCAGATTCCCTCGTTTGTGCCTCCCAGGATCACATTAGCTCATTTGGCCTCAGCGTCATGCTGGGAGCTTGTGTGATTCTCCGCCACGACCCCTAAACCTTCCTCAGAGTCACCGACCCCAGGACAGAGCCCCCCAGCCTGTAAGTACGACCCATCGTCTTTCATTTACACTGAGCTGCATTGAAATATGTATTGTTTACTTAGCAAGTGAGTCAGCGCCTCATCTGCTTTAACCACTAGACCCCGCTCCACTCCCAGACCCAAGGACAGAGCCCAGGTGCCCAGTGCCGGAGCCATGAGAGAAAAACAGACTAGCCTGTCAGAGAAGGGAGATTTTCCTAACTTCAGGCAGTTAGTGTTTGGCTTAGGTCCCAAAGGGGCCTGTAGCCCCAGACCAAAACTGTGGGGCTGAAATGTTCAGGTCTTCTATTCCCACTGTATTTATGTATATCTCTATTAACGGGCGGGGGGTGTGCACGCATGCACATGGATCTCTACGGACAGCATGTGTGTGTGTGTGTGTCTGTGAGCATGCATAGGTCTGTACAGACATGTGAGTGTGTGTGTGTCCACGGATCTGTACTGACAGCACATGTGTGTGTGTGTGTGTCCACGGATCTGTACAGACAGCACGTGTGTGCACACAGATCTGTACTGACAGTGTGTGTGTGTGGGTGTGTGTGGTCATCCCCCATCCACTATCCTATCAGCAGATTTGAACTCGGCCCCGGCCGGACGCAGCTGTCAGGTTGTTTTTTGAGACACCACCTGATATTTCTGAGGGCGCATTTGGGTTGGTAACCCTGATGGAGCTGGGAGTGAGAGGGATTGATTCTGATCTCAGCGATGCTGGCGTAAATCAGGAGTAACGCTATCTGATTTTATCAAACGCCAGGGCTCTACATTAGGCTGGCATTTCCAAAGGATCTTATATAGTATCTGGGCAGCTCACAATCCTTAAAGTATTTCTTCTCACAGTGCTCCTGGGAGGTAGGGCAATTATTCCCAGCACGGATGGGGAAACTGAGGCACAGAGCGGCTGAGTGACTTGCCCAAGATCCTACAGGAAGTCTGTGTCTGAGCAGGAAATTGAATCCATCTGTCCTTCATCCCCATCTACCTGTTCATCTGCTAACTACAGCCGCTGAGGTGCCAGCCAGGCATTAATAGTTAATAAATACTAACAATTAGCAACCAACTTCATCCCACCGGGGGCTGCCTGGATTTCCGATGCCCGTCTCTGCACAGAGAGGTATCTGCACATGTGGCCTCTGGGAGGATCTGGAGTTTGATCTATTCCACAGCTGTTTAAAAGGAGCGGATGGGGGGGGGGTTAAATCATACTCTGATCGTTTATAAAAATTCCTGATAGGGGAAAAAATCTTAAATCCAGAGGAACATCTGCCAAGGCAAAGTGCGAATCCAAAACCAAGAGCCGATGAGAAGGCCAGAGGAACTGGCCAGGGCCGCCTGGGGGGGGCAAGTGGGGCAATTTGCCCTAGGCCCCGGCCCCAGCAGGGGCCCCCACGAGAATATAGTATTCTATAGTATTGCAACTTTTTTTTATGGAAGGGGCCCCCGAAATTGCTTTGCCCCAGGCCCCCTGAATCCTCTGGGTGGCTCTGCAACTGGCAGGGAAGGACCATGCCCCCACCAGCTCCATTTTGAAAATGTTGGGGGTACGGGAAAGCTTTCCCCCTACCCTTTGCTTTTGGGGTTGCAAACTGGGAAAGGGGGGGGCAGTGTGCAGTGAAAGAGAAAGGCCCAGGGGTTGGGCCCAAGAAGATGCTGCTCCAGAGATTGATACCACCTAAGGAGGCAAGGAAGGCCGAGGTGGCGGGGAGGGAAGCGTATGGAAGCGGCAGAGAGATGGAGCGAGCGTAACACGGGTGGGGAGAGCAGCAGACGCTGCAGCCCCCTGGCAATCCGTCCGTCTGTGATAAATCGCCGCGTTCTCTGAATATTTGCTGCGTCCGCCCCAGTTGCCCCCAAGGTGGAAAAAATGACTCCATCCCTTCTTAATACCAAGAGGCTGACATCAGGGTCCCCAGCGGGCAGCGATTGGCCCGGCTGGCCGGCCAATGGGAAGGGCTCCCCCCTCGGACATGCGGAGGGGGAAGAGTCGGAGAGCAAAGACTTTTAAAAAGTTGTAGGGAAAGAAGCAGAGGCGCAGAGGGCACTGAGCAGGGCTCCCAGCTCCAGCGAGGCCGGAGGCGACGCAGGCAGGATGTCCACCGCACACTTCAACCGGGGACCGGCCTACGGGCTGTCGGCAGAGGTCAAGAACAAGGTAAGGGGGGGATTGCCCCCCAGAACGCCAGGGTGGCACAGGATCGGGACCAGTGGCAGCTCGGGATGTGGGGCCACGCTTTGTGGGTCAATACTGCCTTGGAGGATGGGCCCGGCGGCTCCCAAGGACAAGCCATCCTCAGGCTTCAGGGCAGACACTGGCCACTGGCTGGGGGTCAGGAAGGAGCTGGGTCTCCTTGGGAGAGGGTCACACAGCAAGGGATTTGGGGATGGTGGAACACCTTGGGAAGGACCAGTGGCGGGTGGGCCCGTTAGTATGACCCCGGGTGGCAGGGATGGGCAGGCACCGTGCTGGATGGGCCCATGGGCCTGACCTCATGACTCGTAGAACCCCAACCAGCTTCTCTCTGCCCCGATAGCTTAGAGCAGGGAGCAAACGAACCAAGACCCAGTGGGCTGCTGGGGGAACAGGACTGAAGGAGCACCCCTCACCAAGCCCCCCCCTCAGCGGGGCAAAACAGGGGCTTAGCCCAGGGACCAGGGCCTGAAGGGTTGGCAGGGAAGGGGGGAGGTGTTGGGTGTGCCCCCCATGGGCTGGGAGAGGACGTCCTATCATAAGAGAGTCTCTAAAACAGCAGGGTGGAGGGGAGGCAGGGAAATGGCCCAGAAGGAGCCAGGAGGGTGTGTTTGTACAGCCCCTTGCACAGTGGGCTCCTGGGTGCTACCGTAATACACCTAATAAACATGCATGATGACAGAGTAGCAGGACAGGTGTGGAAGCCCAGCAAAGGACTGAATTGGGGAGGGGTGTGTGTCTGGCAGAGATCAGGGCTCCAGTGCTACTGCCAGGGCTAGCCAGACCTGGAGACGATCCTCCCCCTCTCCCCCCCTCGCCCCCCTCTGACAGGCGCCCAAAGCAGACTTGGGGGGAACCTGCCTCATTCCAAGCTGGATTTCCCCCCACCCTCGCGAAGCTGCTCAGGCTTCCACACCCCCTTTGGAGTCCAATGTCCGGGGGGGGGGCACCAGAGCCCCATGTGCTCCCAACATGCCCCTGCCAAAGCACTGGGCATTTACCATGGGGGAGGGGACAGCCAGGGATTCCCCCCACCCCCAACTATCCATCCCCAGGCTCAGTGCCCACCGAGGGTGCAGATCAGCCCCTTCCCTCCAACTTTCCCTGTGGGGTGTGGGGGCATTAGCCCAGGCTGAACAGCACAGGGCTGAGATCTGAGACCCCCCACCCCCACTGACCAGCCAAGCCTGCTGGCCGGCACACAGCAGTGGCCTGGGTCCTATTCTTGGCTCTGCCACTGGCCTGCTGGGTGACCTTGGGCAAGTCATTTTGCCCTCCTGTGCCTCAGTTTCCCCACCTGTACAATGGGGACAATGTTCTTGCGTTCCTTGGCAAACACAGTGGAAAGTGCTAGGTGAGAGCCAGGGAAGGTGATTAAAGCATCCTACCCCCGCACCCCGGACTATGGCGTCTAGAGAGGGGAGTCGTCTCTGCCCCCATCCCTTGGGATACAGATGGTATCTAAATCCCTCCAGCCCCACGGCCCCTCTGGCTTGAGCTATGGCCACCCCCTCCTCCAGCCCCCCCCAAGAGCCGAGGAATGGCAGCCCCCAGCTCCCTAGATCCCTTCCCCCACTCTCCTACCCACTCCCCCCTCCGGCTCCAGCACGTGCTGGATGTTGTCACCTTCCTCCCCGAGAAAGTGTGACTGCATCTCCCCTCCCCCCGCTTGAGACGTGGCCCCACCTGCCCTCCCCAGTTGTAAAGCTCACCATGATTTGCCCTCTGACCTCACGGCCTCCTCCCTGTGCTTTCCCCACTGCTGGCGCGGGAGCCTTCTCCTTTGCAGCTCCAGCTGGCAGGAAAAAATCTCCCTGGGCCCCTCGCCGGCTCCCCGGCCCTTTTCAGGTCTCAGCTGGGAATATCCCCCCCCGCAGCCCCTCGCTCAGGAACATGTACCCCACCCCCGCCGCCCCAATCAGGACTCAGCCAGGAGGTAGCTGGTAAGAGACACGACACTGATACAGCAAAGTGCTGCTACGGCTCAGGGAGTGGGATCTAGCAGTTAGAGTTGGGGGCTGGCAGTCAGGACTCCTGGGTTCTAGTCCCAGGTCTCATATTGACTCCCCTCTACGGCCTTTGCCTCTCTGTGCCTCAGTTTCCTTATCTGTAAAATGTGGGTAATGGCTTTGACGCTGAAGTGCTGGGCGTGATCCTAATCCCCAGATCAGGGCATGAAAGCACTGAGGGGCAGGGGCAGAGGGCTGCCCAGATACCAGGATGAGGGGCGCAGTACGCAAGGCCTAACTAGCTTAGACCATGTCTTGCTTCCTACTGGAGCCAAGAGGAAGTGGGGGGGGGGGTGCCTCTCTCTTTGCTTCGATGTCCCTGGGGAGCCACTGTCACTGCTTCCCAGTATTATACACCCCCAGAGAACTCTTCACCCCGAAGGAGCCCAGCGCACTTTGGGGTCCTCCCCCACACAGCCCCGCTAAACTGCAGCCACCTCTGGGGTGGGGAGCAGCCAAGAACCATGGGGAGGGAAATCAGGCCCCAGATCCCCACGGCAAATACTGGCAGAGGTAACACCAGGGGACTCTTCCATTGGGCACAGCCACTGAGTGAAAGGACACGACACCCCCCCCCCGCATCTCTGAACAGCAGGGGAGGTCGGCCTCGGCACCCCCGAAATTAACACTGATCTCCCGCACCGGGGGGGGCCTCCCCTGAGAAGGGGGCAAGATTGTGTACCAATGCTGGGGGGCCCGGGCTCCCTGCTCTCAGGCCAGGCCCTGCTCCCAAGGGGCTCCCCCGACCCAGCATTCAGGGTTTCGGGGGTCACCTCCTGCTTTCCTGCCACTTGGCGCCTCCACCCGCGAGACAAAGCAGGGCTCCCCCCCACCCCAGCCCCAGCGCTCTGCATCCCTCGTGCCCCCAGACGCATCCCCCGGGAGGAAAACCAGCTCCAGTGCCGGGATCCTCTGGGTGCTCACGGCTGGGGCCCAGCGAGGATTAAAGACACACGCCTCCTCCCACCCCACCGCTAACCGCTACTGCTGATCTGTGACCCCCACATAGCTGGGGAGGGGACTCACCCTGCTTTGAATTCTTCAGCTACCTTTCTGGCCAGCCTGCTCGGTGCCCAGCGGCCCGGCGGTGGGCTGGCCATATATGGTTGGCTTTGGGGATTCTGCAGAGCCGGACCCGGGAGCGGGCGGCTCTATATAAGGCATGGTTTGCTTTATAAAGCCGCCGGGGCCCAGGCCCCCGGCTGTCAGTGCTGAGAGATCCCAGGTGGGGGAGCCACCCCCAGGCCGTAGAGATGGAGACACCCCCCCTCCCCCCCAGCTGCTTGCTCGTGCCAGCTGTCAGAGCCAGACGCTGGGACGAGGGGGGGATCGGTCCTGGGCAGCCAAGGCCCCTCCCAGGACATTGGCCTGGGATCCCCCATTATCCCCCCCGCCCCCCAGATTGCATCTGCCCTGCAATGGAGACAGAATCAACCAGCTGGTCTGGGGGAGCAGGGGGGGCGCTCCAGGCCAGGCCCTGCCAGCACCAGTGGCAGACCCAGAGCGACCCCAGCCCTTGTCCCTCTCAGGGGCTCCCCTGGGTGGGGGCACCTCAAGACACCCGGGGGGAGGGAGCGGGGCTGATGCCCCAGGCCCTTCTCTGGCTGCTCCCTCTGCTCCCCACCCTCCGGACAGACCATGGAACCTGCTTGTTGGTGCTCCCCAGGGAGGAGGGCAGTGGGGGTGTCAGCTGGCTCAGCAGAGTGACCGGGGGCCACAGGGCTGGAACTGAGCTCTGGCAGGGACTCAGTTTCCCTCCCACAGTGTGGGGGAGAGGGGACCCTGGTTTGGAACAGTACCAATTCCCAGGAAGGTGAAGGGGGCCTGCTCCTTCCATCCAAGAATCCCCAGCTCAGGGAGGGAAGCGGGGTCTAGGAGTTAGAGCAGGGGGGCTGGGAGCCAGGACTCCTGGGTTCTATCCCCAGCTCAGGGAGGGAAAGGGGGTCTATGAGTTAGAGCAGGGGGGCTGGGAGCCAGGACTCCTGGATTCTATCCCCAGCTCAGGGAGGGAAGCGGGGTCTAGGAGTTAGAGCAGAGGGGCTGGGAGCCATATCCCCAGCTCAGGGAGGGGAGGCTGCAGCTGGGATCATTTGAGTTACACCAGGTGCCAGCTACCTGCCCTGCGGAGGCCTGGCATGATCCACTGGGGTGGGCATGCAGGGACTTCCTACAGCAGCTGGCATCCCTGCCGGGCTGGCAAGGGGCAGTAGCTGTTCCCAGCAATGGGACGCCTGCTCGGGGGAAAGGAGCTTTGCTGGATCTCAGCCCGGCTGCCAGTGGGAGAGCGGGGTCTGTCCCAGAAACCACTGCTGGAGCTGGCACTAACTGGGCTCCTTCCTGCCATCCCAGCGAAGAGATCGAGGCCTGAACTCCCGCCTAGGAGCCAGCAGGGTCCAGACGTGTGGGGCTGGGAAAGCCAAATTAGCCCCATTTGATACAGAGGGAAACTGAGGCATGGGGCGCCAAAGTAATTTCTTCCCCAAGCTACAGAGAGTCTGTGCTGGACGTAAAACCCAGAATCCTAACACACACACCCCTCACTAGTTCCCTGGATCTGGGAATGGAACCCAGGAGTCCTGGCTACCCCCCTCCACTCTAACCACTAGACCCTGCTTCCCTCCCAGGGCTTGGGCAAGAACCCAGGAGTCCTGGCTCCCTCCCACAGCTGGGGAGGGAACCTAGCTGACTCCCAGCCCGCCCCCCATTCTAAACACTAGCCCCAGTGACAATCCCACCTCCCTGAAGTGTCACCCAAGCCCCCAACTGCTGCAGCAACCAATGGGGGACACATGCAAGGGGAGCAAGAGAGCATGAAGACTGGCTCCCCCCCACCCCCCAAATTTATTAACTGTGCCCCGGAGGTTTGTACTGAAGGGCTCCCGGCCCACTTGTGGGCAGGGGCTTTGTGCTGATTGGCTTGTTAGGGTAGGGTTGCTGGATGGTTTGTTATGGTAGGGGGTTGCTGGCCAGGTCGGGGGTGCAGGATGGTTTATGTTAGGGTTGGCGGCCAGGTCGGGGGGTGCAGGCTGGTTTGGTATGGTAGGGTTGCTGGCCAGGCCGGGGGGTCCAGGTCGGTTTGTTATGGTAGGGTTGCTGGCCAGGTCAGGGGTGCAGGTCGGTTTGTTATGGTAGGGTTGCTGGCCAGGTCGGGGGGTGCAGGTCGGTTTGTTATGGTAGGGTTGCTGGCCAGGTTGGGGGGTGCAGGTTGGTTTATGTTAGGGTTGCCAGCCAGGTCATGGGGTGCAAGTTGGTTTGTTATGGTAGGGTTGCTGGCCAGGTCAGGGGGTGCAGGTCAGTTTGTTATGGTAGCATTGCTGGCCAGGTCGGGGGGTGCAGGTCGGTTTGTTATGGTAGGGTTGCTGGCCAGGTCGGGGGGTGCAGGTCGGTTTGTTATGGTAGGATTGCTGGCCAGGTCGGTGGGGCAGGTCGGTTTGTTATGGTAGGGTTGCTGGCCAGGTCGGGGGGGCAGGTCGGTTTGTTATGGTAGGGTTGCTGGCCAGGTCGGGGGGGCAGGTCGGTTTGTTATGGTAGGGTTGCCGGCCAGGTCGGGGGGGCAGGTCGGTTTGTTATGGTAGGGTTGCTGGCCAGGTCAGGGGGTGCAGGTCAGTTTGTTATGGTAGCATTGCTGGCCAGGTCGGGGGGGCAGGTTGGTTTGTTATGGTAGGGTTGCTGGCCAGGTCGGGGGGGGCAGGTCGGTTTGTTATGGTAGGGTTGCTGGATGGTTTGTTATGGTAGGGTTGCTGGCTAGGTCAGGGGGTGCAGGTCAATTTATCATCTTAGGGTTGCTGGATGGTTTGTTATGGTAGGGTTGCTGGATGGTTTGTTATGTTAAGGTTGCCAGCCAGGTCGGGGGGTGCAGGTCAGTTTGTTATGGTAGCGTTGCTGGCCAGGTTGGGGGGTGCAGGTTGGTTTATGTTAGGGTTGCCAGCCAGGTCGGAAGGTGCAGATTGGTTTGTTATGGTAGGGTAGCAGGCCAGGTCGGGGGGTGCAGGTCAGTTTGTTATGGTAGGGTAGCAGGCCAGGTCAGGGGGTGCAGGTCAGTTTGTTATGGTAGGGTTGCTGGATGGTTTGTTATGGTAGGGTTACTGGCCAGGTCGGGGGTGCAGGTCAGTTTGTTATGGTAGGGTTGCTGGCCAGGTTGGGGGGTGCAGGTTGGTTTATGTTAGGGTTGCCAGCCAGATCAGGGGGTGCAAGCTGGTTTGTTATGGGAGGGTTGCTGGCCAGGTCGGGGGGGCAGGTTGGTTTGTTATGGTAGGGTTGCTGGCCAGGTCGGATGGGCAGGTCGGTTTGTTATGGTAGGGTTGCTGGCCAGGTCGGGGGTGCAGGTCGGTTTGTTATGGTAGGGTTGCTGGCCAGGTCGGGGGGGCAGGTCGGTTTGTTATGGTAGGGTTGCTGGCCAGGTCGGGGGTGCAGGTTGGTTTGTTATGGTAGGGTTGCTGGATGGTTTGTTATGGTAGGGTTGCCAGCCCAGTCGGGGAGTGCAGGTCAGTTTGTTATGGTAGGGGTTTGCTGGCCAGGTCGGGAGGTGCAGATTGGTTTGTTACGGTAGGGTAGCAGGCCAGGTCGGGGGGTGCAGGTCGGTTTGTTATGGTAGCATTGCTGGCCAGGTTGGGGGCTGCAGGTTCATTTATGTTAGGGTTGCCAGCCAGATCAGGGGGTGCAAGTTGGTTTGTTATGGTAGGGTTGCTGGCCAGGTTGGGGGGGCAGGTTGGTTTGTTATGGTAGGGTTACTGGCCAGCTTGGACAGGGGATTTCAAGGAAGTTTGCTAGGGTGAGGTTGCAGGACATTGTGTGGGAGGCACGGGGGCAGCATGGCGGGTGCGGTGGGATCACTCCAGCAGTGCTGGTGTCGGCTCCACGCTCTGGGGCTGCAGTGCTTAGGGCCAGCACAGGGGCACCCCAGCCTGCAGAGGGGAAGAGGAGAGTTTAACCTCAAGGCCCTTTCAGAGTCTGACCTCAGAGCCCAACGGAGGCAAAATTTAACACCTACTGTCCCTAGGAACTGGGCTGAGACCCACCAAACGCATTTCACAGGGTCCCCTGATCAGCTTTGGACTGCAAACGACACGGTCACTCGCCCCCGCCCCCCGCTGGATCAGAACCAGCTCAGTAACAAAGCTGCACGGTCCAGTCCCTGCCCCCCTGAGCCAGCCAATGGCCTGCCCGGGGGCCGGATGGGAGCTGGCACCCCCTAGAGCTCAAAGGCCCCGCGCTCCATTCCTGAGCCAGCCACGCCCCTGGAACCGGCCTTCTGATAACCTAGGTCCCATCTGATCTTGCACTTCACACACCCAGAGAGATGAAACGAGCAAATTCCTCGTTAATGGAGCTCAGGATCACCTCGGCACTGCCCCAGCTTCCCAGCTAGTGCCATGGGCCACCGCCAGGTTCTGCCTTCTCTCCCACTGAAATATTCCCACCTCGGCCAGGGATAAATCCATGAGGATCTGAGCCAGGCTTGGCCCCATTCTTCTCCCAAGTTTGGTGAATTCTTCCTGCAGGGGCTGTTGCCTGTTTGGGTTGGCAGACGGCCCTGGCACGGGCAGGCTGGAGCGAGGAGACGGGCCGGGCCCCAGGAATGTGAGCGCTCACTCGCCTCTCCGGCTGCAGCAGCACACGGCCAATGGGGGGGGCGGGGGGGGAGGAATACGGTCACAGCACCTCTGGGATACAACCCAGCACCCTGGACGGGCCAGCCTGGGCTCTGGCAGGTGCCGACTCCTGGGCCGTGGTCTTTCTCAGCTGACCCTGCACAGGCTGGCTCGTCCGTTAGACGCAAGGGACTGGTTGACCTCAGGGCTGGAACCTTCTTCTGCTGGGCTCAAACTGCGGTGGGCCGGGCCTGGGAGCTGCCAGTGCCCCAGCTGGACACCCACTGGCTCCGTACCATACAGAGTAGGGTTATCCCAGCATTCCCGCCTCCCTTTGTGCCTCAGTTTCCCCATTCATGCAATGGGCAGTGTGCTTCTCTGCTGGCCAGGGTCAGGTCGGTGTGACCAGGACCCAGATCCCGCGCAGGGAATAGCGGGGAGGTTGGAAGCTGTCTGCTAGGAGGGAGCTTGCGGGACACAGAAGGACCTAGGAAATCAAAACGGACAGGCTGCCTGGCTGGGACCTTTGGGGCCAGTGCCCCACCTTATGGCTGCCAAACATCAACGGAATAAGGGCGGTCCTACCGTAACACATGGGCCTGCCAGGGCATCTTCGCCTCTCAGAGCACATTAGAGACACATGCCCCCTCCTGCCTCCGGGACAGGCGATGCTCCACTGGGCCGACTTTAAACAGGGAGGATCCAACCTGGAAAAGGGGGTCTCTGGAGGGGGGGCTAAAGGTGGATGGAGGGATCAGGCTTTTTAACTAGAGCAGAGGAGGTATATTTCAACCAAATACAAGGAACAACTTCTTGGGCGCATCCCTGCCCCGTCAGCTCCCGCAGGTGGACTCCAGCCACGGGGCCGACTGAGGCTGCGCCCAATCCGCTGTGCAGGCAGGAGATGGGGGAAATCACATCCCAGTCTTCAGGGCTAAGGTGCAGGGGTCAGGAGGGGATTTCTGCCACCGTAGGCAGCGCTGCCTAAGGGGCAAGGCACAGGCTGAGGTTTGCGTCCAACCCCCAAGGTGCACGGGCAGTGGGAGCAGATGGAGCAGCAGCAGCAGCCCTGGTGCGCCATGGGTCACGGGTGGCACAGAAAATCTGAGTGACGGCTGGGAAGCAAAACACATGAGATGTGAAATGATTCAACAGGGGTCATGACTCCTAATTCCCTCCCCTCCCGAGCCAACAGAACCACAGGACCCCACTCCCCTCCTGGAGATGGGGATAGAACCCAGGAGTCCTGGCTCCCAGCTCCTCTTGCTCTAACCACTGGACCCCACTCCTCTCCCAGAGATGGGGATAGAACCCAGGAGTCCTGGGGTCCCAGCTCCTCTAGCTCTAACCACTAGACCCCACTCCCCTCCTGACTCCAGGCCCACCCCCTGCTCTACCAGACCCCAGCCTCGCCCAGACCTGGGGTTGGAACCCAGGAGTCCTGACTGGGTCAGGTTCTGACTTATGGGGCCTCCAAATGGACCTCTGCTAACATCCCTTCTCAAAGGCTGCTGGAAAAGCAGCTCCAGGCCCTCCAGCCACTGGCCTCCCAATCAGCTCTAGGGCTCTGGTTCCGATCCCAGCCTGGTGCAGCCAGGCCTGATCGCCATTTGATGACATGAGTTGCCCAGCAACCCCCCAAAGAGACGGTTGCCACCGGCACTAATTTCACCACACATGAGGTGGGCACTGGCTCCGGACCGGACTCAGCCAGGGACTGGGGAGCCCTCATGAAAGCTTCCTAATGGCGGGCGGGCAGGGTAGGAGTTCTGCGCACCCTCTGAGCGGCCCCCACAGACCCCAGCCAGGCAGCTCCCGAAAGCCATGAAACCAGCAGCCTGACCTCCTTGTACTCAGGCTGCCAGAAGTGCCGGACCTGGCACCTTGAACTCCGGTGCCCTGCACAAAATGCCAGCAGTGAGCAGCGCTGTCTGCCTCTTGTTATTTTCTGGCTATGGGGCCAAACCGATTCCTGGTGGCACTCCAGAGTCAATGGACTAACACGAGGAAGGAGGAGTTTTTTTCCAATCGGCAGCGAAACAGCTGTCGCTTTCCACCCCAGAGGTGGCCGCATTTCAGCAGTCAGGGAAGCGCAGTTCTGGAGCACCCTGAGTCCAGACCTCACTGAGAAGTTTCATTGTTATGAGCCAATACTGAAGCGGGAGGGGAGGCGGGGGCCACCGCTTGCTAGTCGGGAACTCTGCTTCCCTTTGCGAGCTGCAGCCCATCCCCAATGAATTAATCCCTCTAGCTCCTTTCCTGGCAGTCAGTGTGGGATTTGCCCCGGGAGTTTGGCAGAGATGGATCATAAACATGTCAGAGCTGCCTCTTGTCATTCAAGCCTGGGCTTCCCAGGAGAACAGGAGCTAAGCATTTTTGAGGCCATAATGGAGCACTGATGGCTGCTCTGGGGGTTCAGACGGCCCTTAGAAGGAGCACAGGGACCTGGTGCAGAAGCACATTTCCAGATAAAGAGGTTTGGCTCTGGAGATCTTTTTCCCCTGGCAAGGCCGGGGCCAGTGCAGCAGCTGCGGCAGATTGGCTCTGTTTTACCAGAGAGGAGGGCACGGGGGTTACCTAGACCCTGGCCACTCAGCCTGGGGCGCTTTCTGCCCCCTCCAGATGCAGCGATGCGCCAGGCACGTGTAGAACAGAGCCCAGCTGGTGCTAGTCTTTGTATGGCAATCGCCCCTGCGATCAGGTCACCATGCGCCAGGCGCTGCACAGACCCAGAGAGCGAGAGTCCCTGCCCCAAAGAGCTTAAGATCGTCCTCTGTATTTCACAGCTGGAGAATTGAGCCCAGAGGGACGCAGTGACTTGCCCCAGGTTGCACAGGGAGGCTGTGGCCAGTTCAGTAACCACAAAACCAACCTGCCTCGGGGCAGACCTGCCTCCCCTGTTTGGGTGGGGGATCCAGCTCCACTGCAGGAGAAAATCCATCCATGGGAAAATTCATTTGTTCTGCTGGTGCTTCCCGTCTTTTGGGGGTGCATATTCCAGGAGATAGGCTCCCAAACTGGGGGCTGCTCAACAGCAAATTGGTCAGTTAGCTGGGGCCGACTGCTCATTTCCAGATGCTGTTAAAAGCAGCTAAAAATCATGAACTGTCCCAGGAACAACGTGGGTCAGCAGACTGGACCGGACCAGGGCCCTAGGAGCCTGTCTCCGTGGCCAGCACCAAGGAAGATGCAAGACTTGCACGTAGACAGATACAGTAACTCCTCACTTAATGTCCTCGCTTAACGTTGATTCGATCTTACGTCCATGCTCAATTACAGAACATGCTCCATTTAAAGTTGTGCAATGCTCCACTATAACATCACAGCTGGAAGCCCCCTTATCAGCTCCCCTATGTCCCCCTCCCCCAGTGGCTCCCACCTGCCAGCAGACCCCACGGATCAGCGCCTTCCCCCTTCACCCCCCACAGCAATCAGCTGGCTTGCAGCGTTCAGGAGGGAGGGGAAGCGAGGACGTGCACCTTCCCTCTTTCTCCCCTGCCTCCTGCCCGTGGCAATCAGCTGGCTTGGGGCGTTCAGGAGGCAGGGGAAGGAGGGGGAAGAGCGAGGATATGGCATGCGGAGTAAAGGAGGGGGGGAGAAGAGGCAGGTTGAGGATGGGGGCTTGGGGGAAGGCGGGAGTGGGTGGGCTGAGGGTTTAGCCCCCCGCCTCTGGTGCTTGCAGAGTAGGGGAAGATGCCGCTGCTGCGCAATATGCTTCTCCGAGCCTACAGCACCTTCAGCCTTCTCGCCTGCAGGGCCAGTGGGCTGTGCCGGGGGGGGGGGGGGCATAAGGCAGAGGCACCTCCCAACTATAGTAGTGTGTATGGCAAAAACCCATTTCCCTGGAACCTAACCCCCCGCCTTTACATTCATTCTTATGGGGAAATGGGATTCGCTTAACATCATTTCACTTAAAGTCGCATTTTTCAGGAACATAACTACAGCGTTAAGTGAGGAGTTCCTGTATGGGGTAATCGGCCCCCAAGAGTGAGAGATTGGCTGAAGCCTGAGGTTTTATATCCCATCCAAAGCTACTCCCTATTCGAACTGTGGCGAGTTCGGTTATCCCCAGAAATGTCCAGTCCCTCTTTGAATCTTGTGAAGTTCGTTCCCTCCTGCAGCATGGAGTTCCGCAGTCCAGTGGGACACGTGGAGTGCAAAAGAATTTCGTGTGTTTCTAACTGGCTTCCTCCACATGCCTGTCCCCTTGTTCTCGTGCTGCAACACAGAGAGACCAGAAACGCCCGCTCCCCCGTCTCTAGCCCCGGCATTATCTTGCGTACTTTGATCGTGTCGTCTCTTATTCGCCTCCTCGCTAAGGGGAACCATTCCAATCTCTGCAGTCTCTCTTCAAGTGGGAGACTTTTTTTTCTCCAGGCCCCTGATCATCGTCATCACCCATCTGATTCCCCAACGTGCTGGCGGTTCTTTCCCGGGAATCAGTTGCTGGGGTTGCCATGGAGATATCAGCCCCGAGCCGATGGGAGGTGGGGGACCACACACTGGTGAAAGGTCCACAAACTGATCCCGATTACCCAGTGTGCAGATCTGAGATGGTCCCATGCTAGCAAACGAACAGCAATAGTGGTTTTAAACAAACACTGGAAGAGGTTTGTGGCATCCCAAGGGCACAGAGACAGGACAGTCCAGTGGTTACAGCTCTAGCCTGCAGCCAGTTCTGCTAGATGCCCTGTGAGAACAACAAGCAAGTCATGTAGCTGCTCGGTGCCTCAGTTTCCCCAGATGCACAACAGGAATAACAGTGCTGCCCTGCCTCCTGGGAGGTTTGGGGGGATACATATATTAAAGCCTGCGAGGCGCCCAGACGCCCCGGTGATGGGGGCTGGCTACGCAGGTTCAGAATTCCCTAGCAGTCCCCACACAGGGAAGACCAGGGCAGAACCCAATCCAACAGCTGGAAGCTGAACGGGCAGATTTTGCCCAACCTTGGCAATTAACCATCAGTGCAGCTACGTGGAGGGACAGGGCTGGACTCTCCAGCACTCAGAGCCAGGTGTTTCTCAGAGACACTCAAGCTCTTCCCCACGGGATGCAAGGATCACAGGGGAAGTTCTCTGGCCCACACCCCCCAGAAGGGCCAGCGGGGCCCCTCTGGCCTTGAAGTCTACCCCAATACCTAGGAGTATTTGTACCCAAACCAGGTTCTGGCTGTTCTCAGGCTCCGCCCTGGGCAGGCGATGGGGATATTGGCCCGTGCTGTGCAGAGGGCTGAGATCAGCAATGGGGGACGCTTGCAAATGGGCCCAGCAGAATGCCAGGGCGGGGCATGATGCCAGCGGGGCATTGCCTCAAACAAGGCAAGGGGGGCACTGGCGTGACCCGTGACGTTGCTCGCCCGGTTCCGCCGCTCGCCCCCCACCCAGCGGCCTGGCACATGACAGCTCAGCCATGCCCACTGCCCTCTGGCTCCGTTACAGCTCGCCCAGAAGTACGACCCCCAGCGGGAGCAGGATCTGCGGCTGTGGATCGAGGACATGACGGGGGAGCGCCTGGGAGACAACTTCATGGAGGGGCTGAAGGACGGCGTTATCCTGTGCAAGTGAGGAGGGGGGGGGGGCCCTGCCCTGCTGGGGGGAGGGGCAGCTCCCCAGCAATGGGGGTTGGGATCCCCTGGCGTCATTCTGCAAGACTTGGGGTGGGAGTGTGGCCCAATTCCAGTTATACCCCAACATCTCCCCTCCCAGCCGGGTCCCCCTCAGTGCAGGCTGGCCAAGGCCTCGGACAAGAGGGCCCAGGGAACCCATCTGCACAGGCAGGGCTCCCCCGTTGGGAGTCACTGCCGGCTGCAGCACTGGGGAGGCTGTGCTACGGGAGGGTCTGAAGCACGATCCCTGCAGATCCCATAGTATTTCCTGCCTGACGTGGGGCATTAGCCCAACGCCCGCTGCCACATTCAACCCGGGGCCCTTCCATTCTCCGGCCCACCCCCCCCCACCTCGTTTCAGCGGGATGTGGGTGTCCCCCCTGCTGCTCGTGGATTGGCACGCGGGCCCCGCTTACCAGCTCCTGCGTCCCACCCCAGAGCCAGCTGCCTCTCATCGCCCCACCACACAAAACCCGTTCTCGGGCCTTCTCCTTGCAGACTCATCAACAAACTGCAGCCGGGCTCCGTGAAGAAGGTGAACGAGTCCACTCAGAACTGGCACCAGGTGAAGGCTGCTTCTGGGCTCTCGCTGCCCTGGCCGTGGGGCCTGGCTTAGGACCCCGCCAGGGTCACACTAGACAGTATCCTTGAAGCTAGTCCAGCTGTCAGGAGACTTGTCCCTGGCTGTGTTGGGGGCCCAGGCTCCCTAAGGGTGCTGGGAGACACCCCAGGAAACAGGGGGGGTTGCCCGACAGGGAAATCTTTGTGGGGAGAGAATGGAACTGCAGCCTTCCTCGGCTGGAGTAACGGGTGGGCAGGGCAAGACCCAGCTCTCACCCCGTCCACAATGGAGCCCTCGCCAGCACAGGGAGGCGTTAAGCAAAAGCACCTGTGATGGGAGGAGAAAGCCCAGAGCATCACGGCAGACGACAAGGGAGCAGGGGCCCCTCTCTGTACTCTGGGAAGACAATACTTGGGGTCCTGCATGGAGAGCTGGGCATCTCCGTGGGACAGCAGAGGCTCAGCTGGGACGCTCCGTTGGGTTGGAGCCTTTCAGTCCTGCTGTAACACCGTAGGAATCCCGAGAACGGGTGGGTGGGGAGGGGGGTGTCATCTGCTGCTGGGCTCGGGCGGGGTGGAGCAGCTGGGACACGCTGGCCGCTCTGTAACCACCTGCCGTCCCGCCGCAGCTCGAGAACATCAGTAACTTCATCAAGGCCATCACCAAGTACGGCGTGAAGCCACACGACATTTTCGAAGCCAACGACCTCTTTGAGAGCACGAACTACACGCAGGTGCAGTCCACCCTGATTGCCCTGGCGAGCCAGGTAAGTCCGGCAACAGCAGCGCGGCTCATCCAGGCCCCTAGCATGGCCCCACGCAGCAGGGGGTTCCTGGCACGGCGAAGGCACCGGAAGAGACCTTTGGGGGGAGGCGGCGCCCCTTGGCCGAGATGCAGGGTGCGGGTGCTGCAGGCAACGGGCGTCCTTCCAGCCCCCTGCGTCGGGGCAGGGCAGACATGGCTGCGGCTCAGAACCAGCCTCAGCCACTCCACGCCAGACCCACTCAGGAATCGACCCTGGTTTGCTGATCGCACTCAGCATGAGGGGCCAAAGCCGGCCAGGACTAGCTGGGCTGGAGTGATGGGTGGGACTGATGCAGCCGTGCCCCCCGCCCCCCGAACGCACAGATTCATGCTTGAAGTCATCTCCCCCCCACCCCCCTGGGGAGGGGCTCCTCCTCTTATCCACCCACCATGGCTCACAGCACCAGCTTTGGCTTTGCTGGGAACACGGGAGCTGGAGACGGGGCCTGGCCCCCCCACTCCAGGCTGGGCCGTGGGTATCTGCAGCAGGGGGGGTACGGGGGCAGGGAGATTTACCCCTCCAGCCATCCCCACGTGAGCCCTGTTTGCTCCCACCTCCCCCCCACAGGCCAAGACAAAAGGCAACAAAGTGAACATGGGTGTGAAATACGCCGAGAAGCATCAGCGCCGCTTCCAGCCGGAGAAGCTGAAGGAAGGACGGAACATTATCGGGCTGCAGGTCTGTGACCCCCCTGCCCCACGGCCCCTTGGATGCCCCGGGAGCTCAGAGACAGGAGGCCAGAGATCAGGTCCCAGCACCAGCCCCCGCGGGGCCCAGAGGAAACACAGACCAGCTTTTAACAGCCCCGAGGAAGTCCAGCTGATGCAGCTGAGGTTTCTCTGTGGCTCAGCCCCTGGTGCCACTCTGCCCCCTCGAGCGGCTGCAGAGCCCAGCCAGGCAGGGAAGCAGGAAAGCCAGCGGCTCCTTTTCTGCCCCCCTTGCCCGGGGCTTCTCTAACGTGCGACAGCCCCGTTTTGTGCAACACCCGAGATTTCCCCAGGAACCGTCGGAGCTGAAAGCAGAAACGTGGTGAGCTCGAGGCAGAGCTTCACTACAGCTGGGCAGGAGATACCTGGGGCAATGGCCGTTCCCAAACCTCAGCCAAGGGTGGGAGCTGGCAATCCCTTCTCCCACCTCCCAGGGGTGGCTGGGGCCTCCCACTCCACCCGGGCGACAGCTCTCTGGGCATCATGGTGCCAACCTCTGTGGCAAAGCCTCATGCCCAGAGCAGAGGCCGGCTGAGGGCAGAGATCGGGTCTCGCACGCAGCCAGCGTGAATCCACGCACTCGGTTTCACTCCGCTTCTCCTTCCAGATGGGCACCAACAAGTTCGCCAGCCAGCAGGGCATGACGGCGTATGGCACCCGCCGGCACCTCTATGACCCCAAGCTGGGCACAGACCAGCCCCTGGATCAGGCCACCATCAGTCTGCAGATGGGCACGAACAAGGGAGCCAGCCAGGTAGGAGACGCAAGCCAAGGAGCAGGCGTGGGAGTGGGAAAGGGGTGTGGGGCTCCCCCGCCCACCCCGACCCCAGCCTGCTGCCATTCGGTGGCGGGCGGGGGGGGGGGACGACTAGCGTCTAGAGAGGAAAGCCTCCAGGTCCCACTCCTGGGTATTCTTGAGCCTTCGCATCTGCCCAGCGTCTCCCGTCCTGTCCAACTAACCCCCCTCCTCTCCCCGCAGGCGGGCATGACGGCCCCAGGGACCAAGCGGCAGATCTTCGAGCCCACGCTGGGCATGGAGCACTGCGACAGCCTCAACGTCTCCCTGCAGATGGGCAGCAACAAGGGCGCCTCGCAGCAGGGCATGACTGTGTACGGGCTGCCACGCCAGGTCTACGACCCCAAGTACTGCCTCCAGCCCAACTACGCCACGGTCGGCGAGGACGAGTACAACCATACCCAACACAATTTCTACAACTCCGAATGAAGGGGCCGGGCCGGGGCGAGGCCGAGGCCTGGACTGATCAGAGACACACGCAGCCAGGGCGCTAGAAGAAACTTTTTAAAAAAAAAAAAAGCAAGTGATTACTTTAAAAAGAGGAATAAGAGGAAATCCCGACTGCTCCCCCTCAACACTAACCTGCTTACGGAGGGTCCCCCAATCCAGCTCCCCCACCCCTAGAAACAAAATCCAGCCCCATCAGATTCCTCCCCCCTTTATTTAAGTTGCTTTCAGATGTATAATCCAGCACTTGACAATGCACAGACCTAGAACAAGCCTCAGTTCAATCAGGGGTAGCTGGGTGGGGGGGAAGAATAGCTGTAGACGTGAAAAGTCAGAAACATTAGTGTGTTTTCGCCATTAGCACCAGCATCTCAGCTCTCAGACACTCACCCGCATCTCCCCACCCTCACCCAAGTGCTCTAGAAATGCCGCCCCCCCCCATCCCCTTTGCTAAAGCAAGGGGAACGAACAAGTTGGTGAAATGAATCGGCCTGCGATTGCATTCACTGCTTGATGGCTAAGTGCATCTAGGTAGAGTACTTCCTGCTCGACTGTCCAGGAACAGTCCCCCCCCTGATCCCAGGTGTGTAACACCCCTAGCAGTAGCGGCCTGAGCAGGGCAGACACGGGGGAGGGATGGGACTAGCAGTACAGGAGGAGACAGAGCAAGTTTGAGTTTAAACACACGCACTCCCCGGTCCCTGTCAAAGGTTCTCCTAACATTTCTGGGCTTTGAAAAGGGACAGATGCCTCGTCTGTAAATAAGCCTCCATGTGTGTATATAAGAGACTCACTCTATATACACCCCGACACACACTTTCCATCTACCACCAGGCCAGCACCCCCGACTAACAAGTTTTTGTGTCGGCAGGTTTTCCAGTTGCAAGTCTAAGTGAGAAACCCTCTCCCCGCACACGAACACTGCTGAGCTCCTGGAAGGGGAACCTGCTCAGCCGCCTCTGCTATTGTCATGTTAGGAGTAGTTTGATGAGAATCTAACATATGGGGAAAATACGAGTGTGAACTACTGAGATAAGCCACTACATTTCCTACAGGACGGGCTGCCTTTAAAAGCCTAGGAAGATTTCCCTTACTCTGCATGCTGGCAAACTAAACACTTTAAAAAACCAACTCCAGATCAAGCGATTTATAAACTGATATTACGGCAGTTTGTAATTTTCTGCTGATGAGCACTTTTTAATCTCTCACTGTGGCACAATAAAACAAGGAAAAAAAACCCTATATTTTCTAAACCTATTTCTAATCTTCTTTAAGAGCTTCCTGGACATTTGTCTTCGCAGGTGAATCCTGCGTGTAAAAGGGAAAGTCAAACTGAGATCTAGTCAGTTGCACAAAGCCAGTCACATCCAAGCCCTTTGCTCTGCTGTGGTTCGTGGTGCAACCACTTTTTCCACGTGCCCCTCTTGTGTGAAGGGACCTGTCTGGCCCAGTTTAGGTGCTCTAATAATGATATGCTAACAGTAATCATCAGCACAAATATCCCCCATTTTACAGATGGAGGAACTGAGGCCTGTTAAACTACCCGACTTGCCCAAAGCCCCAACGGAAGGTTGTGGTGGGGCAGGACCCCACATCTCTCGTCAGCACCCCAACCCCGGGGCCATCCTTCTTCTATACAGAAAGTGCTGTCAGAAGCACAGGCAAACCAAAGAACCACCACCTTTGTCTCCCCTCCCCGACACTGATTTCTAGCACTCTTGGCTTTACAAGCGCCCAGATGGGGTCCAATGACTGCAGACAGAGTCAGCCCCACGGCGTCCCTTTAACAGAAGAGGCTGCATAGCTAATACCAACAGCTAGGCGGGTTTCCCTCCTTCCAGGCTGCCTGGGTTGACACAGGCTAGTTGGCAATGTCTGATCAGGCTAAAGAGGATCAGTGAGTGTTTAACTGCTTTCAAGCCTTCTGTAAATGCTCATTTTCCAGCAGGCATCAATGGTAAGGATGAGTTCAGGCGCTCAAGCCCTGTTATGGCTTTCTGCCCAGATGGATTAATTTACCCCCGCGCAGCAGGGAAGGGTCACTGTCCCCTGGAACAGGGGAGACGCTGAAGTACTGAGATGAAGTGACTTGCCCAAGTTCCTGCTGGTAACTGAACCCTGGCCAGCCGGCCGGCCACAACCCCCCTCCCCGCTCGGTCTGTAGGCCCCATTAGCAGCCGGTGCACAGGGCCCTAGCCAGTAATTTAGCACTTACACAGAAAGGCTTGGACACCCACCCACAAACACTGCCAGATGTGGGGAGAGACGGGCCCAGACTCAGATCCTTCAACACAAACTTGCCACTGCAGCTTCGGGGACGCAGCCGGCGGCTCTACTTGCTGTAAGATCGGCCACCAGGGGGTGATGTGCACACACGCAGGCCAACAGAACCACTTCCACTGGCACATCAGCCACCCTGGACCAGCTCCGTCCTCTCACGCGGTCACAGGTGGACGGATGCTCCTTAGACAGCCCACATCCCCCCTTAAAAGCCACGTTACCCCTCAGAAGTCTAGACAAGAGCTTTGCAGGGCTAGAGCCACGTCCAAGACGTCGGCACTGCAGGGACAGTCTCTCCATAACTCTTCTGGTTACATGTCTCCGCACCAGGTCCAGGAGAGTTTGCGATTATGTTCTTGACATGACACGTAGCAGCCATGCTCCAATACGTCTGTTAGTCTATAAGGTGCCACAGGACTTTTTGCTGCCGTGGCAGCCATAGAAAAATACAAGCAAGAAACCCAGTCGACACCGCGTGGCCCTGTTTCAGGGGGTTCCTGTTAAGGTCTTCAAAGCAAAGGTGAAACGGCACACGTGCCTTGGAGGAGTGGGGTAGCCAAGCACGACGGAGGTAACGTTGCAGCAGGGCTGGGAGTGGGGGAAGAGAGACCCAGCTTACTTCCCATCTTCATCCGCGAAAGAAGAACGGAGTGTGGGAAGGAACAGGTTGCACGCCAGGACTTGAGAAGCCCACACAAAGAACTGATGCTACAGGCCTGTTCTCTGCTTAAAACCAACACCGTAAAGCTATATCCATAGGATGGAAAAACCAAAAACCCTTCCGCTGCCAGAGCTATGCCAACAAAACCTCCAGCGTAGCTGCAGCTCTGCTGACAGAAGCCAGCTTCTGTCGACGGTGTTTGGGGAGGTGGTGTCCCTCCCCCCGCAGGACTTCTGCCGGCGTAGGCTGCGTCTATGCTCTGGGGCCATGCAGGCGTAGGCTAGGTCCTGCTTTGGGGCAGGGGCCTGGAGGAGATACCTATCGAGGTCCCTCCAGTCCGCCATGGCTAGGATGCGATCTACAGAGCCAGGGAAGGAAACATTAAGGAGAGAGGGAGGTTTAAGCACTAAGTAGCCTCCTCCGTCCCCTGAGCACATCGCATACTCTACGCTGTTCCTACCTGGCTGCAGCCGTTGGAGGCAACGCCGGCTCAGGGCGGGCCCCTGCTGAAAGTCACCAGGAGAGTCTGAGTGAGAGGCCTTTTGCCCCTGCAGATGATGGGCTCATGCAAGGCCACAAGTGAAGAAAGTCTGTTGGGTCTCTGGCTCCTCTGCCCTTCAAAGCGCCATCGCGCTCAAGCCGACTTGCACGGTGCGCACACGTGAGCCCCAAACCCGGAAACAGGGAGTGAGGCACGTAGGCAGGCCTGGGGCACTGGAGATGGGATGACAGTAGCACGGGAATAGTAGGGGAGCAACGGGCCAGAGTGGACGCACGAGCAAAGCTATGCATGCAGGACGTCTAGGGCAAGGATGGCAGAGGCTGTGGGTGAGGACTGAGGGGACAGGGCTGGGCTAGCAGTGGGCTGTGGGACAGGAGTGAGGGGCATGGGCAGAGCTGGGATAGCTAGGGGGGCGTGGGGCAGGAGTGAGGGGCACAGGGCTGGGATAGCAGGGGCTGTGGGGCAGGAGGGGCACTGGCAGAGCTGTGGGGACGGGGCTGGGATAGCAGGGGGCTGTGGGGCAGGAGTGAGGAGCACAGGCAGAGCTGTGGGGACAAGGCTGGGATAGCAGGGGGCCGTCGGGTAGGAGTGAGGGGCATAGGCAGAGCTGGGATAGCGAAGGGGGCGTGGGGCAGGAGTGAGGGGCACGGGCAGAGCAGGGGGGCAGGGCTGGGATAGCAGGGGCTGTGGCACAGGAGGGGCACGGGCAGAGCTGTGGGGATGGGGCTGGGATAGCAGGGGGCCATCGGGCAGGAGTGAGGAGCACGGGCAGAGCTGGGGGGCAGGGCTGGGATAACAGGGGACTGGGGCAGGACTGAGGGGCACGGGCAGAGATTCGTAAGCAAAACAAGCTCAGCCAGGCCCCACAGCCAGTGTTCTCAGCCCCTGCCCTGCGAGAGCCACATTCCTCCCGGCTTCTAAAGGCCACAACTTTACTCCATGTGCTTTAAACAGTGAAGCACAAAGGGCCCAGGGAGCTCTCCCCCCCCACCCCTACCCCAGTCAGGGAGAAGCTGCTTTTACGAGCTGTTTACCCAGCCAAGTCTGCAGAACAAATAGCGCCTGCTCAGCTGATTTGCTTCCACCACAACTACTCCCGTTCTCCCTACGCTGCAGCCTTTTGGCCTTCGCTGGAACGCAGCCTCGGGTACGGGTTCGGCTCATTTCACTGACTAAAGAAACCTGCATTGGTCAGTCCAAGCCCCCAGAACACTCCTCACCTCTGGGACACTGTGTCAGCTACAGACTGCGGCCCGGGCGACGCAACGAAACCCACGTAGGGTCGGGGCAGCAAGAGTCCGAGCCCACAGCTGCTGACCCGGGCAGCTCATGCTACAGGGCTAATGTCAGCCGTGTAAACGGTACGACTCAGGCTGGAGCCCGTGCTCTGAATCCTGGCAAGGGGGACAGGTCTCGGAGCCCAGGCAGCCACGGCTGCACTACTATTTTTAGCCCCACAGCGCAATCTGCCCAAGGCAGTTGCCCAGTCTCTGAGACTCAGAGCTGTGGGTTCGTTTGGGTTTTTTTTGTTGATGTACCATAAACCTTCAGTTGCCTAAGAGCTACAGGGGATGGGTAAGGGGCAGTAAATCAACAGATGTGGAATCCTAGCAGCTGCATTTGGCTCCTCAGCCTTGCAAGGCAGAAACCCCAAATACTCGCAGCAGTTAAGATATTAACCCCCATTTTACAAAAGGGAAAACTGAGGCACAGAGTGGGGAGGGAATTTGCACAGAGATGGGAAAAGAACGCAGTATGTCATACTGCTGCTGCCTGCCTGTCTCATACAGGCATGTGGCTTGCGCAAACTTCCACCTGCCTCGGGGAAATGAATCCAGTCACTTGGCCCAGAATCCATGTGACACCAACGACACTAAAGGACACA
Source organism: Chelonoidis abingdonii (assembly GCF_003597395.2). NCBI lineage: Eukaryota > Metazoa > Chordata > Testudines > Testudinidae > Chelonoidis > Chelonoidis abingdonii. The sequence continues at coordinate 3,463,297 of NC_133794.1, forward strand.
CGAAGACCCCTTCCCCCATAATGGCATTTATTAACGGGACATTCTACCACTGCAAACAATTTCTAAAGAACCCCCCTCCCAAAACAAAGCCCAAACAAACTCAGGACAGCTGCTCACTACACCCTTCTCTGCACCGCTACACAGGGAAAGGTGTCCAAAGCCAGCCTGGAACTCAGACCAGCTTAATCCCCAGCCCATGCAGCTTCCCAGGGCAGGGGCCTGTAAACCAATCAGTGTCCAGGAAGGAGCTCCAGGCACTGCTACCACCATTCAGGAAGATCCAAGGAAACCGCTTCATACAATATGAATTTCCTCAAGTTAAAAGCAGCAGGTAAAAACCAAGGGAGGCCAGGGAGGCTAATTTAGCCCATCAGCCCATCCTGTCTCCCTCCGATTCACGTGCCCCCTAGCAAACAATCCTCTGCCCATCCACCACAGGCCCCAAATCAGTTCAGCCAGGGATCTGCCTCCACCTTAAAACTCAGCGGCGCCAACGGCTGAGCGATTGCCTCCTGCGAGCCCCTGAGTAACTGCTGCATCAGAACACAGACGAATGTTTTAAATCTAAGAGAGAGGGACGTTATCCCAAAAATAAATCAGAGCAGGGACCTGCAAGCTGAAGCAGCAGAGGTTTTGCTCAGTCTAGCATCTGGACATTCAGAAGGTAAAACACACACTTGTCACCATGACCAGACTCAAGAAAGCGTAGTAACAAAAGCCATTATCTGATCCTCAGCCTTCCGTGCCACAGAGGTCTGTCTTCCTTGCCTTCACCCCCCACCCCAGCATCTCCTCCAGTTCTCCAGCACTGCAGCCTGATTCACGTCCCAACCTCCAGTACTGAAATGTTGCTGTATTTTGATTAAGAGACAAATGAGCAAATTTGAGCCCACTGCTGCAGGGGGACCTGTCCAAGAAAAGCAGCCATCTGTGTCCAGGATCGTCCCGTTTTCTGACAAGTGGCTCATTCAAACCAGTTTACCCAGCACTGGAGTATGTAACTCAAGCACAGCAGTGCCCCCCTTCAAGGTAAGTCAAAGTTAAACGTGTTGGATGGGGACTTTTCTGTGCCAATGAGTCTGCTGGAGAGAGCTAGCCAAAAACCATATCCAGAACTGGGACTGCAGGAGGGACGTTCTCCAGCATTTCATTGTTAATCTTACGTTTCTATCACACTTTGTGTCCAAAGATCTCAAAGCACTTTACAAAGGTCAGCGTTATTCACTCTGATTTAAAGGGAGAAACTGAGGTGCTAAGAGGGGAAGCGACTTCCCCAGGATCACCCTGGAAGCTGGTGGAAGTCACAGGAGAAGAACCCAGAACTCCAGACAACCTGCTGCCCTGCTCTAACCACTAGACAAAACTGCCTCTGCATCACCATTTCAACCGTTACTCAAAGCAGGGTGGAAGCCAAGATAAAGCCTATTCCAACAGGGATCCATCCAGCCTTGCACAAGAACACCGCTTGGCCAGACTAGGATTAGCAACGGACTTTTTCTTTTATTATTAACTGTTGCCAGTTAATCATGGTGACAAGTCGTTTCTTACCTTGTGAACTTTCAAACTGCTGGGCTGAGCAAAACAAAATGCTACTCTCCTCCGCCCCCCCTTAACTAGAGCAGCATTTCCAAATTGTCCCTTAACAGTGTCACACTGATGAAAAGTGCACGGGGCTAAATTGGCCTCAGGGTATTTCACAAAAAGGAACCAAAGCTATAAAAAGATCCTTGGATGGAAAAGCTAATAAAAAACCCAGCCACCTTCTCCAAAGCCCCCGATTGTCTCATGGTATGGAACTAGCACATTTTTTTCCACATACAAAATACTGTAATATCCAAAATTAGCACAAATGAGCTTCCTGCCCAGTTGCTGCTACTGGTTGGCCGCCTCACAAGCATCTATCCAATCACTGTACACGTCCACCGGTTCTGAAAGATCTGAGAGCATCAAAGGTCAAGGACAATGACACCAGAACACCACCACCACCTCCCCTGAACACGGAGTTCGTCTTGCACTGGGAGCTTAGGACATTTTTTTCGCACCTTTCCGACTCTTCTCCGCGACACCGGTCTGCTGGCCCTTTGGGACAGCACCGTGGGACAAACGCCACCGTCACTCTCTCCCGGCCTTGCACTTTTCATCCGCACATCTCAAAGCACCTTTGAGGGGAGGCAAATATCATTATCCCCCCCTTAGAGATGGGGAAACTGAGGCACCTACAGGGTGAAGTTAGCAGCCAGCCTTGCTAACATTTAATGCCCTGTCATACCAACCACGATTCTGACCCTGGTGTGGACATGGACTAAGAATATGCTATCCAAGCAATCGTCTCCTGCTGCTGCAGGATGATAAAGGCCAACACGTGAAAGCAAGATGGGAAGTTAATTCTATTTTTTTTAACATGTGCTTCTGGACGCAGCTCCTAACAACTACATGCACCACCCAAGTTTTGATCCTGTCAGTGACGCAAGGAAAAAGATTGGATGTTTTCCTAAAAGACCTGCTCTAGTTCAAACAAAACTATTTTGGGGAAGTCCTATGACCTGCATTATCCAGGTCAGACTAGACGGTCACAATGGTCCCCTCTGGCCTCGGAATCTATGAGCACGGCTGTGTGACTGTCAGTTATTTTAGCTGCTGTCTCTTTGCTTCCAGTTTCCATCCTGGGCTGGAACAGGAAGTGCCAAGGTACCACAAGAATCTGTGCTCTAGCCCAGTGGAAAGCACCGAACCCCAGGCAGGGATCTCAGAAGTTGGCCGCTGCTGACTACAACCAGAGCAGGTTCTAATTTTGCAGACGCTTGGATACTTCACGTCGGCAAAGTTTTGGGAGCTCAGCAAAACCTGAACTCCAAGACCTCTGTGGCTGAAACAGAACTGCACTGAAAATACATTTCCCTCCTGGTAGGGGAGATGCCATGATTGTGAAGGTGGTTTTCCCATGGTGAGGCTCATCCATTGCACTTGGGGTGTGCTGACCCCGGCAATTTCCCCAAATGCAGGAAACTCAACTGCATAATTTGTGGTAGTGGGGAACTGCGTTCATGCTTTCCCCTGGCATTTAAAAAAAATCATGGGAAAAAAATAACTACAGTAAAAGATCCCGTGCTTCAGTCATTAGAAGTGCAAAGGATACACGTTATGGGAGTCTGAAATTCTTCCAGACACACAGTACATGATATTACGCCAGTGTTCCGAGCCCGGTCCCTGGAACATAGAAAACAATATTCCAACAATAGCCAATATTTCCAAAGAGCAAACGAACAAGAGCAAGTGGTTAGAGAAATTGACTTTGCACCCACTGAAACAAAAGGCAGCATTAACAAATAAAGCATCACAACCCAAGAGCTACTAAGTTATTCACATTTTACTGACGCGGAAACGAGCGAGTGGAAGGGAAGCAACTTGCCCAACGTGATCACAAAGCAAGTTGGTTGCAAGAGGTGGAAAAAGAACCCAGGAGTCCTGACTCCTAGTCCTCTGCTTTAACCAATGGACCATGTTCCGTCTCAGGACTTACGAGAAGTTCAGAGAACTAAACACGTAGGCATTAGGCTAAAAGATAAACATAAGAAGGTGCAAACCATTTGCCTGCTCCAAAGGGTGAGGGGAAGGCATTTGAGATGGTACAAACCTGAGTTCTGGTGTGGTTCATTATACACTCAAATACAAGAAAACGGGATGTAGGTTAGGAAAAAAATTCCTAATAGGGAAATCTTGCTGCACTTTTATGGCCACGATGCAGGATATGCACAGCCAGGCTTCAGTATGACCTGCTGACGGGGAAAACAGCAAAAACCCAAATGCCCCGACTGTGTTGCTAAGTCTGTTGCTAACTTGCATCATTTAAAAGATAAGTTGCTTAATTACTGAAATGCTTGTACATGGCTCATCACAAACATTGGTTTGATTGGTGTGGCATAGCCTATGAGCCAGTCTAGCCCTGTATCCCACCCTCTACCTGGGCCAGATCAAAACAAATGAACCCCTTCTGCATGGCTTCCATCTCCAGTCGGAAGAGACCAAGTGGCCCAGCTTACCCAGTAGCATTCCCCTTCCTTACCATGCCAGATCCGACAAACAGGCTCATCAATCTACTGATGAAAAGTGCTATAATACCACCACCCCTGGCTCCTATCTAGCGCTTTTCATCCACAGATCTCAAAGCACTTTACAAAGGAGGTTGGTATTATTATTCCCATTTTACAGATGGGGAAACTGAGGCAGATGGAGGTTAAAGTGACATGCCCACAGTCACCAAGCAGACCAGTGGCAGAGTCAGAAATAAAACCAACATATCTGCAGTCCTGGCCCAGTTCTCTAGCCTCCCTATAAGAGCTAGGTACACCGCTACCTTGATATAACGCCACCCGATATAACACAAATTTGGATATAATGCGGTAAAGCAGTGCTCCGGGGGGGCGGGACGGGGGGGGGGGGCAGCCCTGTGCTCTCCGGTGGATCAAAGCAAGTTCAGTATAACACGGTTTCACCTACAATGTGGTAAGATTTTTTGGCTCCCAAAGACAGCGTTATATCAAGGTAGAGGTGTATTAATATCTGCCCTGTTTTGTCCCTTGCTGCCATACTGGATCAAGTGTACCCTAATGAGCACTAACACGGCAGCTCAGCTGGCTGCGCCCCCACCATTAGAGCCAGAGAGGCCTCTCCAGCCCCCCGACTCACATTTTGACGTCACAGGACTTCTCGTGGTTACAGAAGGGGCAGGTGAACTGCGTCTCCAGGGTGCCTGTCATCTTCTTCTTGGGCGGCGGCTTCCGCTTTGACTTCCTGCGGCCCATCTTTGTGTGTAAGGCACAGAGGAGAGGGAAAGCGTCAGTCCCCTAAGGGCCAGGGGGAGTCACACGTGCTGCCCTGTCTCCTTCACCCCCCACACCTCACCCACAGCTCTCGGGCGCCCAGGAATGACCACGTGGGGCTACAAGGAGATGGGGGCAGAGATGCTCTCTGGGTCTGGATTTAAACCCCACCCACACCCACAGCTAGGGGGGCATCATCCAGCATCGTGTAGGAACTGGGGGGCTAATAAACCCTCCCCCCCAACACAAACATAGAGCCAAGAAATCTAACACCCCCAGGGTGAGCCACGGCCTCTGCTTCCATCCAGAGCAGGGGAGCAAGAGCCCAGCTCCCCAGCGCAGAAACGTGGGCTCAACGCACCCCCCAGCTACGGGGCCCAGTACCCCCCCCAGGGGACAGGGTCCCTCCTAAGATACAGGGCCCCCCCCGGTACATGAGCCCCCCCCAGCTACGGGGCACAGGGGCCCAGCAACACCCAACCTGGGGACAGGGCCCCCCCCGCGGTACAGGAGCCCCCCCCCCAGGGGACAGGGCCCCCCCCCGCGGTACAGGAGCCCCCCCTCAGGGGACAGGGCCCCCCCCTCAGGGGACCGGACCCGCCTCACCGGTCTCCCGCCTCCCGGCCCGGCCGCGTTTCTAACCGCGACCGGCACTTCCTGCGCCGACCCGGAAGAGAAACACGCTCGCCCCGCCCACCCCGGGCCGAGCGCGCGGAACGGGGAATGATTGACAGCAGCGGCAGCAGGAAATGAGGTCAGAGAGCGGGGGGAGGGGGAGGCCGCCAGACCCGGAAGTGGCCGCTCGAGGCGCTGGGTGGTTCTGAGATGCGACAGTAGCGCG
>NC_133794.1:3471183-3541933 GCF_003597395.2 Chelonoidis abingdonii
TAAACTAACTAATAAGATTACAGCAGGGTTTGCAAAAATGAAGGTTGGAGGAAGCTTTTACAAAGTGGAGTGAGTGTTTTAAAATGGGGTTTGAATTACAATATGGCAAACAGTGAACAGAAGTTACAATGTAGGCAAGTGTAGCGAATGGTGAACAGAAGTTACATTAATAAAGTGAACAATTAAAAACAATTTCATTTATCAGTTCTACACGTATCTACACTTGTGGGCGCTACAGTGTCGATAGCTATGGTGCTGTGACCCTGTAGTGTAGATACAGGCTGTAACAACGGACGGGGTGTTTCCATCGCTGTAGGAGCTCGGGCCCCCTGAGAGATGGTAGCTAGGTCGATAGAAGCACATAGCTACAGCTCTCAGAGGGGTGGATTTTTCACACCCCTGAACACCTGGCTTTGTTGACCTAAGTTTTAAGTATAGACCAGGCCTGAAACTAGTCATTGGGCTACTGACGTCTAAAGTCGTAACCCTCATGCTCTTAGCGCAATGCTCTTGACTTGAGGTTTGCAACAAGTTTTGTTGACTAGGCCTGGTCTATAGGAGACAGTTGCACCAGTTTTTCAAACGAGCGCCTTTCTGCTTTCTCCTAGGCTGCCCCTCGCCAAAACCTTGATGGTTAGGCAACTGCCGACCAGTACTGGCTTGTCACTTCCTTGTGCTGCAGCTACCCGTTCTCACCTGTTTTCTACTTAGATTGGAAACTCTTTGGGGCAGGGACCAGCTTTGTATTCTGTATTGTAGCTGCCTATAGCAATCTGGGGTCCTGAGTCATAACTGAGGCTCCTAGCTGGTACGATAATGCAAATAATACGTTGCACCAAAATCATTTTTCAAACCAGTCTAGTTAAACTGGAGCAAACGCCTGGGAGGAGGCTCATTTTGGTTTTTAAAGTGGCTTATTTTTGGTTTCACCTGAACCTATTCCCTGTCTGAAACTAAGCTGAGAAGAGCTGCCTCCTTTCCTGTAACACACAGGCCAGAGAACAGCCCTGAGTTAATTCCTGCTTGAATTAGAGCCTGTCTTTTACGAAAACATCCGCTCAAGTTAAAAATCCAGGGGCACTCATGCTAAACGGCTCCTCATTCAAATCCCCTCCTTATGCCCCAGAAAACCTCCCTTGCTTTAATTATAGAAACATTTCTGTTCAGAGTGGAGTGCTGGGACAGAGCACAGGATGGATTTAGACCTGGGTTCTGTGGGGCATGCCCTAGCGGAGGGGTAAAAGGGGGGTGTTAAAGATGAGTAGGCAGCATTCTTTCCCCCCAGATTTGGTTCCCAGCCACTGACTGATCCATGGGGAATTTCCATATGTTCTTTCCCTGACCACCTGCCGGGGGTTGATTCTTGAGGCAGGTGCCCTCATTGCGGGTGGATGTTTGCCAGGGAAAACGCAGTAGAGTTTGGTTCAGGTGGGATTTCTTGGCAAGCGCCAAGGACGTGGGGTCTGGTCAGGAAAGCAGCCTGCACATCACAAAACCATCACGTGGATCATCATTCCTGGACCCCGGCTAGGAGAGGTACCGATAGCAGTGCCTCACTACTATAGTGCTTGGTGTCTTGGGAGTATGGACAATATCTCAATGGGGCTGCAGGTCGGGGCTGAGGAGCATCAGCAGAGCTTCAAGGGCAGGGCTGGAATAGAAAGGGCTGGCTGAGGGCCAAGGTGGAGGGGCATTGGCAGAGCTGGTGGGGACCTTAGGGCTGGAAGAGGAATGTGGGTTGGGATTGAGAGGCACCACCAGAGCTGTGTACGTGGAGGAAACGCGGGGCTGGAAGAACAGGGAAATACAGGTCAGGATTGAGGGGCTTTGGCAGGAGCCCAGGAGCAGGGGGCTGTGGGTCAGGACCGTTTGTGTGTGGCACTGGCAGAGCTCCGCGTGTGTGAGCCCGGGTAGCAAGGGGGCTGCAGTTCGGGAATGAGGGGCGTCGGCAGAGCTGAGCAACCGTCCTGCGCAGTCTTCCCCAATGTGAAAACGTGTCATCGTTCGCAGGATGTGGACTCCGGTTTGGTGAGAGAAAAACAATCGGACTTTTTAAAATATAATTTATTGAAAATAGTCCCAAGAAAATCACTTAGCAGCGCGTGTTCCCTTTGAAGCAGCTTCAGGGAGCAGCAGATCACAGGTGCAATACTGCAGAGGGTGAAGAAGACGTTTCTCCAGAGTTTAAAGGTCTTTGACAGATACATGGGGATCGCACGCCCCTTTTTAACTGTAGACGGGGAGGAAGCACACAGGACCGGTCCGTATATGAGGGTTAAAAACAATCATCTCAGAAAACGCAAACACCAGCACGAGGTCAGATTTGGGCAATACTGAGTCCTCTTCTGGCACGACACAGTTTACAGAAAAAACTAATAATCAGCTTCCCAGCCATAGCAGGTGGCTCTGAGGAGTTTGCACCTGAGAAGGGGGAGGAAGGGCACAGCGGCCCCAGGTGGCGGGGCGAGGGACTAGCTCTCCTGAGCACATTGGTAGTTAGGGAAGGGTATTGCAGCAGCAGCACATGAGCTGTACAGAGGGGACCCCCAAGGAATTTACAGCCTCGGCAGGCAAAGGGGGGAGCATGAAAGGGCCGTTAGCTGGTGCCTAAAGAGAGGAAGACGAGGTCGCTCAGGGGACTCTGGCACAGCCAGGAGTCAAACCCGGATCTCGGGGCGTCCGAGAGGGCTGGAGTGATCTAGTGAGGAGGCAAGAGGGGATCAGACAATGAACTGGGGGGGCTTCTCCAGCCAGCTAGTGGGTGCAGGGGAGGAGGTGTTTGCAAAGCCTAGGGGGCTACAGAGGGTGAGGGGAGGATTCCCCCAGGGATCAGCCAGCTTCAGTGCCCCTCGCAGCAATTCCCTCAGCCCCAAACGAAAGAGGGAGCTCTGAACCCCCACTTCCTGCGTCCTCCTAGATCGGTGCGCACGGAGGGGTCTCAGCGGCGGCTCCTCCGGGGCAGGGAGGTCTTGTACAGGGATTTCCCGCTGGCCTCAATGTAGGTGACGCTCATCTCCTTGCCGTCGATCTCCACGTAGGCGAAGCCACCCAGGGACGCCGGCTCGGCGTAGAAGAAGCGCAGGTAGCCCTCGGGCACCTTGTGATAGTGCTTCCGCGAGTTCTCCATGAAGTTGCCGGCCCCGCTCAGCAAGTAGCCCACGCCAGCCTTGTCCTGCAGGTACTGGTCGGGGAAGAGGGGGGCGGGGGTCACAGCAGATCCATGATCCCGCTGCCTGGGTGCTCCCCCGCTCCTGTCCCGCAGCCAGCCTGCTCGCGCCGGGGGGTGGGGTGGGGGCTGGAAGTCAGGACTCCTGGGCTCTATTCCCTGCTCTGGGAGGGGAGTGGGGGCTAGGGGTTAGAGCGGCAGGGGGGCTGGGAGTCAGGACTCCTGGGTTCTATTCCCTGCTTTGGGAGAAGAGTGGCGGCTAGGGGTTAGAGCGACGGGGGGGCTGAGAGTCAGGACTCCTGGGTTCTATTCCAGCTCTGGGAGGGAAATGGGGGCTAGGGGTTAGAGCGCCGGGGGGGCTGGGAGTCAGGACTCCTGGGTTCTATTCCCTACTCTGGGAGGGGAGTGGGGGCTAGGGGTTAGAGCGTCGGGGGGCTGGGAGTCAGGACTCCTTGGGTCTATTCCCTGCTCTGGGAGGGGAGTGGGGGCTAGGGGTTAGAGCGCCAGGGGGGCTGGGAGTCAGGACTCCTGGGCTCCATTCCCTGCTCTGGGAGGGGTGTGGGGGCTAGGGGTCAGAGCACCGGGGGGGCTGGGAGTCAGGACTCCTGGGTTCTATTCCCCACTCTGGGAGGGGAGTGGGGGCTAGGGGTTAGAGCGATGGGGGGGGCTGGGAGTCAGGATTCCTGGGTTCTATTCCCTGCTCTGGGAGGGGAGTGGGGGTCTGGGAGTCAGGACTCCTGGGTTCTATTTCCTGCTCTGGGAGGGGAGTGGGGGCTAGGGGTTAGACCGACGGCGGGTCTAGGAGTCAGGACTCCTGGGTTTTATCCCAGCTTTGCTGTTGACTTACACCCTTGGCTGAGTCTCAGCCAGGACTGCAGGGTGGCTGGGGCGGGGTGCAATGGGCTAGCAGGGAGTTGATGGCCAGCTCCCTAGCAGGGGTAGACCAGAGGGGACAACCTTGCCCCAGTGCCCCCCCTTACCTGCAGGTTGTGATCATGGCCACACAGGTAGGCGGTCGCCTCGTACTTGAGCAGCAGCGGCTGCAGGTGCTTCACCAGGCAATGCGTGGGGCCGTGCTCGGCCACCGACCACACCGGGTAGTGGCCGGCCACCAGCAGGTAGTCGTCCTGCGAGGCAGCCATCTGCTTGCGGAGCCAGGCCAGCTGGCTGCGGGCCAGCCCCACGTCCCGGGGCTGCTGGGGCTGCTGGCTCTGGAAGTCGTCCGAGTTCCCGCACAGGGTGACAGTGTCGATCATGAGCAGAGCCACCGTGGCGTTGCTCTGGGGAACCTTGAACTTCAGCCTGTAGTAGTAGTTGGGGAAGTTCCTGCAGAAGCGAGAGGGGAGGGGGTCAAATGTTAAAATAGAGCTGGTCTCCACACACACCACCCCCCGCAGTTTCCTGGATCAGCCTGGGGGCTGCGGGTCGGGAGTGAGGGGCACCGGCAGGGCTGGGGGGAGCCCAGGGCTGGGAGAGCTGGGGGCTGCGGGTCGGGAGTGAGGGGCACCGGCAGAGCTGGGGGGAGCCCAGGGCTGGGACAGCAGGGGCTGCGGGTCGGGAGTGAGGGGCACCGGCAGGGCTGGGGGGAGCCCAGGGCTGGGACAGCAGGGGCTGCGGGTCGGGAGTGAGGGGCACCGGCAGGGCTGGGGGGAGCCCAGGGCTGGGACAGCAGGGGCTGCGGGTCGGGAGTGAGGGGCACCGGCAGAGCTGGGGGGGAGCCCAGGGCTGGGCTAGCAAAAGGCTTCTGGTTTAGAAGGGGATCCAGCCCCCACCCCTCTGAGCCCTGACCCAGCAGGATGCAGGAAGGTTGACCAGCTGTGGGCCCTTACCAGCGCTTGGAGACCTTGCTGTAAGCGATCTGAGCCGAGACGTTCCCCGAGTGGTCGTGGTTTCCGGCCACCACGTACCACGGCACCTTGCGCAGCGGCTGCGCCTTGAACACGGCCTCAAAGGTGTCCTGCCCCGAGAGAGGGGTTGGCAGAGAACGTGTTCACGTCTGGCTGCGCCTGCCAGGCCTTCCCCGCCCCGGTGCTGCCCTCACTGGGCGGGGAGAAGATTCTCACGCCTGGCTGTTATTGGGAACCCAGTCGTTCCCCGGGCGGTGGGGAGATTTACCCCTCACATGCCATTACCCCCAACGCACCCACACCCACCACTGCAGTCAGGGGGCTCCCGCTAGCTGGTTTCCTGGCTTGGTTGACGTGTGCATCCTGCCAGGGCCACACAGGGGCGCCACCTCCCGTAAAGGGGTGCAGCCGTGGAGTGACACCCCAAGGTTCATCCTGCAGTTGCCAGTGGAGATAGGAGTCTCCCTGGCCCTAAACTCAAGGGTTGTGTGCAGTTAAATAGCTCCCATCCCCCACCCCAGAGGCAGGTACTGTTCAGCACAGGGCAAGGGATCTCTGTATAACCAGCCCCCGTGCCCCACCCCAGAGGTAGCCGCATCTCAGCTCAGGATGAGGGATCCCTGCAAAAACAAGCGTGAGATCCCAGTCCCTGTGTGCTGGGGGGGACCCCAAGGACTCCCTACCTGGAACCTCTTGTCGTTGACGTCCCGCACCCCGTTGTAATAGAAGTTGTCCCCGAGGGACAGGATGAAATCCGCGCCCAGCGCTGCCACCGTGCGGCCCATCTCCTTGGCTGTGGCCACCTCGCGTACCGTGTGAAAGGGGGGATTGGACACCCCTCCCCAGTCCCCCAGGGCGATGAAGCGCAGGGAGGAGCCGGAGGAGAGCGGGCTGGCGTAGCGGGTCGGCAGAGCCGCCAGGAGGAACGCGGCGAGACACAGGTAACCCGCCATCTGTGGGGAGAGGGGGGGGAGATGTAGCCACAAGCAACAGGAGGCACCCTGCTCTGGGCCAAAGCCTTGAGCCCAATCCCAGCAAGGGAGGCGGGTCAGGGCAAGGAATGAGCCAGGACTCCTGGGTTCTATCCCAGCTCTGGGACGGGGGTTGGGTCTAGTGGGTTGGAACAGGGGGCGCTGGGAGCCAGGACTCCTGGGTTCTAGCCCCAGCTCTGAGAGGGGAATTGGGTCTAGTGGGTTGGAACAGGGGGCTGGGAGCCAGGACTCCTGGGTTCGATTCCCAGCTTTGCCACTGACTCACTGCACAACCTTGCGCAAGTCCCTTCCCTGCTATGTGCCTCAGTTTCCTCTCCCACCCAGTCTCCAGGGCAGGGACTATCTCTCGGGTGAGAAAGCTGCAGCTTCCGTGTGCTCTCAGCTCACCTGAGGCCGGACCAGGTTTGAACCCAGGGTAGGGGCTGGAGCCAGGTTTATTTCGGTTTAACTCAGACCTGTTCCCAGTCGACTTCAATCAAAATCCGAGCATCCACACTGGGGCTGGGCCAGTGTAATGAAACCAGTTCAAATCACCTCTTTAGTTAGGGCCACAGATGCAGAATGGAGCGAGTGAAACCACCCAGGCCTCCTGCCCTGCACTCAACTTAAGCAGAGCAGCTCCGGGCGGGCAGAACCCCTGCTGTGCCCCCCCCTGCAGCCCCCGCCCTGCTGCACGTAATCGGTTAGGCCCAGACACAGGAGGAGGAGGGTGGGAACGGCTGAGCAGCTCAGCCCACTTCAGAGCCTGCCCCGAAGCCCATTGTCCAAGCCTCCAGGAGACAGAGGGCTAAGGGGCGGAGGTGCTCAGTTGCCCTGGGGAAGGTGGATCTTTGCAGAGTGTCTCCACCCAGACTGCAGGGATGCAGCCATCTCCCGGCCCCACTCCAGCCCCGGGCAGGGGTGGGGGACGGAGTCAGGGTGAGTCAGGCTCAGCAGCGAGGTCAGATAGGAAACTGTGCTTTGCCCAGGGCGCCTGGCAGCTCCAGGAGCCGGCGCCCCAAAACTGACAGACAGAAAACAGCCACCCCCTCTGGTTTACATTAAACATCGTTTGCATTTCACACCCTGCCCAAGACCGGGGGCCCTGTCATGCCTGGCGCTGCCCAGACCTCAAATAGGATCAGGGCCCCCTTGTGCCAGGCGCTGTCCAGACCCCGACCAGGGTCAGGGCCCCCGTTGTGCCGGGCGCTGCCCAGACCCCGACCAGATCAGGGCCCCGTTGTGCCAGGCACTGCCCAGACCCCGACCGAGATCAGGGCCCCGTTGTGCCGGGCACTGCCCAGACCCCGACCGAGATCGGGGCCCCCTTGTGCCAGGCCCTGCCCAGACCCCGACCGAGATCGGGGCCCCCTTGTGCCAGGCCCTGCCCAGACCCCAACCAGGATCGGGGCCCCCCTTGTGCCAGGCGCTGCCCAGACCCCGACCGGATCAGGGCCCCCTTGTGCCAGGCACTGCCCAGACCCCGACCAGGATCAGGACCCCCTTGTGCCAGGCACTGCCCAGACCCCGACCAAGATCAGGACCCCCTTGTGCCAGGCACTGCCCAGACCCCAACCAGGATCAGGGCCCCCTTGTGCCAGGCACTGCCCAGACCCCGACCGAGATCAGGGCCCCCTTGTGCCAGGCCCTGCCCAGACCCCGACCGAGATCGGGGCCCCCTTGTGCCAGGCCCTGCCCAGACCCTGACCGAGATCAGGGCCCCCTTGTGCCAGGCCCTGCCCAGACCCCGACCAGGATCAGGCCCCCTTGTGCCAGGTGCTGTATAGGCTCCTGGCAGAGAGTCTGGCCCCAGCCTGAAGAACCTGCAACCTAAATAGCTAAAAGAGGGGCAGGAAAACAGGCACAGAGCAGGGAAGTGACGGAGCCAGGAAAAAGATCCTAGGAGTCCTGCCCCACAAACTAGTGTCCTGCCAACTAGGTCGTCTCCTCCCAGCACCCCCAGATTGCTGGGGTTGCTCCCAGGCCAGCACTGGGCCAGAACTGTGCAGTCCCAGCCCATCTCTGGCCCGTTCACACTCAAATGTGCTGGAGTTTACCAAAAATTCCAACCTGCAGAAAATCTAGCAGCCCAGTAGCCTGGGGTGGGTCCAATCCAATACAGATTTCGTAAAAACCTGCCCCACGCCAGAGGCTTGAGCCCGCAAAGTGCCAGGAACCAGGGCCTTGGGAACTGCCATCCATGTGACATGGAAGGAGCCCAGACGCCACGGTGACGGCCTGCTAGCCCACGCAGTGGCGCTGCTACACCTCTGGCCTGTCAGGACGGCTGTGAGCTGGAGCCACGACAAGGCCAAGGCGCCTCTATCGCCGAACAGGAAGAAGGCAAACCAGAAAACAGGTGAAGGAGACAGAAAATGCAAAGGAGACAGAGGCAGAGCCCCGGGCAGGGGCTGGGAAGAGGCTGCCAGGTGCAACGTTGATGAAGCTGGCAAACGGGTGTCACTTACGCTGGTCAGTTTCGCCGCCGGGCGCTGAGGGGAGGGTGGCGCTGTCAGGGCTTCGGTCTCAGCGATGCCCCCACCCGCCGTCGGGAAGCCCTCCGGGTGCCACCTGCGAGCCGTCCGGTTGCCACTGAGGACGCTGCGCCAACAGGGACATTTTATCAGGCCCTGAAAAGGGGAACTTGGATGGGGGGGGTGGAGGGGAGTTGAGCGACTGTGTCTTTCTCCCTCCCCGCACGTGTCGGACGCGGCTCCAAGCAGCAAAGTTGATTATTAAGAGTGTGATGGAGAAACGGCTGCCCCGATGACCCACGGCTCCTTCCCCCCACAGTCATGTGACGTGACCGACCCATAACCAGCCGCAGTTCAAGTCACGCTGCAGTGCACCCTTCAATCACGCCCCGGCTGATTAGGAAGCCAAATACAAGCCAGACACTTAACCCTGCTGCGCCTGGCCCCACCCAGCAACCCTGGACTGCGTGGAAGTTAAAGTCAACCTGAGGCCCAGGGCTGGAATAGCCGGGTGCTGTGGGCCAGGATTGAGGGGCCCAGGCACAGCTGATGCAGGTGGAGCCCAGGGCAGGGCTAGCAGGGGCTGCAGGTCAGGAGTGAGGGGCACTGGCAGAGCTGAGGGGGAGCCCAGGTCTGGGCTAGCAGGGTCTGCGGGTCGGGAGTGAGGGACACCGGCAGGGCTGGAGGGGAGCCCAGGTCTGGGCTAGCAGGGGCTACGGGTCGGGAGTGAGGGGCACTGGCAGAGCTGGAGGGGAGCCCAGGGCTGGGCTAGCAGGGGCTGCGGGTTGGGAGTGAGGGGCACCGGCAGGGCTGGGGGGGAGCCCAGGGCTGGGCTAGCAGGGTCTGTGGGTCGGGAGTGAGGGGCACCGGCAGAGCTGGGGGGGAGTCTAGGGCTGAGCTAGCAGGGGCTGCGGGTCGGGAGTGAGGGGCACCGGCAGAGCTGAGGGGGAGCCCAGGGCTGGGCTAGCAGGGTCTGCGGGTCGGGAGTGAGGGGCACCGGCAGGGCTGGAGGGGAGCCCAGGTCTGGGCTAGCAGGGGCTACGGGTCGGGAGTGAGGGGCACCGGCAGAGCTGGAGGGGAGCCCAGGTCTGGGCTAGCAGGGTCTGCAGGTCGGGAGTGAGGGGCACCGGCAGGGCTGAGGGGGAGCCCAGGGCTGGGCTAGCAGGGTCTGCGGGTTGGGAGTGAGGGGCACCACAGGGCTCAGGGTGGGGGTTGAGGGGGAGCCAGGGCTGGAATAGCAAAGGCCTGTGGGTTGGGATTGAGGGGCCCTGGCAGAGCTACCTGTCTCACGGCACCTGGCCAACCCCCCAGGCTAGTGATCAGGGGGCTTCTGTCTGGCTGTAGTGCCCCGAGAGGTCGATCCCCCGGCGCCTGAGTGAGCATAGGCCCAGTTCTGTATTGGGGGAGCAACTCCAGTCAGGCCAATGGGCCCGTGCATTGGGGGACAGATTCCACACCTGCCTGAGACCTGCAATTTGCGGGGATGGTGCCCCCCCCCCCCACCAAACTACACCCCTTATCAGGAGGGTGTCATGGGGATGCTGGAGCACGTGCCTGGCGCAGTCTGAGACATGGGGCAAAGGTGTCCTTGCCCAGGTGACATGGGGCCCCGCCGGGAGGCTCCATCCTCCCTCCAGTGCCCAATGTCCTTCACCATGTACCTACGTCCAAGCTCCAGCTGATCTGCTGCCCCAGGGCCAGCAAGCCGCCCTCCTGGCACCAAGATCCAGAAGCCGCTGGCCAGCTGGCCCCAGACACTAGCCCAGCTGCAAGGAGTCGCAGCCCAGAGGGCAAGCTGGGGTAATCAGAGAGCATCAGCAGCTCAGGGTCACCCGAGAGATGCCCCGAAATCCCCTTGATCTGAGTCAATGTTCCAGCCCCCCCCCACCCCCAGCTGCGCCTGCTAATCCAGGATTCGCTGCAGAGATTCAGACACGGAAAGTGGGACCTGGGATGGAAAGTGGGGAGGGGCTGTGGAAACTGAGGGGGTGGAAACTGAGCTTCTCTGCCCCTAGAGGGGATCCTGCAGCCAGGCTGGGGCACATCAGGTAGGGTTAGTCAGTACTGGTGGGGGCGGGGGGGGAGTGCATTCTCCCTGCTGCTCCTGTATGAGCTGGGAAGAGAACTCAGGAGTCCTGACTCCTGTCCCCCCTGCTGTAACCACTACGCCCCTCCCCTCCCCAGAGCTGGGCTGAGAACCCAGGAGTCCTGACTCCTGTTCCCCCACGGTAACCACTACACCCTGCCCCTCGCCAGAGCTGGAAAGAGAACCCAGGAGTCCTGACTCCTGTCCCCCCTGCTGTAACCACTACGCCCCTCCCTTTCCTAGAGCTGGGGTGAGAACCCAGGAGTCCTGACTCCTGTTCCCCCTGCTGTAACCACTGCACCCTGCCCCTCCCCAGAGCTGGGCTGAGAACCCAGGAGTCCTGACTCCTGTCCCCCCACGGTAACCACTATCCCCTGCCCCTGCCCTGAGCTGGGCTGAGAACCCAGGAGTCCTGACTCCTGTCCCCCCACAGTAACCACTACATCCCCCTCCCTACCCTCCAGAGCCAGCACTAAATACTCATTGAATGAACCAGCTGTGCACGCTGAGTTCACGGGGCTCTGCGCTACCAATCGACCAGGATTCTCTGTGCCGAGCCCTTCCCATCCAGTGTGGCAGCAACACGGGTTAGCATGGCCGGGAGCGGGAGTCAGGACTCGGTTCTGTCCCTGGCTCTGGCATAGACAGCGGGGCCTAGAGGGCAGAGCAGGGGCTGGGAGCCAGGACTCCTGGGTCCGTTCCCAGGCAGTTCTGTTGCCTGGCACATTTGAGGCGCCCCGTGGAGTTATGACACTGTCTGCAGCGCTCAGCAGCCTCTCCAGACTATTTATAGGAAGCTGTGAGCCCGGAATAACCTGGCTCCTGCGAGATCAGACGATTCCGCCCACCCAGCTGCTGGCAGGGAGGAAACCAAGGTGGCTCGGGGAGGATGCGTCAGCGCAGGGAGAATTCCATCTGGCTAAATATAATTCTGGAGAGGGAAGGTGCTTCCCAGCCCCCTGCTGTAACCACTACACCCCACTGCCTTCTCAGAGCTGTGGAGAGAACCCAGGAGTCCTGGCTCCCAGCCCCTCTGCTCCAACCACTACACCTCACTGCCTTCCCAGAGCTGTGGAGAGAACCCAGGAGTCCTGGCTCCCATCCCCCCGGCTGTAAACTCAAGACCCAGACTCCCTCCTGCTCCCCTCAGATTTCCAGCCCCCCCAAGGCAGGGCTCTCCCGACACCGAGGCCTTCTAGAGTGGCTCAGGCCCCACCCTGCGCAGGCCAGAGAGGTCCCCGCTCCTGAGCAAGCCCATGCGACTGGGGAACTGAAGGGCTGGCATCACATGCCAGTGGCAGGTCAAAGGCCTGTTGGTGCTGTGGGCCCTATCAGTGGGCCTCCCAGAGAGTTAATTCCAGAGCAAATCCAGGCGGCGGGGACGCCATCGAACCCAGCCTGGCCCCTCGCTAATCTGGCCTCCCTCCCACCACTGCTGTGTAGCAGGGCAGCATGTTGTGGGGAGGGCAGTGAGAATCCAGGTTCTTTCTATCCTGGCTCTGAGGTGGGGCTTGAGCCAGGACTCCTGGGTTCTATCCCCGGCTCTGGGAGGGGGGCTTGGAGCCAGGACTCCTGGGTTCTATCCCCAGCTCTGGGAGCCAGGACTCCTGGGTTCTATCCCCAGCTCTGGGAGGGGGGCTGGGAACTAGGACTCCTGGGTTCTATCCTGGGCTCTGGGAGCAGGGTTGGGAGCCAGGACTTCTGGGTTCTATCCCCAGCACTGGGAGGGGGTGGAGTGGGACCTAGTGGTTAGATCCCCTCACTCTCCCCGGAGAGGATTTGGATGTGCAGTTTCAAAGAGCCAAACATCTTGATCCCTAGAGATCTACCCACTTCCCACAGGCCCCTGTTGGCAGGGCCTGGCTGAAACCAGCCAGAGTTAGGGCAGTCCCAGGCCCTCTCTGTAGGAAAGATCGTTAGACTCACCCCCTCCCCCAGCCCAGCGTAACTGCCCTGCCCAGCAGTAAATGGGGAGGGGGGGGTCCTACCAGCACATCTCACCCTGGGGGAGTCCCATTGGGGCAGATCCCCCTCCCTCAGGTCACACAAGGCCTCAGATTGAAAGAGAACCAGGCAAGGATCAAAGCTGCCCCCCAGGAGCTGAACCCAGCGCTGGGAAGCAGCAGAGTGGGGAGAAATTGCCCCAGTTCAGGGCTCCGCCAGCGTCCCGTCACCGAAAGGGGGGTCCTTACCCACGGTCCCGTGCAGCTCCCCTGCCTGTCTTTTGGGGGGAATCAGCACCTCGCCTCTCCGCCCCACTCCCCGCCTGGAGCCGGAGCAAGTCGGTGTATGTTGCGCTGACTAATCCAAAAGCCTCCCTCAGCGACACCCGCCCTCTGCCCTGAATTAATGAACCGCTGATGGATCCAGACCTGAACGAGGGAAAGCCGAGGCCCAGCCCCCAGGGAAGGCCAAGCTCTCCTTGCAGCTGGGAGGGCGACCCGGGAAGGGGGCCAGGTGCAGGCTAGGAAGGGAGCTGGAGCCGTCTCAGCACTTGGGCTTGCCGAGACTGGTGGCTGGTGCGAGGCTGTTCATACTGAAACCCCGAGGGGGAAGTTGGGGCTTCAGCTACCCCCTCCCCCGGGCCATTCACACGTAGGCCAGGCCCCTGCAGGGCGTGCTGAGCCTCCCCGCACCCCTGCAACACCTGGTACCAATCAGCTCCACCTGGCTATGGGAGAGGGTGCCCCGGCCAGCAAGCCAGCGAGGCAGGTGTGAAAAACCCACCCACCTGAGCCATGTGGCCATGCCAAGGAGACGGCCACTGACCCAGCTGGCTGGGCTCCCCAGAAACGTACATCAGCCCCTCTCGCCCCCCCTCAAAACTGAGTGAAACCGACCTCACCCCACCCCCCCAGCGTAGACAGCGCTAGGGCGACAGACGAATTCCTCCATTGGCCGCCCTCTCAGGGCGCAGGGTTAGCCAAAGCCGCAGGAGAACCCCCCTTGGCACTGCAGTAATGACTGGCCCAGGTTGCGCTGCAGTGTCTCTAGTGTAGACGCACTCGCACCCCGTCACTGGGGGCTGCGTCCGCACTGGGGGGTTCCCCTGGGAGCTGGGAGGCCATGGCTACGGCGGTCAGATCGCCAGAGCATTGACAGGGCCCAAGGCAAGAAATCACCGCAGGCTCGGTGAAGGCCCTGCTTTGGTGCTGCCGGTGTTATTTCAGGGTGAGTGGGCCCCGCTCCGGCCCTAGTGCAGACCCGCCTGGCGGTTTAAAGAGGAGCTGGGAAAATCGGAGCGACGGAGGAAAGCGGGGCAAGAACCGGCAGGCGGACACGAGGCAGCAGGATGTGACCGTGCGGGAAGAGTCGTGAGTCACACGACAGGCGAGCACGACGAGCCTGGGCTGGACAGCGGGCAGACGAGATGGCCCTGCCGAACCTGAACCCCCAGATACGCCTGTTGCTGGGTCCACCCCACCGAGGGGTGAGGCCACTTCACTAGCCTGGGTTCCCTGCGGTGCTGGATGGTGGCTGCTGTCTAATGCCGCCCCTGCAAAGCCAGCCCCTTGGAGCCCCCGGGACCCCCCACCCCAACCTCGCAGCCCCCCCCACTTCTGCTCTGGGCTCCCCCCGGTGGCCACGTGGGAAACTGCAGCTGTTCCATCCAGACAGCGCCCAGCTGCTGCTGTAGGAGGAGCAGCACCGCCCCCCAGTGGGCAAACGAGGCCAGCGCTGCTGCTGCTCGTCGCATGGGACTTGCCTCGGGATTCCCGTCTCCCGGGCCCTGGCCCTACCCACTAGGCCCCACTCCCCTCCCCTAGCTCGGGATAGAACTCATGAATCCTGGCTCCTAGACCCACTGCTCTGATCCCTAGACCCCACTCCCCTCCCACTGCTGGAGATAGACCTCAGGAATCCTGGCTCCCAGACCCCCCCTACCCACTAGACCCCCCCCTAGACTCCCCTCCCAGACACCCTGCCACTAGACACCCCCTCCCCACCCCTCCCCAAGCTGGGGAGAGAACCAAGGCATCCTGGCTCCCAGCCCCTCCTGCTCCAGCCCCTCCTTCCCTCCCAGAGCTGGGGAGAGAACCCAGGAGTCCTGGCTCCCAGCCCCCCTGCACTAACCACTAGACACCCCTCCCCAAGCTGGGGAGAGAACCAAGGCATCCTGGCTCCCAGCCCCTCCTGCTCCAGCCCCTCCTTCCCTCCCAGAGCTGGGGAGAGAACCCAGGAGTCCTGGCTCCCAGCCCCCCTGCACTAACCACTAGACACCCCTCCCCAAGCTGGGGACAGAACCCAGGAGTCGTGGCTCCCAGACACCACTACCCACTAGACCCTACTCCCCTCCCAGACCCCACCTGCCCTCCCACAGCTGGGGATAGAACTCAGGAGTCTTGGCTCCGAGCCCCCCCTGCTCTGACCCCTAGACCCCACTCCCCTCCCAGAACTAGGCTCTCTACTGAGGGATGTGGATGTCAGGTTTGGGGCATCTCTTC
The DNA here is from genome assembly GCF_003597395.2 of Chelonoidis abingdonii. Taxonomy (NCBI): domain Eukaryota; kingdom Metazoa; phylum Chordata; order Testudines; family Testudinidae; genus Chelonoidis; species Chelonoidis abingdonii. The sequence goes on from NC_133794.1 coordinate 3,486,173, forward strand.
CTCCGGGGGCAAGGGTTCTGCAGGCTTTTTACCCGAGGGGGAGTCCTGCCAACAACCCCTCCCCATGGGAGCTGGGATCCCTTAGGGAGGGGGCAGCTCAGCCCAGGGCCCCAGGCCAGGACAAGAACAGGAGGACTGGAGAGGCTGGTATGGTGCAAGGGGGCCCCCGGGGACTGCTGGGGCCCAAAACCCTGACTCACTCCCTCCAGCAGGGGAAATCCCAGGACTGTTTGCAAAGGGCGTCACGCCAGGGACAGCTCTGCCAGCAGGGCATGATCCTCACTGGCACAGCACAGCCTCACCCAGAGGCAAGGACAGAACCCAGGACCCCTGGCTGCCAGACCCCCACCTCACTCTGACCACTAGACCCCACTCCCCTCCCAGAGCTGGGGCCTCTACTGGCCTGTCCCAGCACAGCTCACACCAGCCTGGGAGAGCTCCCCCGGCCCGGCCCGGCCCTCGGCCGCTTGGCACAGCTCAGCATAGCCTGGGAGAGCTCCCCTGGCCTGCCCTCGCCCACTTGGCACGGCTCAGCATTGCCTGGGAGAGCTCCCCTGGCCCGGCCCTGCCCTCACACGCTTGGCACGGCTCAGCGTGGCCTGGGAAAGCCCCCCCTGCCCGGCCCTGCCCTCGCCCACTTGGCACGGCTCAGCATGGCCTGGGAGAGATCCCCCTGCCCGGCCCTGCCCTCGCCCACTTGGCACGGCTCAGCATGGCCTGGGAGAGCTCCCCTGGCCCAGCCTCCACCAGCTCAGCATCGCCTAGACCAGCCTCACCCAGGCTCGGACTGAAGAATTTTGGGGCTTGTGCATGATGGAAGTGGGGGGGCACAGCAGAGTGCCCCACCCCACCATGCCCCGCCCCACGCAGGACAAGCCCAGCAGGGGGCATCAGACTCTTCACACCTCTGGGTCACTCCTTGGGACCTGGGGTGTCAGTTTGTTAGGGGTGTACATCCCCCCTACACACATGTGCACACACCCCCTACAAAACAGACACCCAATAGACACACACCCACTCTACACACCCCACAACATCCAATCTGGCCACAGACCACAGCTAACTGCTCCTTCCCTGGCCCGCTGCTCAGGAGGGTTCCCTGTGCTTGGCTGAATAATGAGGGACATTGCTAGTTAATGTGGGGGGGGTGGGCTCCCCATTAACTCTTTGGGCACCAGACTTCCTGGCCTGGGTGTTTTCACGGCCTTAGCCAGGAGCCCCCATACATAAGGGTGGCGTGGGGGAGGGAGCTGCCACCTGCAGGGGGTCTCTGCCATGCGCATCCTGTTTGTGACAGAGGCTGCTTACTGCACCCCCATGTGCCCTCCCTCACCCCCACCCTCCCCGGCAGGCTGCAGTCAGGAAGGGGCCGGAAGCAGATGGGGCCGGCTGCATCCTGCTAGGCTGACCAGGTGCATCCTGCCGCCAGGCCTTGCCAGCGTGGGGGCGAGGCAGTGTGAACGGGGCCGGGTGTGAGCCAGTGTGTGTGAGTGTGAACAGCCGTGTGATGTGTGTGCAAATGTGCAAAGCCATGTGATGAGAGTGCAGCTGTGTGGGGCGTGTTAGTGTGCACAGCTGTGTGGTGAGTGTGCACTGGCTGGTGATGTGTATTCATGAGTGTGTGCTGCAGTGTGAGTGGTGCTAGGGCTCCACAAGTGTGAGAGGGCGTGTTCAAATGTGCTCTGCCATGTGTAGTGCAAGTGTCTCCATGTCTCCATGCATGAATGTCTACAAATGTGAGTGAGTGTGAATGTGGGGTGTGTGCAGCAGAGTGCAAGGTATACATATGACAGTGTGTGCAGCAGTGTGGGGCAGCATGTGTTGCATTGTTGTCAGGAGCATGCGTGGCAGTGGAGGGGGGGAATGTGTGTGGCAGTGCCAGGAGGCGCATGTGTGGCACTGCAGGGGGGAGCATGCGGGGGAGCGTGTGTGGAGGGGGGGCAACATTCGTGGCAGGGGACCATGTGTGGCACTGCATGGGCAGTGTGTGTGGCAGGGGGGGCAGCGTGCCTGGCAGTGCGTGGGCAGCGTGTGTGGCAGTACAGGGGCAGTGTGTGTGGCGGGGGGCAGTGTGCGTGGCAGTGTGGGGGGAATGTGCGTGATGGGGGCAGCATGCGTGGCAGGGGGCAGTGTGGGGGGGGCAGTGTGTGTGGTGGGGGGGCAGTGTGTGTGGCAGTGCATGGGGTAGTGTGTGTGGCGGGGGGGGCAATGTGCATGGCAGTTTGAGCATGCAGGTTTGTGCCAGACACAGGCAGGGCTTGTGACTGAGGCACTGGGCCCCAGACTCATCTCCAGAGGCTTGGCCCACCCACCCCCAGTGCCCAAATTGGTGGTGCTACAAGCTGGCATGATGGTGCTACCCCAGTGCCAGGAGCTGCCACCAAGGAAACCCAGCAAAGTCCCCTGGACGCTCACTCACAAACACACACACACAAAGACGCACACACACACACACACACACACACTTGTGCACAAACACATGCACACACAAATACATGCACAAAGATGCACACGCACATGCACACACAAAACAGACACACACTCATGCACATACAAAGATGCACACACATGCACACACAAACACACACACTCATGCACACACAAAGATGCACACACATGCACACTCAAACACATACACACACACAAAAACACACACAAAGATGCACACACAAACACAGACACACTCATGCACATACAAAAACACTCACGCACACAAACATGCACACACAGACACTCGCATGCTAGTGCACACACACACACACACACACTTGTGCACACAAACACATGCACACACACAGGCTCAAGCATGGGGAATTGAGGGCTAAAAAGTCTCACTGCAACTTATTTTATGCCCCTTCCCCTGCCCTGTCTCCCCCCCATCTCCTTCTGCCCCCTCCCCCTGAAGCCTGCAGATAAGCGAGAAAGACACAGAGCTGGGGGGGAGTGACATGGCCAAGTGGGGAGCAGGGGCCCCAGCCCAGCTGCTTCTATCCCCGGCCCCCGCTGACTAGCACAGTCCCTTAAAGAAGAATGAAGGCCCGGTCCAGCTTGCTCTGGGGAAGGTCCATCACCGTGGGAGAGTTGCTATGGGCACTGTCCATTGCCAGGGGCGGTGCCCATCCCTGGGGAGCACCCGTCACCTTGGGAGGTGTTACTGTGGGGAACATCTAATGCTATGGGCAGTATCTGTTGCCATGGACAGTGGCCATTGCTATGGGGAGCCTCTGTCGCCATGGAGAGCGGCCATCACCATGGGGAGTGTTGCTATGGGGAGAGGCCATCACCATGGGGAGCATTGCCATGGAGAATGGCCCTCACCATGGCTGAGTGGGTGGGAGAGGAGTGATGCTGGGGGAGGCTTTCAGTGGGTAAAGGAGGGGGCATAGCTCTTGGTCACAGACTCAGACCCTCGAAGGGGGAATGCACAGAGGGAGCGGGGCCGGGGGAGGGGCCTCGTCCCCCAACTCTCACCACCCCGCCCCCCGAAGTCAAAGCAACTCAAACCAACTTCAGCCTAAGTCAGGTCTGCCCAGCCCAGCCCCGGGATCAGACCCAGCTGCCTGGGCAGGGTCCCTTCCCCACATGCCAGTTCCCCAGGGGCACCCCAGAGCACATCCCCAAATCCTAGCTCTGGAGGGGGGCGGTCCCCCCCCCCACGGCTTGACACTAATAATAATGATGATAATAGCGCCCTGTTATGTCCCCTGCCCCACGGCTCCATGTCCCCAACAACCTGGTTCCCCAGGGTCCTCCCCCACCAGCTCTCCCATTCTGCAGGCCCTGACACCCCAGCTCTCCCCCCAGCTCCCCAGAGGCTGTGCCCCCGCCCAGCTCCCCAGACTCTGCCCCTCCAATCAATTCATCAACCTCTGCAAACTCTCCACGACCGCAGATGCAACCCCCCGAAATCAGCCCAGCACCGCCTGGCTCCGGGCCAGCCGGGGCTCCCCGCCCCAGCTCATTAAGGAGCCAGGCCGTGACGGCTGTGCGTGGAGCTGGCCGCGTCCCCGCTCCGAGACAGTCCATTCCAGGACTGGCGCAGGAAGCAATGAGAGCTAAACAAGTCTATTTCTCTGTGTGAAGTGGCCCAATGGCTCTGACTAATATTTTCCTGAGCAGTGGCTCCAAGAGGAGGGGGAAGTGAGGGAATTTCCGGCCATTCTGGGTTTTTTTCCCCCGCCATTATTAATAAGCACCCGCCCCGTCCCCCTGCCTCAGACCGACTGGCTGCCTCGTGCACCGGGGCTCGGTTTCAGCAGGGGTGAGTCCGTGTAAGATTCAGGAGATACGGGGAGTGAGCGCAGATCCTTCTTGTTCCGAAAGCGTAGCCGTGGCCGGCTGAAGGAGAATCCCAGGGTGGCGAGTGTGGTATAGGGCATATGGCACACAGAGGAACAGTTCTGATTCAACCTGCAGCACACACACATCCCGACTGAGATCAAGGCCCCATTGTGCCAGATGCTGCATGGACCCTGACCAGTATCAGGGGCCTTGTTGTGCTGGCAACAGACCCTGAACAAGGCCAGGACCCCTCCCCCTATCATGCTACAGACCCACGGTTGACTCTGCCTGAAGAATTCAGTCTAATTAGATACAGGGGGGAAACTGAGGCAGCCAGAAGGGCCAGGACTTGCTCAAGGCTGGGCCTAGAACCCAAGCATCCTGAGTTGCAAGCTAGCGCCCTCACCACTCAACAACGCTGCCTCTCCCTGCAGTATGTAAGATCTTACAGCCCCTAGCACAACAGGGCCTTATGACTGGCCGAACAAGGCCCTGCCCTCGGCGGGGCGGTAACACAATAGCTTTGCGACGCCGCAGCCGAGCCGTTCCAAATCGGGTGGGAACATTGGTGGGCAGAGTCCTGAGGGAGACCAAACGTCCAGCCCACAGAGACAGTGGCCCTGGGAGCTGCAGGCAGAGCAAACACTCTGCTCCCCCTGGTCTCAGCAGGTCATAGTCTCATGCTTCCATGCACCAGGCTAGTCACCCACCTGGGCCCTTTGACCCCACTCTGGCCAGTCCCCTCTGGAACCCAGGAGTCCTGGCTCTCAGCCCCGCTCCCAACCACTAGATCCCACTCCCCTCCCAGAGCTGGGACTGGAAGGAACCCAGGAGTCCTGGCTCCCAGCCCCCTGCTCTAACCCTAGATCCCACTCTCCTCCCAGAGGTGGGGAGGGGCGGGCTGGAGTCCTGCATCCCATCTTCAGAGGCTGCATGACCTCAGAGGGGGAGGTGTTGGGGCATTCCGGGGGAGGGGCTGTTTTCTCCTCTTCCGGAGCGTCAGGTATGGGCTGCTGTTGCAACCAGGATACTGGGGGGATGGGCAGGTGGTTGGGGGCAATGATATAACGCAGGAACTAGAAGGAATGCAAAGGAAACCCAAGTTCAAGTCCCCCGCCCGGATGAATCGAGGCCGAGGGGAGGAAGCTCAGCCGGTGACACAGAACGCATTGTAGTTGGCAGCACCCAGGGCCAGGAGAAGCCCCACTGCCACAGGAGGAGCCTGGGTGACCCAGTGTCCCCCCAGCTCACCATGTGCATGGGTGCCAGGCAGCCAGGGCCAGGGGAAGCTGAAATGCAGCCACCTCTGGGGTGGAAGGGGCAGTGAGAGCACAATGAGAAGCAGCGGTAGAGTTGTGTGTGGCTGGCTCAGCAGGGTGGGGAAGGGGACATGGGGCCTTTCTCCACTAGGGGGGTGGCTCCCACCTAGCCCTCAGTGAAATAGAGCTAATCATCTTTCCTGGGTTAATTCTGAAGCATTTCCAATGTGCTTTGAGAGCCCCAGGGGAGGAGCTGGGCAAGGTCCTTAGCACTGATTTAAATAAGTGAAAGCAGCTGGGTGCTGTCCCCTCCCCCAGATTCCTGCAGGATGCAAACCCCCCCGACTCAGGAGGGGCTGGGTTCTGCTCTCTGGGCTGGGAGGGGCACCGCTGGGAGCATGGTGCAAACGTTCAGAGCCCGGGTCCGGGCTCATCCCCCTGCTATGGGTGGGGAAATGGAGGCACAGAGAGGGCAGGGACTAACCACAACACCAGGCTGCAAGTGGCTGAACAGAACCCAGGCATCCTGAACCACCCTAATATGGTGGCGGGGGGGATAGAGGCCTCTGTAAAAAACTTTAATGTAAAATAGAAAATGAAACTCCCTGTTTTGCAGGAACTTCCCCAAAATGTCAGTTAGAGCTGCTGGGCGGAGGCAGGGGCCAGACTGGCTCAGCTGTGCCTTGGTTTGTACCCCTTGAGCCAGTCTGAGCCCCTCCTGCTCCTCTGCCCACCCCCAACTGACACACTCAGCAGGGGCATAGAGGGTACAGGAGATATAGGCTCCTGCTCCAGCGCCCAGTCCTGCCCACAGCAGCAATGCTGGGAAAATCCAGCTCGGGCCCGGCAGCCCTGGGCTGGAGCATGCTCAGTGAGTGTGGAATCTGGGAGCCCTTCGCCCCCAAACTGCAACAAGCCTTTATTGAGCATATGCACTCTGATTCTCCCCCCCCCCAAGGCTCTTTAACTTGGGCTCATTGGGGCACATTTCCACAGGGCCAACAAAAGGCACCTCCCTGATCCCAGGGTGACCCTCGTCAAAGCGCAGAGCCCTGCTCCAAAACAGGGTGTCGCTAGAGCCTCTTAAATAAGTGGGGATAGGAATTATTTTAACTGTGGCACCATCACTGTTTTGTTCCCTAGCTGGAAGAGCTGAAACTTTCCAAAACAAACAGCCGCAGGCAACCCCCCGCCTGGAAAACTCCAGGCCGAGGGCTTAAAGTCTGGCAAAGTCAGATGCTGTGAAGTACAGGATCTTCTGATGGGAAGGGTCAGGCAAACTGTAGATAGATGTGTAGGAGGATGGTGGGCATGGATGGACAGGTAGGTCAGTGTCTTCGTGTTTCGGGAAGCAGCTAGATAATGATGATTATTGGGAGCGATTTCCAGACCCCCAGTGCCATTTGGTACCTGGTGCGTGGGGTGGAGGTCCGGCACCTCACTCCTGTTTGAGTCTCTTACGTTATTTTTGTAACCCCAAACCGAGACTGGTGCCCCCTCAGAGCAGGCACTGCATAGACAGAGTCCCTGCCCCAATGAGCTTACAGTATATGGTGGCTGAGGAGAGGGGAAACTGAGGCACAGAACAGGGCTATGACTTGCCCAGGTCCCAGTGGCAGAGCCAGGAATAGAACCCAGGGGTCCTGAGTCCCAGCCTGCAGCCAGACAGGTAGATTTCACTACCACACACACCCCCTCACCCTTCCTCCCCAGTGCAATCGCCTTCTCCACTGCAGCTCCTGCTGCCTGCGGCGTCTCTCCCGCCCCCGCTGGTGACAGGCCATCCCGTGAGGTCCCTGCAACCGCAGCCTGGGATTTAATTCCCAAACTATTGACCAGACTGTCCGCCCCCCTGCCCCACAACCTCTTGGCTTTTCCCGGGGACCCGATCCTGGATTTCGGGGCCTTGACCTTTGGCTGCCACTCGCAGATCCCTCTGGAGCGAGGCGGGGCGCCCAGTGCCTTTAGGGAACCCCCAAATCGGGCTGGGCCGGGGGGGGTCCCTTTCCCCAGATCAGAGGTTATTATGGTTTGCAGCCGTGTCAGGAGCGAACAGCCTCCCAGCTCCCCCTGTGAACGCTCCTGTTTGTGGGTTATGTTCCACCACTCCGGTTTCCTCTTGTTTTCATTCCAAGTCTCCCGTTAGGTTGCGTCTGACTCTGGGTTTCCTTATCAGCGCGGCACAGCCGGCTCTTTGCCTCTTATCTGCCACCAGCAGCTACATCCCCAGTCCAACGAGCAGGAAACCTCTCGCTGGGGCGGGGTGGGGGGGAGGGAGTGGATCAGACTTCTTCAAATCTTAGTGGCCCCAGAGCGAGCGGTGGCGTGTGTGGGCGAGGGGGGCTGGCAAGTAAGATGGGGGGGAGCTGAGGCCGGGAAAGACGCTTCAGCCTATTTGACTCCAATCCCTGCCCCCAAAAGAACCCCAAATTTTCACTCTAGCACCCGCCGAGGAGACAGAAACTCGCGCCCCAGGCCATGGACCCTGCGCATGGTGGCTGGGAACGAGCATGTGGCCCACTTGTGGGGTAAGGCGCGTCCCGGGGCGCCCGGCCCGGCTAGGGGCGCGCTCGCTTCTCGGGGCTCCCTCCTGCAGCCCCCCAGGAGGTCAGGCTCAGCGATGGGGAGGGGGAATGTGGGGCACATCCCAGCGAGCCACCTGCTCCCAGGGTAATTGGCTGGCGGGGTGGGAAGGATCGTTCGTGGAGGGAGGGGGCAAGATCGGGTGCTTTTGCCGAGGCCTGGTCAGGGGGGTTTACCCGGGGGCTGGTGCGGGCTTGTGCATTTCAGGGGGCAAGTTTGGGGCCTGTTCCTGTAGCTCAAACGGGAATCGCTTGGAGCCAGTGTCCCAAATCCAAGCGGCGAAGGGTGGAGAGTGGTGAAATACGGGACCTTTGGGGCTATTTAAACAACAACCCCACCCCCAAAAAATCCCCCGCTGCGAGCTCCCGGGGCTGCTTCCCCCTTTCTCTGGTGAGTTGTTTGTTGTCAGCTTGAGCTAAAACCCGAAGAAAACGGGAGGTTTTTTGCTCTCCGAGGCGGGTTTGGGAAACGCGCCGCGGTTAACGTTCCCTGTCACGTTTCACGGGTGCAGCGGCACCTCGGTGCCGCTCCAGCCGGCCCGGGCAGGGAATAGTTTCCCTGACCTCCGTGTATCTCGGGCGCTGCTTTTGCTCCAGCTCAGGGGTGAGTTTGGGGAGTTGATTGTTATTCGCACCTGCTCAGGAGAATCCGCCCGCGGCGGAAATCTGGCCAGGAGCAAAGGCTAAAACGCGACTTGTTCGGATCCTTTTCCCCGACGCGGTTTTTGTTCTGAAATTCGATAAATCGTGAACTGAGCAGAACAGAAGCTCCCGGGGTGCGTGAATTGGTCGAGAAATTCCTCGCCAGTTTCATGTGTTAATTCTGGTTGTTCTGCTGGCGAATCCCGAGGTTTGGCTCAATCCCCGCGCTTCCAGCCGCATTAAAAACCCCCCTTTTTTAACTCGCGTGATTCCGAGAGGATCGGCGGGGGGGCTCCTAGGCTGGGTCAGTTTTATCTCGCCGGGTCCCCCTGGCGCGGGGTTCGCCGCGTTCCTCGGGACCTGTTACATTCCCGGGGCAATGAATTAGCGGGGATCGAAATGTTTGTAACCATCGGCTTCGGGGGATGCGAAGGTCCCTTCTTCGCTTGTGGTTTAATCACACTTCAAAGCGTTACGGCTCTGACTGCACGTGGGCCTGGATTGTGTGTGCAGGAATATTGTATCTGCACCGCTGTTAAACAGCGCGATCTACTGTGTGTGGACAGAGAGTTGTAATGCTGTGTGATCTCTACACACAGTGCACGGACACGTGTTATCTGCAGTGTGTGGACAGAGAGTTGTAATGCTGTGTGATCTCTACACACGGTGCAGGGACACGTGTTCTCTGCAGTGTGTGGACAGAGAGTTGTAATGCTGTGTGATCTCTACACACGGTGCAGGGACACGTGCATTTTATATAATATATCTATAGATTCATTTATGTATAATAACACTCTAATATATACACAGATATACACCATGATATAGATTTTATACAAGATGTGTATGTGTTATTTGTGTATAATGAGATCTATCTATACAGATAACACACACACATAGTCTATACATATAATTAATATATAGTAGATATTGTGTTAGTCTGAAATAATATGTATGAAACAGATACGCATCTTATAGAAATATTAGATTTGTATTTATTTATATTTAGTACATTTCGTTTGAGATATTTTTGTGTCAATATGATAGATGGATAGAGAGAGGGGATATGGGGATAGATAGATAGATAGATAGATAGATAGATAGATAGATAGAGGGGGTGTACAGGGATAGATAGATAGATAGATAGAGGGGGTGTACAGGGATAGATAGATAGATAGATAGATGGATGGGGTGGATGGGGAAAGAAAGAAAGAAAGAAAGTGTATGGGACTAGATAGAGGGGGTGGATGAGGATAGATAGATAGATAAAGGGGGTGGATGGGGATGGATAGATAGAGGGGGTGGATGGGGATAGATAGAGAGAGGGGGTGTGTGTGTGTGTAGAGATAGATAGAGGGGGTGTGGGGGGGATAGATAGATAGATAGATAGATAAAGGGAGGTATGGGGATAGATAGATAGAGGGGGTGGATGGGGATAGATAGATAGATAGATGGATGGGGATAGATAGATAGATAGATGGGGTGGATGGGGATGGATAGATAGATAGATAGAGGGGGTGTGGGGGGATAGATAGATGGATAAAGGGAGGTATGGGGATAGATAGATAGAGGGGGTGGATGGGGATAGATAGATAGATAGATGGATGGGGATAGATAGATAGATAGATAGATGGGGTGGATGGGGATGGATAGATAGATAGATGATAGATAGATAGATAGATAGATAGATAGAGGGGGTGTGGGGGGGATAGATAGATAGATAAAGGGAGGTATGGGGATAGATAGATAGAGGGGGTGGATGGGGATAGATAGATAGATAGATAGATGGGGTGGATGGGGATAGATAGATAGATAGATAGATGGGGTGGTTGGGGATGGATAGATAGATAGATAGATAGATAGATGGGGTGGATGGGGATAGATAGATAGATAGATAGATGGGGTGGTTGGGGATGGATAGATAGATAGATAGATAGATAGATAGATAGATTTAAAACACAGTTCCATTGAAATCAGTGGCAAAACTATCATACTGTCTATATAATATAACAGATTGTAAGGTAATAATTCAATGTTGTTTGAAGCTATATAGGGACAGGTCGCTACCTTTTCATAATGCCGTGATTCGAGGAGCTCTGAGGATACACTCTAGCTGAGGTTCTGCCTTATAAAATGTCTGTGTAGTTATAACATAAACACCGACACACACATGCACACACACAAATTTCCTTCCAGTTTTTGTAATGAGCAGCTCGCATTAGTCGCCAAGCTGTGGCCAGGGCTCACATTTGTCCAAGGTCACAGTCACTGTGTTGGGTTCAGAGATCCACCCTGGGTGACTTTCTTCTTTCATTCAGCCCCCCTGCCCCTTGTGATCATGGCCTCAGAATCAGGGGAATTCAGTCTCTGCTGGGCCCAGAGGCGGATTTAACCAAAATAACCAGAAACAATCCACTGGCAACCATCAGCTGCAATTGCTTCTGGAAAAATTTGCTACTTGTATATTGTTTTTGTGGAAAATGAGCTCTTATTCTGGGTTTTGTTTGGTGGCAGGGGCGGTAAACAAATCAGGCTGGACGTTGCCTCAGATTGCATCGATTTGAAAAGGCATTTTCAAAACCCATTTCCTCTATTTCACTGCGTTTTCATCGCCCCGCCACCCAGACAAAAGATGGTGTCAGCCACATGAAACGGAACATTGGTTGGTTTTTTTTTCTTTTTCTCTCTTTTGCTGATTTCAGTTGCCTTCCCTTTGAGAAACACCATGAGGCTGGGAGATGCAACTAGAGATGGAAATATGTCCTGGGGATTGGGTCAGGACCAATGTGCAGTGGAACTGCCTGGAAATAAACCCTTGACAGGTCCTGCAATTGAAAAATCAGATAAGAAGCGGGTGTAGGATGGTATTTTATTCTTTAGAAATCAATGTGATTTGTTCAGTGACTTGGCCTATTGGGGCTAAGTGTATTTATTAGGGTTATTATGGTAGCTGTGCTGGGTGCCGAAGAGTATTTATTAGTAGGGCGCTACCAAATTCAAGGTTGTGAAAAACACATCACAGGCTGTGAAATCTGGTCTCCCCCGATGAAATCTGCTCTTCTGTGTACTTTTACCCTATGCTACAGGCAGCATTTCTCAAGCTGGGGGGTCCCGACCCAAAAGGGAGTCACAAGGCTACTCTGGGGGAGGGGGTCACGGGATGCCGTCCTTATTTCTGTGCTGTCTTCAGAGCTGGGCGATGGGAGAACGGGAGCTGATGGCTGGGAGCCCAGCTCTGAAGGCAGCGTCGCCGCCAGCAGCAGCACAGAAGTGAGGATGGCAATACTCCGACCCCTCCTACTAGCCTTTTGGGTCAGGACCCCTGTTTGAGAAACGCTAATGTTGCATGTATATATGTTGCCATTTTGAAATATGTATTCATGCTTCATGACACCCCCCATGACATTTCAGAGTTAATGATCTGGCACCAGGAAATTCAAGAGTTGTAAAATGCTGCGACCGTGAATTTTACAAAAAAAAAGGATCGTGAATTTGGTTGGACCGTGTTTATTAGCTGTTGCGTGGTACTAGGCGCTGCCCAGTCTGGGCACTTAGCCCCTTTGCAACAATATGGTTTGCGTGAGGTCGAAGGTGACGTGGGCACCGACGTCAGGAAAGACGGGGACAAACAGGAGAGTCGTGAACACGATCAAAGAAAACGTGAGCTCTGAGGAAAAGTTAAAAAAAACCAGGGCCTGTTTAGTCCTGAGAAAAGTCAACTGAGCAGGGACCTGAGAACTTCCTCAAATATGTTACATGGGAGAGGCCGGGGGCCAACTGTTCTCCATGGCCGCAGAAGTAGGACAAGAAGCAATGGGGTTCATCTGCAGCAGGGGAGATGCAGATCAGATATTAGGAAAAACTTGTTCTCAGGGGAGTTCAGCTCTGGACCAGGGGAGCAGGGGAGGCTGTGGAATCTCCATCAGGGAGGATTTTAAGAACTGCTTGGACATACACCTGGTAGAAATGGTCTAGGTTTACCTTGTCCTGCCTCAGCGCAGGGGGATGGACTTGATAAACTCTCGAGGGCTCATCCAACCCCACGTTGCTGTGATTCTGTGAGCCTCAAATCTCTGCGCTATGAGACAGAAGGGGGTGGAGCCAGGCATCCCAGGGGCCTATTCAAGACTCCTGGGTTCTATCCCCAGCTCCGGGAGAGCAGTGGGATCTACTGGTTAGAGCAGGGAGGGCTGGGAATCAGGACTCCTGGGTTCTATCCCCAGCTCTGGGGGTGGGGTAGGGTCTAGGAGGGTAGATCTGATGGGGGGAGCAGTGAAAATGATTAGGAGGCTGGTGCACATGACTTATGGGGCAAGGCTGAGGGAACTGGGCTGGTTTAGTCTGCCGAAGAGAAGAATCAAGGGGGATTTGATAGCTGCTTTCAACTACCAGAAGGGGGGGGGGTTCCAAAGAGGATGGTGCTCAGCAGTTCTCAATGGTAGCAGATGACGGAATGAGAAGCAGTGGTCTCAAGTTGCAGTGGGGGAGGTCTAGGTTGGATATTAAGAAAAACTATTTCACTAGGAGGGTGGTGAAGCACTGGAATGGGTCACCTAGGGAGGTGATGGAGTCTCCAGCTTTAGAGGGTTTTAAGGTTAGGCTTGACAAAGCCCTGGCTGGGATGATTTAGTTGGTGTTGGTCCTGCGTTGAGCAGGGGGTGGGACTAGATGCCTCCTGAGGGCTCTTCCAACCCTGCTATTCTGTGATTCTACGACTGTCCTGGACTCGCTGTGTGATACTAAATTCCTTCCCTTCTCTGTGCCCAGGGTATGCTGGGTCTGCCGTTGCTGACAAGGTTCTGTCACCTCCCCGGGAGGAAACAGTCTGAGACTCAGCAGATCACTGGAGCCACCTGCTCCTCATTGATCAGCCCCCAGCCACCCAGCCAGCCCAGAGGGGTGTGGCGGGGCTTCAGATGGCCACTTTCTGGGGAAACTCAGGTCCCAGCAGGACTGGTACAAAAATGGTACCAGGAATCCCCGATCTCTGTTCAAGGAGCCTGATAGGCCAGGATGGTGTCCCTGGAGGCAGCTGGCGGCTTCCTCAGGGATAGTCACTCCAGGCTAGAACTGACCTTACTCTGAGAGTTATCCCAGAAAAGGTACTGAAAGGTGCTTGGGTAGAGTCACTCCAGGGAGGTACTGGGTACACTCAGGTAAAGTCACTCCCGGGGGGGGTACTAGGCATGCTCGGGTAGAGCTACTCCAGGGGGGAACTGGCCCCACTCAGGGGGAGTCATTCCAGGGGGTACTGGCCATGCTCAGGTAGAGTCACTCCTGGGGGTACTGGTCATGCTCAGGTAGAGTCACTCCTGGGGGGAACTGGCCCCACTCAGGGGGAGTCACTCCAGGGAGTACTGGCCATGCTCAGGTAAAGTCACTGCAGGGGGGTACTGGGTACACTCAGGTAGAGTCACTCCTGGGGGTGGGGTTACTAGGCATGCTCGGGTAGAGCTACTCCAGGGGGGTACTGAGCACACTCGGGTAGAGTCACTCCAGGTACTGGCCATGCTTGGGTAGCGTTACTCCAGGGGGGTACTGGTCATGCTCAGGTAGAGTCACTCCCGGGGGTGGGGTTACTAGGCATGCTCGGGTAGAGCTACTCCAGGGAGGTACTGGGCACACTTGGGTATAATTACTCCAGGGGGGTACTAGGTACACTCGGGTAGAGTCACTCCTGGGGGTACTGGCCATGCTCAGGTAAAGTCACTGCAGGGGGGTACTGGGCACGCTCGGGTAGAGTCACTCCTGGGGGTACTGGGCACGCTCGGGTAGAGTCACTCCTGGGGGTACTGGTGACGCTCAGGTAGAGTCACTCCAGGGGTTCTGGGCACACTTGGATATAGTTATTCTAGGGGTACTGGACATGCTCAGGTATCGTTACTCCAGGTAATACTGGCCATACTTGGGGAGTCACTCCTGAGGGTACTGGGCATGCTCAGGGGGGGGTCACTCCAGAGGGGTACTGGGCACACTCGAGTAGAGTCACTCCAGGGGTTACCAGGCACACTCGGGTATAGTCACTCCTGGGGGTACTGGCCCCGCTCGGGTAGAGTCACTCCAGGGGTTACCAGGCACGCTCGGGTAGAGTCACTCCTGGGGGTACTGGGCACACTCGGGTAGAGTCACTCCTGGGGGTACTGGCCCCGCTCGGGTAGAGTCACTCCAGGGGGTACCAGGCACACTCGGGCAGAGTCACTCCTGGCTGTTTTCCTGAGCTTCTGCTGTGGTGGCTGTTGGGGGAAGTGGTGTCTGGAGTAGATTAATCCCTGTATAGTATGTGGGTGGGTGTATGGGTATGTGGGTGGGTGTGTTTTTGTGTCTGTATGTGGGTGGGTGTGTTTGTGGGTGTGCCAATGTATGTACATTAGAATGGTTACATGGGTCAGACCAATGGTCCATCTAGCCCATTGTCCTGTCTTCCGACAATGGCCAGTGCCAGGTGCTTCGGAGGGAGTGAACAGAACAGGACAATTATGGAGTGATCTAGCCCCTGTCACCCAGTCCCAACTTCTGGCCATCAGAGGCCAGGGACACCCAGAGCATCTTCACTAATAGCCACTGATGGATCTATCCCCCAAGAACGTAACTCATTCTTTTTTTGAACCCAGTTATACTTTTGGCCTTCACAACATCCTCTGGCAAGGAGTTCCACAGGTTAACTGTGCATCGTGTGACAAAATCCTGCCTTAGCCTTGTTTTAAACCTGCTGCCGATTCATGTCATTGGGGTGACCCTTGTGTTAGGTAAAGGGGTAAATAGCACTTCCTCAGTCACCTCCTCCACAATGGTCATATCCCCCTAGTCATCTCTTGTCTAAGATTAACAGTCCCGGACTTTTTAATCTCTCCTCGTACAGAAGCTGTTTCAGCCCCTTAATCATGTTTGTTGCCCTTCTCTGTATTTTTCCAGTACTAACATATCTCGATTGAGCTAGGACAGCCAGATCTGCACGCAGGATTCAAGAGAGGGGCGGATCCTGGATTTATATAGACACATTATGATACTTTTTGTCTTATTAGCTATCTCTTTCCTAACATTGTTCTTTGGTTGGTTGGTCGGTGTTTTTTGACTGCCCTGCACATCGAGGGGCTGTTTTCGGAGACTTATCCACGGTGATTCCAAACTCACCTTCTTGAGCAGTAACGGCTAACTGAGACCCCGTCCATTTGTATGGCTGGTTGGGATTATCTTTCGCGATGTGTCACATTTCACTTATCAACACCGAATGGTGTCCACCATTCTGTTGCCCCGTCACCCAGTTCCAAGAGATCCTTTTGTAGCTCTTCTCAGTCTGCCTGGGACTTGACTCTCTGGAGTAATTTGTATCATCTGCAAACCTCTGCACCTCACTCTTTACCCCTTTCCCCAGATCATTTATGAATATATTGAACGTCACCGGTCCCAGTTCAGATCCTTGGGGGCCCTGCTCTTCACCTCTCTCCATTCTGAAAACTGATCACTTATTCCTACTCTTTGTTTCCTGTCTTTTAACCAGTTATTGATTCACAAGAGAACCTTCCCTCTTAGCTCATGACAGCTCACTTTGCTTAAGAGCCTTTGGTGAGGGACCTTGTCAAAGGCTTTCTGAAAGTCCAAGTACACTATATCCACTGGATCCCCTTTGTCCATAGGTTTGTTGAGCCCATCAAATAATTCTAATAGATTAGTGAGGCATGATTTTTCCTTTACAAAAGCCACGTCAATTCTTCCCCAACAAACTGTGCTCATCTGTGTCTGATAATTCTGTTTTTTACTATAGTTTCAACCAGTTTGCCTGGTTCTGATGTTAGGCTCACCTAATTTATAATTATTTTTCCAGGCTCGCCTCTGGAGCCTTTTTAAAAAGTCGGCATCACATCGGCAATCCACTGGTCATCTTGTCCAGAGTCCGATTTAAGTGATGAGTGACAGACCATGCTTAGTAGTTCTGCAGTTTCATATGTACCTGTATTGTGTGTGTTCCACCTGTGCTGGGTTCGGCCCATTGGCAGGGCCAAATGGTGGGACCAGGTTCCCTGGAGTGGTTGTCAGAAGGCCGGTGTAACAACTCAGCTGGGTTGGGCATCTCGTTGGTGTGGCCGACTCGAGGCCGTATTTATGGCGTCTACTGCAAGGTGGCTGGTCTCGTGGTGGCCACCAGGACAAACCACATCTAGATAAATGTGAAAGCACCTCAGGGGGACCCCAGCATCTGGGAAGCACCAGCCCACGGCCCAGCCTGGTAGCAGCAGATTTGTGATGTTGCTGCTCACTGATTGGGAACTGGGCGCTTGACCTGGGCATGAGCCGAGTGAAGCCGGACTGCAGCGGCCTGCGGTAGGCTTGGGCGGGGTTGGCCATGCACCAAGTACCCATGTGTGCAGGGTCTTGCACTGCCCTGACCTCACGGCTGTGCAGTGACTGGCTCTTTGCTGAGCTCCATGCACAGCTCCAGACACCATCAGGAACAGGCACGTGTTTGTGTCTGTGCAATGTGTTTGTGTGTGATGGTACGTGAGCAATGGGTGTGTCTGTGCACTGGGTATGTGTGTGTGGCCCCTGTCAATGGGGGTTGGCAGGTGGGTGCTGGATGGGCCCTTCCCAGCCCCCCAGAGGAATGTCACTGCAACGCTAGTTAAGAGTAAATAGAAAAATGTCCAGTGATGTACACATACCCAGCCTGACACACACACACACACTCAGGTGGAACACACACACTGCCTTGGACACATACACACACATACTGCCTTGGACACACACACACACCCAGTCTGGGACATACACACACACTGCCTCGGACACACACACACACCCTGCCTTGGACACATACACACACCCAGTCTGGGACATACACACACACTGCCTCGGACACACATACACACACATACTGCCTTGGACACACACACGCACCCAGTCTGGGACATACACACACACACTGCCTCGGACACACACACACACACCCTGCCTTGGACACATACACACACAACCTCAGACACATACCCCATGCACCTGCACACACTCCATCACAGAAACACACACACATCACCTCGGGACGGACACACACACACTCCCTGGGTGCCCAGGCTCCCTCCATGTCTGTCTCTGCGTCTCGGATGTTTGCCGCAGCCGGGTCAGCGCAGCGGCCATTTCCCCCCGCCTGGCACAGCTGATCTCCGTCGGGGTCTGTGCAGCGCCGGGCACAAGGGGGCTTTGATCGCTACCATCCACCAAACGCCTTTGCCCGGCAGTGACGTTACTAGCGGAGACTCCAGACGCGATGTCGGTTTCTGAGCCGGAGAAATCAGCCCTGCCCCGATAACGCTCCGGTCAGTGGAAACCTGGCCGACACGCCGCTTTGCCTTTGCTGGTAGCGCGGGTCCCCGTCTTCCAGGTCCTTCCCCTGGGAGCCCGAAACTGGGCGCGGGCAGGTTACTGGGTCCGCGGGGTAGAGTCTGCCCCCCCCCACTAACCCTGATGTGAACAACCCTTCCCAGTAACCCCCAGTGTGAACGAACCCCCCACCAGTAACCCTGATGTGAACACCCCCCGCCAGTAACTCCCGGTGTGAACAACGCCCCCATAACCCTGGGTGTGAACGACCCCCCCCAGTAACCCCGGTGTGAAAGACCCCGCCTCCCAGTAACCCCAGTGTGAACGAAAACCCCCCAATAACCCCCGGGTGAACGAACCCCCACCAGTAACCCTGATGTGAAACCCCCCGCCAGTAACTCCCGGTGAGAACAGCCCCCATAACCCTGGGTGTGAACGACCCCCCACCAGTAACCCCGTGGGAAAGACCCGCCTCCAGTAACCCAGTGTGAACGGAACCCCCAGTAACCCCCGGTGAAACGAATCCCCACCAGTAACCCTGATGTGAACAGCCCTGCCTGTAACCTCTGGTGTAACAACCCCCCCATAACACCTGGGTGAACGACCCCCCCCAGTAACCCGGTGTGAAAGACTCCGCCTCCCAGTAAACACCCGGTCAGTGAAACCCCCCCCATATACCCTCTGGTGTGAACGACCCTCCCAGTAACCCCGGTGTGAACGAACCCTCCCCATTGGTGCCCCGGCGGAGACGCCAATGCAGTCTGAAGCCCGGGCCCCGGGCTCCCCCTTCCCCAAAACTGCCCGAGCTGAAAAACCAGCTCTGTGACCCGGCGCGCGGCGGCGCTGGAGCCTGGCTCCACAGGCCTTGTCTACACGAGCCAGCCGGAGCGATGTCAGGGGAGAGCGGGGCAGGGTGTGGTGGCGGGTTACATCCAGCCAGCGTACTCAGGGCGCCTGGCCCCAGGATCTGGGGCGGGGGGTTGTGTGTAAAAAATCTGTCATTGCCAACCGAGAGAGCCCACGAGTTCGAGCCCAGCCCGGCTTAACGAAAGGGGTGAATGTAAACGGGGTTTCTCCTGGGCGCTAGGAGCGCCAGGAACACTGTTCACCCACACGCGTTTTGAGCTGTTTGCCAAAGAAGCGGTCAGTTCCAGCCGCCCTCTGGACCGTGTTGTTCGGTTCGGTTGTTGGTTTATAAAGAGCGGTGGAAGAAGCTGAAAAACGAAGCGAAAACTCCTTTGTTCAGCAGGAACCAGTTTTGGATTCTGCTCCCGATCCACAAAAATTTGACAATATGATTTCTGTGCAGAACCACAAACATCCTCATAACGTGCTCAGTTCTGGGGCGCGGTGTGCGGCTCAGAGCTGGTAATCATTAGCATGGCAGTTCGTTTGACCCAAACACATATACGAATGGAGCCGTTCACGACTGCATTTAGCACAGTGTATCTTAATCCGGTTTTAAAGAGGCTGGACCTTAATGTGTGGATATGAAGAAGCTACAGGGCTGCAATCCAGCTTGCTGAAATGGACAGCCCTGGCCCCCATCGCTCCGGAGTGCTCGGGGCTGGTTGGCCAGGGACCATGCCTTTGTTCTCCCTGTCTTTAAACATGGTGTGATCAGGAGCAGAGCTGTGGCGGTGAGCGGGATACCGCCTGGTCCAGGCCATCAGGAGACGCGGGGATACGGCTGCGAGGGGTCCCTCAGCGGAGGGGCCAGGAACCAGGCCCCCTCATTGGTCTCACCCACCTGTATTGTCCCAGCAGATGAATCCTGGCCGCAGCCGGAGGCCTGCGCGCGCCGGAAGATGATGGAGAAGCTGAGGACTCCCCGTCCCCCTGCAGCCCCCTGCCCCCCCATCACCCCCTGCAGCCACTCGCCTGCTAGCCACTCCCAGCCCCCCGCCCCCACTCCGCCCGCCCCCAAGGGGAGCCCCGCCCCCCAGCCCCTGCCCGCTGCCGCCGACGTCCCGCATCAGCCTGGTCACAGCAACGCCGCCCACTCACGTGCCCTCACCGAGCTGACGGCCCTGCACCCCATCCCCTCCCTGGTGCAGCTCTCAGCCCTGCCCCCTGCACCCCCCCCGGCCCCCCTGCCGCTCGCCGGCCTGCAGAGCCCGCTCCTGCCCCCGCAGTACCACCCCCACCCCTTCCTCAACAGGTCAGTGCTGGGGGCGGGGGGGCTGGGAGGGTTTTTTTTGGGGGGGGGAGAAGGCTCAGGGTTGATAATACCGCACCCCCACCCAGGGGGCCCGAGAGGTGTAACTCCTCCCCCACAGCACCCCAAGAATAGACCCTGGCTCCCGCTCCTGTCCTGCCCCCATCCCTAGTCAGACCCAGGGGTGGAGTGGCGGATGGGGCAGATTTAGGGGTCTGTGACCCTCCCCTCTCCGGCATGGCTTTAATGTGCCATAGTGGGGGTGTCAGGGCGGGGCTGATTGACAGAGGGCGGGGCTACATGGTGACCCCACCCCCCCGTAGGGTGCCTTGTGCCCCTCTGGCCCGGCCCCTCACCCCATGTCTCTGCCCCTCTCCTCAGCGTCTACATTGGCACCTCCGGCTCCCTTAGCCTCTTCCCCAGCAGCCGCCTCAAGCGCCGGCCCAGCCACCTGGAGCACGAGCTCATGGATGGTGAGTGCCTCCCGCTCCTGGCGGGGTGGGACCCAGGCGTCCGGGATCCCCGCCCCCCATCCCCTAGTCCCACTCCTCTCCCAGAGCCAGGGAGAGAACCCAGGCGTCCGGGCTCCCCCACCCCCAACCACTAGCTCCTGTCCCACTGCCCGCCCAAAGCAGGGGAGAGAACCCAGGCGTCCGGCTCCCAGCCCCGATGCTGGGCAGGGCCCTGCTGATGCCACACTCGAAAAGCCCAGCTCAGACTCACCATGGAAACACGGGTCCAGTGTCCCCAGACATCCTGCTTTAAACTCGAGTGTGGTGTTATGTGTGGCTGTTACACAGCCCCTGACACCACCCCCGAATTGGCTGCATCTCACTATTGAACCGGGGTCTCTGTATATATAGCCCCCAGCCCCACCCCAGAAATGGCTGCACATCTTCTCATTGCCCTGCCAGGGGTCCTTGTATACCTCCCCCCCCAGAGGTGGCTGCGTCTCGCTGCAGGGCCGGGGTCCTGGATAACCCCCCCAGAGGTGGCTGCATCTCGCTGCCAGGCTGGGGGTCTCTGGATACCCCCGCCCCCAGGTGACTGCATCTCGCTGCGGGGCTGGGGGTCTCTGGATAACCATCCCCAGAGGTGGCTGCATCTCGCTGCCTGGTCGAGGTCCCTGGATAACACCCCTCCCAGAGGTGGCTGCATCTCGCTGCCGGACCGGGGTCCCTGGATAACCTCCCCCACCCGAGAGGTGGCTGCGTCTCGCTGCCAGGCCGGGGGTCCTTGTATACCCCCCCCCCCAGAGGTGGCTGCATCTCTCTGCCGGGCCAGGGGTCCTGGATAACACTTCCCCCAGAGGTGGCTGCATCTCGCTGCCGGGCCGGGGGTCCTGTATGCTCCCCCTCAGAGGTGGCTGCATCTAGCTGCGGGGCCAAGGTCCCTGGATACCTGGCCCAGAGGTGGCTGCATCTCGCTGCGGGGCCGGGTCCCTGGATATCCCCGCCCCCCCCGCCAGAGGTGGCTGCATCTCGCTGCGGGGCCGGAGTCCCTGGATAACACCCCCCCCGGAGGTGGCTGCATCTCGCTGCGGGGCCGGGTCCTGGATACCCCCCACCCAGAGCTGGCTGCCTCTCAGCGCCGGTCGCTCCCTCCGCAGGGCACCACCCAAAAGTCGCCCGCCGCGTGTTTCACAACAGCCGGAGCGTTGGCGGCAGCAGAACGTGAACGGGGCCTTCGCGAGATGCGAAGCTGATCCGACCCCCCCCCGACAAGAAACTGAGCAAGAACGAAATCCTCGCGCTGGCCATGAAATACAATCAACTTCCTGGGGCAGCTGCTGCGACAGAGCCTCGGACCCGGACCCGGCCCCCGAGCCCGCCTCGCCCACACGGCCCGGCCCGCCCGAGACCCGCCCGCTGCCCGCCCCCGCCCATCAAACGGAGCGCAGGACTCCTGGGGGCCGCGGCCGGCGGGGAGGCCCGGTGATGATTGCCCCCCCGATTTGGGGGGTGACTCTGGACTGGGAGGGGGCGCCCCACAATTGCAAGGGGGCTCAGGCCTCCGCCCGCCCCGTGTCGAAGGGCGGGACATTTGCGGAGCCGCCCCTGTGATGAAGTTCGTCGGTCTCAGCTGCTCCTGGGGCCCTGAGGAGAAGTGTCGGCGCTGGGTGGAAATGGGGGCGGGGCGCTGAGGTGAAGGAGGGGCGCCCCAGCGAGCCAAGAGACTCCCCACATGCCCCCCATTGGCAAAAGAGCCTCCCCCATTCCTGAAGTGGACTGGTCTGTGTTTTAACCCCTTGCGGGTAGGACTAAGCCCCCCGTGCCAGAGGGCGCAGGAGCGAGCAGCTCTGCGGTGGAGACCCCCCCCGGGGACTCTGGGGTGCCCCCCCGCTCCGTGTCTGGGGGTCCTGCCCTGCGCTGGAGGGAGCGGGAGGTTTTTAATTTAAACCTGTCGGGGCTGTAGCCACCGCGGCGAAAGAAACACCGAAAGTGCGCACAGCAGAGCCTGGAGACCTTGTTCTTGGGGCGGCGGGGGTTGGAGACACTGAACCTCAGGGCATAGAGGACACGGCGACGAGTGGGCGGGGTGTGGGGAGGAGAGGCCATAGCCATGGGGCAGAGGTTGGGGGGTTCCCGGAAGGCCTTTTGGGGGACGGTGCAGAAGAGGGGGAGCCTTGGGGGGGGGTCTTAGCACCTGGACACACACATGGACTGCGCGGGGGCTCCATTGGGGGACCCTCCTCAGGAATTTGAATCCAGGGCCAGTGGGTGGGGGGAGGGCAGAGGTTGTGGGCGGGGCACAGGTGCTGGGAGGTCAGGGGACAGAGGTGACTCAGCCATGGGGAGAGTCCCCCCAGCCAAGACCCCTCTCGTCAAGCAAAGCGGGATGGGGGGGGCGATGCCCATGAAGATTCCCGCGTGGAGCCCAGCACTGCCCGGAGAAGATGCGGGGGGAAGGATTCCAGGCCCCCCCCGCCCCGGCTCGCTGTGCGGGGGGAGGGGAGCGGGGCGCACACAGATAGAAGGAGTCCTGGTGGTTTCCTTGAACCCCCAAGCTAGGGTGAGCAGATGTCCCGATTTCGGGGTCTTTCTTATATAGGCTCCTACTACTCCCCCGCCTCCCTCCCCCTTCTGATTCTTCACACTTGCTGTCTGGTCACCCCCACCCCCAACCCACTGAGAACAGCTCAGCCCCCAGGTTCTGCCCCGTCTGGCTGGGGGAAAGGAGACCAGGCTGGGAGTGAAGGGCACCGGCAGAGCTGGAGGGTGGGGCAAGCCCAGGGCTGCAGGTCGGGAGTGAGGGGCACCCACAGGCCTGGGTTGGGGGAGCTCAGGGCTGGGCTAGCAGGGGGCTGCGTGTTGGGAGTGACGGGTAGAGCTTGGGGGGCCCGGGGCTGGGCTAGGAGGGGGCTGCGGGTCGGGAGTGAGGGGCACCGGCAGAGTTGGGGGCGGGGGAAGTCCAGGGCTGCAGGTCTGGAGTGAGGGGCACCCACAGGTCTGAGTGGGGGGAGCTCAGGTCTGGGCAAGCAGGAGGCTGCGGGTCGGGAGTGAGGGGCACCAGCAGAACTAGGGGGAGCCCAGGGCTGGGCTAGCAGGGGGCTGCAGGTCGGGAGTGAGGGGCACCGGCAGAGCTGGGGGGAGCCCAGGGCGGGGCTAAGAGGGGGCTGCAGATCGGGAGTGAGGGGCACCGTCAGGGCGCGGGGGCAGGAGCCCAGGACTGCAGGTCGGGAGTGAGGGGCACACACAGAGCTGGAGGGGGACCCTGGAGGGCTGCAGCCCCCCCGGCCATTCCCGGCAGGGCCGCCCTGCGGTAGCGGAGCCGTTGCTCCACCTGGCGCCTTTGGGCTGGTGGGGTCCTGGCCGCAGGGGGTGGTTGGTGTGACGAACCGGGACTGTTCTTAATGTTTGCTCTGAAAACTGTGTTGGTGCCTCAGTGTCCCCTAGGCAGTTCTTAAGTATCTAGGTGGTGGGATAAGGGGGTGTGATTGCTGCAGAGAAGGGGCCAGTGCCCTAAATGCCTGGCACTCTGTCTCCTAGCAACTGATGGCCTGGGCCCCTCCTGCAAAGGTGCCAGCTGAAAGGTTTGGAGACAAAGGGATCAGGTGACCTCCTGGCCCGGGAAAGGAGCTGAGCAGAGAGGAGGGGCTGGAGGGGGTGTTAGTCTGGAGGCTGGCTGGGGACAAGGAGTGAAGTGCAGACCTAGGGGTCTGGCTCACTGCCCCCCAGAATGGACCCGGCCGCCGAGGGGTCTGGTTTCGCTGTATCTACAAGCTCTGTTTTAGACCCTGTTCCTGTCATCGAAAAAATAACCTCTGTTTTGCTGGCTGAGAGTCAGCGTCTGACTGCAAAGTGGGGGTGCAGACCCTGTGGCTTCCCCAGGACCCGCCTGGGTGGGCTCGCTGTGGGAAGCACACGGAGGGGCAGAGGATGCTGAATGCCCAAGGAGAGACCCAGGAGGTGAAGACGTGTGAGCTTCTTGCCCTGAACAAGTCTGCTCCGAGGGAGAAGGAGGCTCCCCAAAGTCCTGACGGCCTTAGTGGGGAGCAGTTCCCGAGATACGCCCGGGGACTCCGGACAGTTGGTGCTGAGTCAAGCCCAAAGCCCAGCACAACTTCCGGGGGGGGCACAGCTGGGGGTGGTGATGGGGCTGGGGGGGGGACGCAGG
Organism: Chelonoidis abingdonii; assembly: GCF_003597395.2. Classification (NCBI taxonomy): domain Eukaryota; kingdom Metazoa; phylum Chordata; order Testudines; family Testudinidae; genus Chelonoidis; species Chelonoidis abingdonii. The sequence continues at coordinate 3,511,024 of NC_133794.1, forward strand.
CAAGCGGTGGGGGATGGGCATAGTATGGGGGCCAGGATCTGCTGGGTGAGGAGCAGTGACCAAGAACTTCCCCCCCCAGTGATGCCCAGGGGAGGAGGGGCCCCCACTGGATCAGCCCCCCCATGGAGCAGCCTGTGCGTCCCTCCCCCCACCCAGAGTTTAGCCCTGAGCCCACACACAGGAGGGCCGAGACAACGGGCTAGTGGTCAGGGCTGGCGAGGGGGTGGGCAGGAGCCAGGACTCCTGGGTTCTCTCCCCAGCTCGGGGGGGGAGAGCGAGAAGCCCCCACCCCAGCGGTAAGAAGCCAGGCGGGCGGGGTGTCCAGAGGGAACAGACCGGAACTGACCATGCGGGTAACACCCGGGGAAGGTGTCCCGGGGGGGGGTCTGCGGCTTCAGTCACCGGCCCCTCCCTCTGGCCCCACAACTTGGCATTGGGTAGCCCCGGCTGTGGGGGTCTCAGTGCCCCGCTGGCAGGGCAGTCAGAGCCGTAGGGGGGCGGGGGGGCTCAGGACTAGTGGGGTCGAGAACCAGGTTTGTTTCTCGAGGTGGGTTTTTAAGGGGCCTTCCTCACCTGGGCGGCGGGGCCGGCGGCTGCTGAACACCGCGGGCCGGGGGGGGATTCGGGGGGGGGGTCAGATTGCTCCAGCCCCGCGCCCAAGGGTGTCCTGTGTGGGGTGGGGCCAACGCCTCCCCCCCCGAGGCTGGCGGTGGCTTCTCCACGGGTGTCAGCGGAGCAGGATTTGCCCCCAGATGCCAGCTCAGCCCTGACCCCACAGCTGCTTGTGCCCACGTGGAAACCCGGGCGCGGGCCCGGCCCCAAGGCGCCGCACACGGTTAGTGCGATGGCAGCGGCTAGTGACCCCCGCTGTGCCAGGCGCTGCCCCAACGAGCTCACAGGCTAACTCGCTAAAGCGCCAGAGGGGAAACTGAGGCATCGCACCGGGCCATGATGTGCCCAAGGGGCCCCGGCCGGTCAGTGCAGAGCCGGCACCAGCCTCCGGGCCCGGATTCCCCTGCAGCCGCCAGCGTGTGGGGTCCGCTGGACCTAGGGGGCTGCCTCGGCGCCCATCAGGGGCTTTCAGCCCCCCCGCCCCCGTACCCATTGTCCAGCCCCCTCGGCCTGGTCTGCTCGGGGGGCAGAAAGCATCTGACTCCCCAGAACCCGGGGGCTCCGAGTCCCTTTGGCAAACACGTGTGTGTGGCTGGGGGTGCAGCGGACACACAAGGGCTCTGAACACCCCCCCTTGGGACCCCCCCCCCCAGTTCCACGCTGGGGAGGGACCTGAAAGGCTGGGCAGCACATGGGGGGAGGGGAACCAGGTTTGTATTTTTTTTTTTAATTTTGTGGTGCCCCCCCGCCCTTGTCCGTTGTTTTGTAACCTCCCCCCCCCGCGCTCGGGCAGAAGGAAAAACCACCGGGCCTGGTTACCGGGTATAACAGGTTTTGCATTTTATTATCATTTTTTTGTTGTCGTTTTTGTCGCTTTTTTTTTTTTTTTTTGAAACGCCGTTTTGTGGTGGGGGAAGCGATACTGACGTGCTCGGCGCTGCGGGCTGAGCCGTGGCGGGGACGCGACCGGACGAACTACGCGTTACTCGCGGGGGGGCGCTAGAGCGAGCGGGGGACACGGACACGCGGGGACGGAGACAGAAGCACACGAAGGCCATTAGTACTAGATACTGGACCAGCTCCATATACTGCGTTTCTTACCCTACGAAGAAACTTGTTGGAAGGGGCAGAGACGGACGGGCGGGAGCAGCCGGCTCCTTGCGACGCAGCCTCGGGGGGGTCCTAGAGCGAGAGGCAGTGGGGGGGGTGCGGTGGGTGAACTCTTCGGGGGGAGCCTGGGGGGGGTGACCCCGGCATAGCAAAGGGCGGGGCCATGCACTCAGCCGCCTGCTTGGAAGTGGGGCGCTCTGATTGGGTTGGGGGGGTTGCTCCCATCCAGGGCCCCAGGCAATCCGGGGGGTGGGGTGGGATCTGGATTGGGCCCTGGGATTTTGAGCAGGGCAGGATCCGGATTGGGCCCTGGGATTTTGAGCAGGGCAGGATCCGGATTGGGCCCTGGGATTTTGAGCAGGGCAGGATCCGGATTGGGCCCTGGGATTTTGAGCAGGGCAGGATCCGGATTGGTCTCCGTGATTCCATGGTGGGGGGGCAGGATCCAGTTTGGACCCCGTTGTATCGCCCCCTCTGGCGATTGGCATTTTTTGCCTGCCCGTGGTAACTGGGGTGTTTATTGCTTTGCGTGGCCGGTGGCGCTGGGGGCACAGCTGGGGGGCGGCAGAGCGGCTCAGTCCCCCCGTCCGTCCGGGCCAGCAAGGGGGTGAAGGCACGTCGGCTGCCAGGCAGTGCGGGCGGGTAAGGCGTGGGCAGGGCTTGGCCCTTCCTGAACCAAAAGGTCCTTCCTCCAGCTGCATTGCTCTGTCACTGGGGGGCATGGGAATGGGGCTCCCCTCCAATCCCAGGTGTCCCCCCCATCCATCAGGGGAAAGGGAGGGGTCCCCTCCACCCCACCCCGGAGAACAGAAAAAGGGGGAAAGCCACCAACTTTCTGAAAAAGGCTCCACGACAAAATGCTGGTGAGATCAAAGTTGGCTTTTGGCTCCAAAGAAAAATCCTCCCTGGAGGGTGGGGGGCAGAGGGGGGGCAAGGGGGAGCCAGACTTAATTCCAACTAAAGTTGCTCCGCGGACCAAGGCAGGGGGGCGGGAATCAGCACTAAGGGATTCAACCCATCAAAGTGGGAGGTGTGACACCCAGCTGTGGGGGCGCCTTGGCCAAGGCAGCCCCCCCACTTCTCTCGCTTGCCCCCCCAGTAAGATCAACAAAAGCCGGGTGCCTCTGATAACCGCAGTCCGTCCTGCCCCTTTCAGTTAAACATAAAGGATAATGTATGTTTCCTAAAATGTGCTTTATGATAACAATTAATTGGTTCATAAACTATGTATAATAGAGGTTTTTTTAATGTCCTTTATATTGTAAAAAGCACCAGGGTTTGTGGTTTTATATATAATTTTTTTGTTAATTTTCTTTTTTTATGAGTTTTTTTTTCATCATTTTCTTTTCTCGCCGTCCTTGTGTCTTCACTTTAGGTTTTTACATTCTCTCTCTGCGGTTTTGAACCGATATATATATTTCTTTTCTCTTTTGCTTGAAAAAACCTTCCCTTCAGCTTCCCCCCAAAAAAACAAACGAGAAAAAGGCAAAAAAAAAAAAAAATAAACAAATGAAAAAATAAACAGGAGAAAAGCAGAATTTCCCACACTTACAAAGGTTGGGTTTTCTCTCCCCAGTGTATTTAGAGTCCCCGGGACCAGGACATCTCAAGAAAAATAGATTTTTTTTCTTCTGCTTAACAACCTTTAACATACAAAGATATTAAAACTCTGCAAGTCATTGCACTGGCTCCAAGCAAACAACATTTGTTCAGTTTTCGCCCCCTATAGATATTTGTAGCTTTTTTAAAAAAAATTTTCTCCATTTTTTTAAACATTCTCGAGAGAGTCTCATTCTGCTGCCGCCACCCCTGCTCACCGCTAGCTTCCGAGCGTGTCCCACTAAACCCCGAGCTAGTTCGTCTGTCAGACGTGCCGTGAGAGGGGCCCAGCTACGCTGGGAAAACCCCCACAGCCGCTAGTCTCAGAGCCCAGCTCATACCCCTCAGGCTCAAGCCCCTAAGCTACAAAGAGCAAGGCAGGGAACCGGGCTCCAGCCTGGCTCCTCTGGGCTTTTTTTTGCAGTGTAGACACACCCCATGGGCATTAAGCATGTGCTTTAGTGCAGCACTGAATTGGGGCCTTGCCTGGATGAAGACCGGTACAAACCGCCAGGGTGGTTAAATGCAAAAAGGGCGGCAGGCCCAGCCTCGAAAGCCCTGATCCTACGGACACGCTTGGCTGGAGGCAGCCGAACAGGTCAAGGCCGGAGCCGAGACCCTGAGTTCTCGTTCCTGTCAAACGTTCGGGCTCCGAGAGCAACCCGGCCCCTGCCTGGCCTGTCCCGCCCTGGTGGACGCTGCCGAATGCCACAGGGCGTGGAGCTTGCAGTAACTTCCTTTAATATTTGCCAGTACCCAGTGCCAGGAATTCCTGCTCCCCCAATCCTGCCGAGACCCCCTGGAGCCGGGCATTGCGCTTACACCCACCGAAGTGGCTTTAAGGACAAGCTCAGCGTCTCTCTGGGAAGGCCTGGTTCCTGTGCAGTGTCCCATTCCGGAGCAGTTCAAAGGGACGGCATCAGGCCACCCTTACCTGACGGGGTGACAGCAGCAGGTGGTGCTGAACTGCAGGAGGGGGCCCAGTTCCCAGTGGTATCAATGGGTGTCACAGCTGGTGTCAATGAGCACGGCCCCACTGGCCCCCAGGCTTTACGCCCGCCACAGGTCTGGCCCCAGGCTGGAGTCAGCCCACCCAAGCCCAGCGCTTGGGCTCTGCTTGAGAACAAGGGCCAGGGGCTGGATTCTGCTCAGCTGCCCAGGTGTAAATCCAGAATGACCCATCCAGAGTGACTCCAGATTAGCACCAGGGCAGCGGAGATCAGGCTATGGCACACAGGCCCCAGAAAGCTCAGGTCCAAGCCAGTGATGTGCCCTCACCGTGGGGGCACTGCAGTGCCTGCTCTGTGTACATGCCCTGGGGGGGCCCCGGGCACCGGATAGTTCCGGTGCCTGCGTCCATCCCTGGAGGTCGAGCTCTCAAAGGGACTTTCACTCCTCTGGCAGCCAGAGTCACCTCGGATGAACCGGCGCTGCCCAGCTGTCCTGCAGCTGCGCGCCGGGTGGGGGGGCCCAGCGGGGTTCTCGCCCTCCATGGGACAAGGGGCTTTGCCAGGGACGTGATGGGGGGGCTGTACCTTGCTGATGCCCCCGGAGCTGGGCTGTGGGGGAGGGGGCATTGTGTGGGAGGCCACAGTCTGAAGCTGTCTGGTTTCCCACATGGACCCTGCTTCTCCAACAGATCCGGAAACGCAGCATTTTCCAGGGTGCAGATTCCCCCCAGCCCCGAAATAAAAGACTCCTGGAGGGGGCATAATTTGTGCTGTGGGCCTGATTTGTTGGGCTCATTTCCCGAGGCACAAGAGATGGGATCTGTGCTTTTCTCTTGGGGGCGGGGGGGGCGGGGGGTACAGGGGTCCCAGGACAAGGCCCAGGTGTGTGTGGGGGCAATGGATCCATTTATCCCACAATCCCCAAGGAGCTCTGCTGGGACTTTCACCACCACTACGGCTTTTTCGTTGTTGTTGCAAGAATCAAGCTATGAACCCCTGGGATCTGGGTCAAACTCCAGCTCAGGCGACCCCAGTCTACCTCCCTAATTCCCACCCCCTTCCTGGGGGTTTCATCCAGATACAGGCTCTTCCCTTCCCCACTTCCGGTCCTAAAACTACCCTGTGGCACCGCTGTTACCAACAGCTGCCCCACCCCACCCCAGAGGTGGCTGCATTTCAGCATCGCAGGCCCTGCGCCCGATAACGGGGAGGAGAGATGGGACCCTGTGTGGGACCAGACAACAGTGCTGGTGATTCAGAGGTGGGCGTGAGATGGTGCGAGACAGTTTTCAGTGTGATTTTCGGAAGCGAAATAGATAGCGCATGTGGCGGGCTGGGTGACTGCAGCTGCTGTGTGCACTCTGGACCAGCAGGAAAACGGAAAGTTTCCCATGTCCCTGCAGCAAGGCCGCAGCAAAACGTACCCGCATCTCCTCAGCGCTAGACCTACGGCTTCCTGCCAAAGCTTTCCCTCGAGCACGCGCTGGCTGGGGCGTGGCGCGGTTCTTACGCTGGCCCCAGTTCCTTTCATCGCCTGTATGTACAGAAAGCCCCAAATCCTAAAATAACCACCAAGCGACGACGAAGGAAGAAAGGAAGGAGGAGAAAAGAGAAAGGATCCAACTATTTAAAACAAAAAAAACCAACCACCAAGCAGCAAATCCGAAGGAAGGAAGGAAGCGAGAACAGATCGCGGTGGGGAGAAGGGGAAAGAAAACAGCAGTCAGCTGAGCTAGCTTAGACACGACCTTGTCAAACCTCACAGACGCTCCCCCCCGGCCCAAGCCAGCTGCCACGGCTCCCCCAGCACTTTCGCTGGGGAGTGGCATTCGGAAAGGGAAGGGGGCAGCCACGCCCGGGGATTGGCAGCACTGGCGGGCATCCTCAGCTGAAGCTGATTTCTTGGGGGGGGGAGGTTGTTTGCAAAGGGACCCCCCCAGCGCTGCATTTTCAGGGCTGGAGAGAACCCCATTGTGCGAGAGGGGAAGGGGCCATGCTGGGAGCCACTGGGAGAGCTGGGACGGAGACTAGATGCCCCCTTCTCTAAACTAATCTAACTGTTCCCCCCCGGGGCAGAATCCCACTTCATCCGCCCGGGGGGGCTCTTGAGCGAGAGGCTGACATGGGGGGGCTGGGAAGGGAGCAGGCGCAGCGCCCTCTGCCCCCGCAGCCGGGAGCGTCTGTGTTTAGCCTTCCTCATGACTCCCCATACGGCGGGAACGGGGGGGGCAATGACCCCGGCGCTTATGTTTGGGGGGAAAGGAACGTGCTGGGAGCCAGCCTGAGTCCCTTGGCCGCCAAGCATCCTGGGTAAACTCCCAGCATCCTCAGCGGCACAGCTGGGCTCCAAGGTGATGGGGGCCAGTCCCTGCAGGCAGCGAAGGGAGGGCCGTGGACAAAGCCCGAGGGCCAGCCCGAGCCAGGGGCAGGGCAGCCAGGAGGAAGCTTGCAAGGTTTGTAGCCTTCCCGGCTGCATTTCTCCAGGGCTGCCAGCAAACACCCTGTTGGGGCTGGATCTTCCCAGGTGCCCTGGAGAATCTGGCTGCCCCAGGATGAAGACGGAGGGGACCCAATCCTGGGGCTTCTTGGGCAGAGGCCTAGCCCCAGCCCGAGCATTCTGAATTGAACCGGGAAGGCGGCTCATTGCTGGGCACAGAGGGATGATTTCCAGAGCACCAACGTGACTTGGATGCACAAAGTTTGTTCCCTGCAAAACTGGCCTGACTTCAGTTAAACCAGTTTGATGAAACTGGTGCCAGCACCTGTGTGGATGCACTTACATCAATGTGAAACCACTTCTATGGGTCCGGTTCACAGCAGGCTCTTTAAACCGGTTTAAATTCACCCCTCGAGTTGTGGCTTTAAAGCAGGTGAAGTTAAACCAGTGTTGCCTTCTCATGCAGACGAGGCAAGTGAAACAGCACCAGGGCAGGTCACATGCCATTTACGACCACTGACATGAAAAGAGGCACCAATTTTCCATCGCCCTGCGCTGGCTGGGAGTCTGTGACAAATCATTTTTTCCTTGGAAATCGCAGCTTTGCCGAAATGGAACTGTTCCCGGAACGGGCGGGTCAGCTGCGTCTCCTGATTGGGAACAAACTTGCAAAAAAGGCAAAATTTCTGGTTTGACCCGACTTTAAGCTAATTTGACTGAAAAAAATAAGGTTAAAACCCCAGAAAAAAGGTCCAAATGGAAAAAATGAAATATTTCAACTGACCCACAACAGAAAACTCACCAGGTTTCCGGCTGGCGAATATTTTTGAGATTTCCATTTTTCACCCCAATTTGAGACAGGAAAATTTTCTGAACTCGCAAATATGTTTGTGGGACAGGCCAGCTGGTTCTGTTCTCACTCTGTTCACCCCGTGAGCCGAACCAGTGCCAGCAAGGAGACCCCAGTGGGGCTGCACCTCATGCAGCCAAGCTAGCTCAGGTGCCAGAGCAGGATGCCGTGGCCGGGTAATTACCCGGGGCTCACTCATGCTGCTACAGCTTCCTGGCACCTGAACGCTAGCTGGGGGAGGCCCATGTGAGGTGCAATCACACCCCGTGGCTGGACCCCCGGTGCGGACAGACCGTGCCCACGGTTGTTGGACATTGCCTCAATCTGCCATCCTAAGTCACTTGCAGCTCTGGAAAGACCCCAGCACTTCCCCCTCTTTCCTGGCACACGGCAGCGCTCTGGGTGGTTTTCGGGAGATTTCGACCTGGGTACGTCCGGGGCTGCCGATCTCCCCGCCCCAGGAACAGGAGAGACGCTCGATTCCGGAGCGGCTGACCTGCGGCGATCGCTGCGGGGGTGCTGGGCTTTGCTCTTTGTGACGTTACGTCCCAAGGGCGGCACAGGGATTCCGCATCGGACAGGACCAACCTCGTCCACGTCGATTCAAATTGGCTCCGGATCAGGGCTGGGACCGGGGGTAGTGGGAGCCGGGCACCCCCTTTGGGTCTCGACTGGAGCAGCTCAGTGAAGATCCAGGGCGAAGGACGGATGCTTCCGTGGGGGGGATTTAGGGGGAGATTTCTCGTCTCTTTCTTGAAGATCCCATCAGAGGAACCAAGACTGGAAGTGAAACAGCCCAGACGTGGATGGGTTATTTTAAACAGCATCAGCCTCACAACAAGTTCACTCCATCCCCCCATCCATCCCCCCCAATCCCTCCATCCCTCCCCAGCTCTGTCGGTGCCCCTCACTCTGGACACACAGCCCCTGCTAGCCCAGCCCTGGGCTCCCCCCACAGCTCTGCTGGTGCCCCTCACTCCCGACCCGCAGCCCCCTGCTCTCCCAGCCCTGGGCCCCCACTTCCCTGGCTCTGCTGGTGCCCCTCACTCCCGACCCGCAGCCCCTGCTAGCCCAGCCCTGGGCTCCCCACCCAGCTCTGCCAGCCCCCCTCACTCCCGACCCGCAGCCCCTGCAGGCCCTGCCCTGGGCTCCACTCAGGCCCTATCTGGAGGGGAGGCCTGTATCCCCTGTGCTGCACAATGCTGTTCTGTTTAGCTTGGCTCTCCCCGGTCAGTCTGTCCCGGTGGGACGGACCCCATGGGCTGCGAGACCCCCCAGCCAGGAGCCGCCCCTCCTGCAGCACCGGGATGGACCAGGCTCCCCAGCTGGGCTCAGTGGGTGTCGCTCCACTGGCTTCCAGAGGGCCAGACCCCCAGCAGGTGTAATCAGGCATTGCCCCATTGGAGTCACGCCGAGGACTCTATCCGTCCGCGGGCGAGACGTGATCCCCAGAGGCGCCCATGAGGTTCACTCAAACACCCCTCCCGCCAAAGGGATCAGCATCGGAAAACTCCCCTTCCTGCCTGCCACAGAGCCACCCTCACATGTGCTCAGGTGCAGGGTTCGAAAGTCATTTAAGCCTTGCTGTGCCCGGCGTCGCCGAATGGCTTCAGGAGCCCCAATCTCATTTCCCCCAAGGGCTTTGGGCACTTGGAGTCGAGGGGAATTTACAAATCTAGGCCACTGTTCTCTGGCTCGGGCCAGCTGCTTTTGCACTGGACACCACGTCGTATAATCACTTTTAGCATTTCCCCTCCCTCCCTCCCCCCGCGCCGGGGTCCCGATCCTGAGTGCCACGAAATATCACAAGACCCAGCAACACTCCCCCAGCCCCCGCCGCCCAGCCAGTTTTGGGGTGTCCTGCCACAGAGGTTCCCACGCCCTGCCCCGTTTGTGCACCGGTTGCACTGCTCCGAGAAACCGACACGGCGATCGCAAACCAAGCCCTGTGGGACGGGGGGCCCTGGCTGCAGGTTAGGGGCATCACAGCAGAGGTGGCATCCCGGGCGGGGGGGGGAGAGGCCGTGCCACAGAGCGACTTGAGAAACCCTTGGTGGGCAAAGGGGAACAGCATGAACTGGCTGCGTGTGGCTCGAGCCTGCAGCTGGGGGGAGATGCCACCAGGAGGCGCTCTCCTACCAGCCAGCAGCGCTGCCCAGGGACCCCCCTGCTCTGAGCTGGGGTCTCACCGCCAGGCCGGGGAGATCCAGCCAGGCTGAGTTTCCTCTTCCCCTCTGCTGGGCCTGGCGGCCCCCGGGCACGCAGCTCCCAGGTCCCGGCTGGAGCAGAGGAAGGTGCCTGGTGCTGGGCGGAAGGAAAAGGAGCTCATGAGCCCCAGGAACGGGGCAGCTGCTGCCCGGGGGGGCCCACTGGGGTCTCAGTTGCTCTCCGGGGGACCTACCCTGGGACCTCAGAACACCCCTGGACCAGACAGTCACAGCTCCTCAGGGCACCCAGTGACAAAGCCACGTGGCACCTCCAGACAGAATCAGGACACAGCCCAGGAGCCCTGGTGCCCAGTCCTGCCCTGCTCTAACCACTACACCCACTCCCTCCCACAGCCAGGACACAGCCCAGGAGTCCTGGTGCCCAGTCCTGCCCTGCTCTAACTACTACACCCCACTCCCTCCCACAGCCAGGACACAGCCCAGGAGCCCTGGTGCCCAGTCTGACCCGGCCCTGCCCTAACCACTACACTCCACTCCCCTCCCACAGCCAGAAGGCAGCCCAGGAGCCCTCGTGCCCAGTCTGACCCAGCCCTGCCCTAACCACTACACCCCAATCCCTCCCATAGCCAGGACACAGCCCAGGAGTCCTGCTGCCCAGTCTGACCTGGCTCTACCCTAACCACTACACCCCACTCCCTCCCACAGCCAGGACACAGCCCAGGAGTCCTGCTGCCCAGTCTGACCCGGCTCTACCCTAACCACTACACCCCACTCCCTCCCACAGCCAGGACACAGCCCAGGAGCCCTGGTGTCCAGTCTGACCCGGCCCTGTTCTAACCACTACACCCCACTCCCCTCCCACAGCCGGGACAGAACCCAGGAATTCTGGTGCCCAGTCCTGCCCTGCTCTAGTCACTACACCAGGGGTGGGCAAACTTTTTGGCCCCAGGGCCACATCTGGGCATGGAAATCGTATGGCAGGCCATGAACGCTCACGAAATTGGGGGTTGGGGTGCAGGAAGGAGTGAGGGCTCCATCTGGAGGTGCAGGCTCTGGGGTGGGGCCAGAGATGAGGGATTTGGAGTGCAGGAGGGGGCTCCAGGCTGAGGCATGGGGCTGGGGTGCGGGGCAGGGGGCTCCGGGCTGAGCGGTTTGGAGTGCGGGAGAGTGATCCAGGCTGGGACCAAGGGGTTTGGAAAGAAGGAGGGGTCTCTGGGCTGGGGCAGGGGGCTGGGGTGTAAGGTGGGGGGCGCTTGGCTGAGGGGTTTGGAGTGTGCGAGGGGGTTCTGGGCTGGGGTGCAGGGCAGGGTGCTCCAGGCTGGGACTGAGGGGTTTGGAGAGCAGGAGGGGATATGTGAGGGCTCCGGCTGGGGGTGCAGGCTCTGGGGCGGGGCTGAGGGGTTTGGGGTGCAGGACGGTGCTCTGGGCTGAGATTGAGGGGTTCAGAGAGCAGGAGGGGGCTCAGGTCTGGGTCAGGGGGTTGGGATGCGGGAGGGGGTCAGGAGTGCAGGCTCCGGGAGGCGCTTACCTCAAGCAGCTCCGTGTCCTCTCTCTGGCTCCTACATGGAGGCGCTGCCAGGTGGCTCTGCACGCTGTCCCATCAGCAGGCACCGCCTCTGCAGCTCCCATTGGCCACAGTTCCTGGCCAATGGGAGCTGTGGAACTGGGCTGGGGCAGGGGCAGTCTGTGGAGCCCCCTGGCTGTCCCTACGGGTAGGAGCTGGAGCAAGGACATCCCGGTGCTCCAGGAGCCGTGGCACGTGCAGAGTGGGGACCCCAGGGGAGCAGGGGCCCTCCGGTTCAGCTAAAGGACGGGGTCAGGGGCTGTGAAAGCTCCACGTGACAGAAGGAAGGAGAAATCACAGAGGGAGGGAGGGAAAGGGAGGGGGCCGGAGGGATACAGCCCCCCAGGCAGGGAGGCTCTTGGGGACCCGGCCAGGAGTGGGTGAGGGTCTGTGGGGCAGGCTGAGCCCCCCCCCCCCCCCAGATCCCCCCTGCTCCTCTCGGGCCGGCCCTTTGTTTCTCTTTCTCCAGTCCCCAAGTCCAAGTTCACCAGGGTGTGACATCATGTCTGGTTGCTCAGGGAAACCAGACGGGTCAGACGTGACTCTGGGTATGGGATGGGGGCGGAGCCCCTGGTCCCCCCCCTCCCCAAGTTCAATGAAGTTTGGGAAGAAGGGAACTGAGCCAGATCCTGCAGCCAAACCTCAGTCAGGGCAGACTGGTGGGGGGAGGAGAGTAGAAGACTGGAGGGGGGGAGGGGCTGTATCCCTATCTCCCCCCCATGTCATTTTTCCTGGTTAGCACACGGCTCCACAGTGCCCCTTTGGAGTTGGGGGCAGCCCCAGGCTTCCAGCCCTGCTGGGATGGGACAGTGCCGGGGGTGTGTGTGTGTCCAGTTCTGCTGAAACTCCCAGGGATGTGGGAGGGGGCAGAGCTCATCTTTACACCCAGAGTGGGGGGCGCTCACCCATAGAAGTCCATTGCACCCCTTCCCCCACCTGCCCCCCTCCTGGAGCATCTCAGGCCCCCGGGGGTGCAGGGAGTGGCAGGGGGAGATGGGGGAACTGGGGCCTGCCCCGGGTATCAGCACCCTCCTATTATGGGGAGCAGGCACATAGCCCCCTGCTCCCCCATCCCCTGTGCTCCCTCAATAATCCCCCCACAGAGCGAGTCCACTAATCAACCCCACAACTTGCCCTAACCAGCACCAAGAGAATAGCAGGGGGCAGAGGGGACCCTGCCAGCCACCGGACCTCACAACACCTGCCTTGCTAGTCACCCCGTCAGTTTTACAAGCACCAGAAGTGACCCCAAAGCACACGTGCCCCTTCCTAGCCCCTTAAGGCCAGGGCCCCCCAGACTCCCCTTGCCAAGGGCTGGGCCTTTCTGTGGGCTGCTCAGGGCAGAGCCCCAGGGCCGGGGTCACCTGCTCAGCCAGGGATTTATTGGCTAATTGTCCAATTAACTTATTCCAGGGCCCAAGCCAGAGGCTGCTGGGGGCAGGACAGCCTCAGGGACTCCACAGTGGGCCAGAGCCCTCCATGGGGGAAGGGTCACCTGCACTGATGTGGCACAGCCAGTAGAACCCAGGAGTCCTGGCTCCCAGCCCCCTGCTCTGACCACTGCACCCCACTCCCCTCCCAGAGCTGGGGAAAGAACCCAGGAGTCCTGGCTCCCTGCCTCCTGCTCTGACCACTGCAGCCCACTCCCCTCCCAGAGATGGGCCAGAACCCAGGAGTCCTGGCTCCCAGCCCTCTCCTCTGACCACTGCACCCTGCTCCCCTGCCAGAGCTGGGAGGGAACCCAGGAGTCCTGGCTCCCAGCCCCCGGCTATGACCACTCCAGGTTTTGGAGACGCTGCCATGGTGATGTGGGCACGGCCGATGCCCTGTCCTGCAGGCATGAGCCCCCCGCTGGGAACCACCCCCGCGGAGTCGCCCTCTCCTACCTGAGACTGCTGGGGGATGTTTAGAAAGTTGCCGTCCCGGGGTCCGATGCCGACAAAGCGGTTGGCAGTGGAGGAGCCTGGCGCTGCGAATGCTGGAGGGGAGAGAGGCAGAGGGCGTGAGGGGGCTGGGGGTGGGTGTGAGGGAGCTCGGGGAGAGTAATTGGGGCTTGCAGGGGAGATGTAGGAGCCTGGGGGCTGGAGAAGGGAGGGTTTAGGGGCTGGGGTAGGACAGTGAGTCTGGGGAGGGATTTAGGGGGTCGGGAAGGCACGGGTCTCAGGGGGAGGGTGTTAGGGGTTGGGGAAAGGTTGTTAGGGGATCTGGGGGGACGGGCACTGGGGTCTGGGGGCGGGAGGGTGGTTAGCGGTCTGGGGTTAGGGCATTGGGATCTGGGGCAGGTGGAGGTGTAGGGGCTGGTGGGAGTGTGTTAGGAGCTGGGGGAGGGCACTGGGTCTTGGGGTGAGGGGTAAGGAATGATTAGGGGACTGGTGAGGAGCTGTTGGGGTGGGGAAGGGTGCTAGGGGGCGTGTGTGATATGGGGCGACACGCCCCTTGCAGGGCTGAGCTCTGCACCCCTTGCCCTCATACAGAGCATGGAGGCAGAGGATCCATAGGGATGGAGGAGGCTGGGGGGGGTGTTTGAAGGGGCTGCCTCCAATTCCAAAATCCGCAAAAATTAGTTTATCCGCCCATCTCAAACTTCCTCTCAAGAGTGACGTGCCGTTAAGATCCCTCAGGAGGGGCAATATTAAGGCTGCAGGTCAGGAGTGAGCGGCACCGCAGGGTTGGGGGAGCCCAGGGTGGACTAGCCAGGGGCTGCGGGTCGGGAGTGAGGGACCGGCAGGGCTGCGGTGGAGCCCAGGGCTGGGCTAGCAGGGGCTGCGGTTCAGGAGTGAGCGGCACCGGCAGGCTGGGGGAAGCCAGGCTGGGACAGCAGGGGCTGCGGCGTCAGGAGTGAGGGGCCCGGCGCGGTGGGAGCCCAGGGCTGGGCTATGCAGGGGCTGGGGGTCAGGAGTGAGCGGCACCGGCAGGGCTGGGGGCAGACCGCAGGGCTGGACAGCAGGGGCGCCTGGCGGCGTCGGGAGTGAGGGCACCGGCAGGGCTGGGGGGAGCCCAGGGCTGGATAAGCAGGGGTGCGACTCGGGAGTTGAGGGGCGGCCGGCAGGGCTGTGAGAGGGCCCAGGGCTGGGCTAGCAGGGCTGCCGGAGTCACGAGTGAGGGGCACCGGCAGGCTGGTGAGGGGGCGGGCTGCGCTAGCAGGGGGCTGCGGGTCACGAGTGAGGGGCACCGCAGGGCTGGGTGGGGGCAGGGCTGGTGGGAGCAGGGGCTGCATAGGTCGGAGTGAGGGGCACCGGCAGAGCTGGTGGGGGCAGGGCTGGGGAGCATGGGGCTGGCAAGGTAGGGAGTGAGGGCACCGGCAAGAGCTGGGTGGGGGGCAGGGCTGGGGGAAGTGCAGGGCTGCAGTTGTCGGGAGTGAGGGGGCACCGGGCAGAGCTGGGTGGGGGCAGGCTGGGAGCAGGGGCTGCAGGTCGGGAGTGAGGGGCACCGGCAGAGTTCTGGGGGGAAGGGCTGGAGCGATGGGGGGGGGTGGGGGGGGGGGGGGGGGGGGGGGGGGCGGGGGGGTGGGGGGGGGGTTGGAGGGGCTGAGGTTCGGGAGTGAGGGGGAGTACATAGGGGACAGCCAGAGGGCAGGTGGGGGGTAGTTAGTGGGCAGGTAGGGGGTCCACAGGGGGTAGCTGGAAGGCAGGCAGGCGGTAGTCAGGGGCACGGGCACTGGCAGAGCTGGGGGAGCCCAGGGCTTGGGCTAGCAGGGGCTGCAGGTCAGGAGTGAGGGGCACTGGGAGAGCTGGGGGGGCCCAGGGCTGGGGGAGCAGGGGCTGCGGGTCGGGAGTGAGGGGCACTTGCAGAGCTGGGTGGGGGGCAGGGCTGGGAGAACAGGGGGCTGCAGGTCGGGAGTGAGGGGCACCGGGAGAGCTGGGGGGGGCCCAGGGCTGGGGGAGCAGGGGTTGCGGATCGGGAGTGAGGGGCACCGCAGAGCTGTGTGTGTTGGGGGAGGATAAACCATTGCTCTCAGGGGGCGGGGGGGATGCAGTTAGTTCACCCCCCCCATGCTGTGTCCCAGTTTAGCTTCCTGCCGTGGGGGCAGAGCCATGTGCAGTGCAGCTGCCCCAGGCCTCAGTCGCCCTCCCCCAGGCGCTCCTGGCCCAGCAGATGCCCGTGTATGGAGCTGGCAGGGCCCTGCCCCATGGGCGGCGATCGCTGCCCTCCCCTGGGCCTCGTGCCCCTGCCAGAAATAACTGAGCTCAGGCCTCTGGCATTCGGGGCTGGGGGGGCATCGCTGGGCACCGGGGGGCTGGAACCTGTGGGTCCTGGCTGGGGCAGCAGCTGGGGCCAGGGGGAAATCAGAGCATTGCACATCCCCCAGGGCTCGAGGCCGGGCCCCACGTACCGGCCAGGCCGAGCCCCACGTACCCGCGAGGCCGGGCCCCACATACCCGCCAGGCCGGGTCCCACATACACGCCAGGCCTCACATACGCACCAGGCCGGGCCCCACATACCTGCCAGGCTGAGCCCCATGTACCTGACAGGCCGGGACCCACATACCCGGCAGGCCGAGCCCCATGTATGTGCCAGGCCGGGGCTCACATACCAGGCAGGCTGAGCCCCATGTACCTGCCAGGCCAGGTCCCATGTACCCGCCAGGCCCCACGTACCTGGCAGGCCAAGCCCCACATACCCGCCAGGCCCCACGTACCCGGCAGGCCAAGCCCCACATACCCGCCAGGCCCCACGTACCCGCCAGGCCGGCCGCTCCTGGGCAAACCCCAGAGACCCCAGCTGGGGCCTGGGGCCGCGTCCCTGGCTGCTGGAGGCTGCAGGCAGCTGGGGTCACCTGCCCTCCACTGCCAGTGACTCTCCCCCTGCAGCCCCACGGCTGCCAGTGCCCTGGCAAAGCTACCCAGGCAGGAGGGGTGGCCTGGCCGCCAGCAGTCCTTGTGGGTCCCCTCAGCCCCTGGAGGCTCCCACTCCCCCGCCGGGCTGCCAGCTGCAGGGTGCGGGGGAAAGAGGCACCTGCCCTCCCGAAGTGGAGTGGGACAGATCCTGGCCAGCAGGGGCAGCGTCCGGAGCAGCACAAATCCCTCCTCCCACCCCCAAAAAGCTGCGGATTCTTCCTTACCTGTCCTCCCCGCCCGCTTGGCAGGAGTGGGTGCAGCCGCAGCGGGCACGCACCAGAGACACCCCCCCGCCCCCGCAACCCCCCTGGCTGGACTGAATGGAGAATGCAAACGGGAGGGGATGTCATGGGGACGGATGGAAAGAGTCCAAAAAAGAAAGAAGGAAAGAAAGACAATGGAAGAGATGCCCCCCCATACACACACCTAGCGCCCCCCATACACACACCTAGTGCTGCCTAAGAGAGACCACAGAGCCCTGGGAACAGAACCCAGGAGTCCTGGCTCCCAGCCCCAGCTCTAGCCACTAGACCCCACTCTCCTCCAAGGGGACCCAGGAGTCCTGACTCCAAGGCCCCGCTCCTGCTCTAACCACTAGACCCCAGCCCCTTCCTCCCCAGGCGGGGGACTGGACCCAGGAGTCCTGGTGAAGGTAGCCTGCTATGGAGCTGAACTGGGGGGGGTACGGTCGACACCCGCTGACCCCCGACCCCTGGTGCCCCGTTCCCCTTCCTCCCCACACAAACTCCTGGGCACTGCCAGTCCGGGCGGGGGGGAGGGATTTTAATGGGTGTTTTTCTTTCCTTTTGTTCAGTCCCGACCCTGAGAGTTGCCACGGCAACCGACAAAATAATAATAAAACAGAACAAAACAAAGACCCCAAAGGCGGCGGAGCCGGCGGCTACTGCATCTCAGCGCGGGTGGGATGGATGGCGGCGGTGAGGGCAGGCAAACGAGAACGCACAACACTCGACGATGGCATGGAGCCCTGGCCCGCTGGCAGCCGGCTACCCCTGTGCCCCCGCCTGCCCCTGAACTACCCTCGCCTGCCCCCTGTGCCCCTGCCCCCGCCTAGCCCCGTGTTGCCTCCCTGCCCTGCCCCTTAACTCTCCTCGCTGCCCCGTCTTGGACTAAACCCAATAAAAACCCCCTCTGGCTGTCGCCCCGATTATTATGCCCCCCGGATCCTGCGCCCCCTGTGAATACCCGTCGGCTAGACTTCAGCACTGAACGCCCTGACTCCCCTGCCTGCCCCCTGTGCGCCCCGCCATTTGCCTTTGAAGCTCTTCAGCTACCCACCGCTCTTGTGCCCCCGTGTGCCCGCTGCCTGCCCTCTGAAACTACCCTTGAGCCTGCCCACTCTGCAATACCTCCTCACTTGTCCTGCCCTTGTTATATTCCTTCCTGTGTTCATCGTGCCCCCCCGCTCTGCTCCCTAAGTACTCCCTACATGCTGCCCCTAAGTACCCACCGGCTTTACTGTCCCACTTGTAACATCCCGTCAGATGCTCGTGACACAACCCCTAATTTACGCACATGGGTGACCTTGCCCCCTAAGTACCCCCGCCAGTGCCTCCATGAACATACCCCTTGCCTGCCCCTGATCTAGACCCCGATAAAAACCTGGCTTTCCTGCACCCCTGTGCCCTCTTCCGCGCTGCCCCTGAACTACCCATTCGCCCCTGCCCTTAAGACCACTGCCTGCCCCCTAAGTACCCCGCCTCGCCTGCCACGCCACGTGAAACTACCCGTGCTGTCCCCCCGGCGACATACTCACACCCCTGCCTCGCCCCTATTCAGAGTACCCACGTCGCGCCATAACTCCCCTGAACTACCCTCTGACGCTTGCCCCATGAACACTACTCGTCGGCAACTGACCCCTGACACCCCCGCTGCGTTGCCCCTCCCTGCCTGGCTCCGCTTGTGTTAACTTACCCCTCGCTCTGCCCCCTAAGTTACACCGTAGGGCCTTGCCCTGATACTACCCTGACCTGCCCCGTGTTGTCCCCGCCTGCCCCTGATACTACCTCGCACAATGCCCCATTAGCGTTGTGCCCCGACACTTGCCCCTGAACTACCCCCTGACTGCCAACATGTAGCCGCCTGCCTGCCCCTGATATACTACCCTCGCCTCCCCGTGTGCCCCTGTCTGCCCCATACTACCCCACTGCCTACATTGGCACACGTAGTGCCCCCGTCAACCTAAATAGCACCCTGAACTACACACTGCCTGCCACTGAAAAACTACCATTCGCCTGCCCTGTCGAATTGCCCTTCTGCCTTGCCACACTAACATACCCCCTGGCCTGCTCCCCGTGTCGCCCCCGTCCTGCCCTTCACTGAACTACCCTTCGACACTGCCCGTGCCCCCCCGCCTGCCAATCTGAACTACCCTCGCCTTGCCCCTGAGACGTACCCCCTGCCTGCTTCCATAGAGCAAACTACCCACTGCCTGCCTCGCCTGTGAGTGTCCCCCTGCCTGCCACCCTGAACTACCCCGGCTGCCCAACTACCCGCGCTCCCCCTGAACTACCCTCGCCTAGCCCCCATCTACGCCTGCCTGCCCCTGAAGCATACCCTCACCTGCCCTAACTACCCGCCTGCCTGCCCACTGGAACTACCCTCGTCCTGCCCCCTCGTACCCCCTGACCTGCCCTGAACAGACTTACCCCCTAGCCTGCCACTGAACTACGCTTACCATGAACCAACTAGACTACCCCCTCCCCCCATCTCGCTGCCCCAACTACCCACTGCCTGCCCTGATCCAATTACCCTCTCCTGCCCCTTAACTTGCCACTGCTTCCCGCCCGGTGCTCCCCCGCCTGCCACTCTGAACTACCCTCGCCTGCCCCTGATCCTCTACCCCTGCCCTGCCTCCCTGATATCTACTCCTCGCCTGCCCTGACCTACCACTGCCTGCCCCTGAACTACCCTACCTGCCCCTAACTATCCACGCCTGCCCCGCTGTGCCATCCCTGCCTGCCCGGCTGAACTACCTCGCCTGCCGCCTATTACTTACCCCCTGCTGCCCCTTGACAACTTACCTCGCTAGCCCCCTATGTACCCCTGACCTGCCCCCTAACTACTCCCCAACCTGCCCCTCCTGGCTGACTCCTCTATGTACCCCCTACCTGCTCCCCTAACTACCCCCTGCCTCGTCCCTCCACTACCCCTACCTGCCCCTAACTACCCCCCACCTGTCCTCTGGCTACCCCTATCGTACCCCTACCTGCCTCACCTAACTTACCCCCTGCCTGCCCTCGCAGCTTGCCTATGTACCCCCTGGCCTGCCCCCTAACTCCCCCATGCCTGCCCCCTAACTACCCCCTGCCTGCCCCCTGACTACCGCCTGCCTGCCTTCCAGCTACCCCCTGTGGACCCCCTACCTGCCCACTAACTACCCCCCACCTGCCCTCTGGCTGTCCCCTATGTACTCCCCGCCTGCCCTCCGGCTACTCCCTACCTGCCCTCTATGTACCCCCACCTGCCCCCTAACTACCCCCTGCCTGCCCTCCAGCTACCCCCCGCCTGCTCTCTGGCTACCTTCTGCCTGCCCTCCGGCTACCCCATACCTGCCCCCTAACTACCCCTGCCTGCCCTCGGCCTACCCCCTACCTACTCCCTATGTACTCCCACCTGCCCTCCAGCTACCCCCTACCTACCCTCCAGCTACCCCCCACCTGCCCCCTAACTACCCCCTGCCTGCCCTCCAGCTATCCCCTACCTACCCCCAGGTACTCCCTACCTACCCCCCCTATTTACCCGCTGCCTGCCCTCTAGCCAGCCCCTACCTACCCTCTATTTGCCCTGTGCCTGCTCCCCCCCGGCTACTCCCTACCTACCCCCATGTACCCCCGCCTGACCGCCGGCTATCTCACCTGCCCCCTACCTACCCACCTTCTCATCCATCCATCTTCGTACACACACCCTCATCCATCCATCCATCTCCGTACATACACCCCCATCCATCCATCCGTCCATCCATCCATCTCCATCCTTCCACCTCCATCCATCCATCCATCCATCCATCTCCGTACACACACCTTTATTCTTCCATCCATCTCCATACACACACCCTCATCCATCCATCCATCCATCTCCATACACACACCCTCATCCATCCAACCATCTCCATACATACACCCCCATCCATCCATCCGTCCATCCATCCATCTCCATACATCCACCCCCATCCATCCATCCATCTCGGTACATACACCCCCATCCATCCATCAGTTCATCCATCCATCTCCATCCATCCACCCCCATCCATCCATCCATCTCCGTACATACACCCCCATCCATCCATCCATCCATCTCCACACATACACCCACATCCATCCATCCATCCATCCATCTCCATACACACACCCTCATCCATCCATCCATCCATCTCCAGACACACACCCTCATCCATCCAACCATCTCCATACATACCATACCACCCCCATCCATCCTCCATCGGTCCATCCATCCATCCCCATCCATTCCATCCATCTCCGTACATACACATCACATCCATCCGTTCCACTTTCATCCATCCATCTCGCCATCCGATCCATCCCCATTCCATCCATCCATATTCCGTTACATCACCCACATTCATCCATCCATCCTTTCTCCGATGGACCACCACCTCATCCATCCATCCTCCATCTCCAGACACACACCATCATCCATCATCCCATCTCCATACTTACACCATTCATCCATTCCATCCGTCCATCCATCCATTCTCCATTCCATCCCATTCCCCATCCATCTCATCCATCTCTCTCCATCACCCACATCCATCCCGTTCATCCATCCATCTCCATCCATCACCCCCATCCATCCATCCATCTCCGTACATACACCCACATCCATCCATCCATCCATCCATCCATACACACGCACCCTCATCCATCCATCCATCCCAGGTACATACACCCCATCCATCCATCCGTTCATCCTTCCATCTCCGCATCATCCACCCCCATCCGTTTTCATATCCATCTCCGTACATACTCCCACATCCACCCAATCCAATGTCCATCCATCCATCTCCATCCATCCACCTCCATCCATCCATCCATCCATCCATCCATCTCCGTACACACACCTTCATCCATCCATCCATCTCCGTACACACACCCTTCCCATCCATCCATCCATCTCCGTACACCCCTCCCATCCACCCATCCATCCAACTCCATACACACACCCTCATCCATCCATCCATCTCCGTACATACACCCACATCCATCCATCCATCTCCGTACACACACCCTCATACATACATACATCTCTGTACACCCCTCCCACCCATCCATCCATCTCCATACATACACCCCCATCCATCCATCCGTCCATCCATCCATCTCCATCCATCCACCTCCATCCATCCATCCATCCATCCATCCATCTCCGTACACACACCTTCATCCATCCATCCATCTCCGTACACACACCCTTCCCATCCATCCATCCATCTCCGTACACCCCTCCCATCCACCCATCCATCCAACTCCATACACACACCCTCATCCATCCATCCATCTCCGTACATACACCCACATCCATCCATCCATCTCCGTACACACACCCTCATACATACATACATCTCTGTACACCCCTCCCACCCATCCATCCATCTCCATACATACACCCCCATCCATCCATCCGTCCATCCATCCATCTCCATCCATCCACCTCCATCCATCCATCCATCCATCCATCCATCTCCGTACACACACCTTCATCCATCCATCCATCTCCGTACACACACCCTTCCCATCCATCCATCCATCTCCGTACACCCCTCCCATCCACCCATCCATCCAACTCCATACACACACCCTCATCCATCCATCCATCTCCGTACATACACCCACATCCATCCATCCATCTCCGTACACACACCCTCATACATACATACATCTCTGTACACCCCTCCCACCCATCCATCCATCTCCATACATACACCCCCATCCATCCATCCGTCCATCCATCCATCTCCATCCATCCACCTCCATCCATCCATCCATCCATCCATCCATCTCCGTACACACACCTTCATCCATCCATCCATCTCCGTACACACACCCTTCCCATCCATCCATCCATCTCCGTACACCCCTCCCATCCACCCATCCATCCAACTCCATACACACACCCTCATCCATCCATCCATCTCCGTACATACACCCACATCCATCCATCCATCTCCGTACACACACCCTCATACATACATACATCTCTGTACACCCCTCCCACCCATCCATCCATCTCCATACATACACCCCCATCCATCCATCCGTCCATCCATCCATCTCCATCCATCCACCTCCATCCATCCATCCATCCATCTCCGTACACACACCTTCATCCATCCATCCATCTCCATACACACACCCTCATCCATCCATCCATCCATCTCCGTACATCCCCCCATCCATCCATCCATCCATCCATCTCTGTACACACACCCCCATCCATCCATCCACCTCTATACATACACCCATATCCATCCATCCATCCATCCATCTCCGTACACCCCTTCCATCCATCCATCCATCTCTATACATACACTCACATCTATCCGTCCATCCATCCATCTCCGTACACCCCTTCCATCCATCCATCCGTCCATCCATCTCCATACACACACCCCCATCCATCCATCCATCCCTCCCTCCCCATCCCCATCCCTGCCCCCATGTATCTAAGCTTCACATTCCTCTCCAGCTGTCCCTTCTCCCCCTTACCCTCCCACCTCTGCCTGGCGGCCTGGCTGGTGGCTCTGTGTGTGAGGACCAGGCTGGGGGTGGGTTTGCCTGGGGGGTTGTGTCGTCGCTGTCGGGCGTCCACTTACAGGGTGATGTAGGTGTCGGCGCTCCGCCCTCTGGGTTAGTGCTGGTGGATTTTGTGTCAGGCATTGGAAGGGGCACAGGTCTGGCCACAGGTGGGGGCGGCGGCAGCAAAAATGAGCCCGTAACTTTGCCCTGGCCGCTAGCGTTAGGCTGCGAACAACATAAATACAAGGACGCGTGAACGGTGAGCCGAGACAAGGCAACGGTAAAGATGCAGTACCGGCCGGCGGCGCCGGGACAGGGCGCTGGGGCTCGCTGTGCTCCGGAGTTTTACTGGGGACGCTTTTCCTCCAAAAAATCCTTTGGTTACCAAAAAACTGGACTTGTTTTAAAAAAAGCAAAGGGTGGGAAGAGTGTCTGTCCGTCAGTCACTGGCCCGTCCCCCCACTCCCTGGCTAGGCCCTGCCCTCTGTCCCCTTCGCGCCCTCGACCTGCTGCCCCCCACCAGATCTCCGTGGGCCGTCGCTCGCCTGGTCGTTCGCTTGCCGGCCTTGGGCAATGGTGTCTCCCCTCCATGCAGAACCTGGGGAAGTGCCACCTGGTGTGAACCGGCCAGCCAGGTGGTCCGTCTTCAGGGGCTCCAGGCCCGCGGTGGAGCCCAGGCACTGGTGCTGGGCAGGCCCAGGAGAGGGACGGAGGGGGAGGCGGGGAGAAGAGTGTGATCTGCGAAGGCTGGCCCTGAGTGGGACCGGCAGGGGAGAGCCAAGGAGCAGGGTGCTGCAGACGCGTCTTCTCTGCCCGACGTCCTGCCCTGGTTTCTCCCCGGGGGCACGACTCAAGGCTGTCTCTGTGCTGGGCTCCAGAGATTTAACGCCAGCTGCTAGGATGGGCGCAGCCCTCCCAACCCCGGTGCTGCCCCGGCGCGTGGGCAGGCCGTGGCGTGAGCTGACTGTCCAGAGTGGTGATTGGTGGCTGGACGTCTTCTCTAGGCACGACGCTCCAGAGCTTCAGAGTCTCCCACAGCCGGTGTCCAGGCAATGGCTGCACACGACCTCCGGCGGGAGGCGCTTGCAGGCCGAAACGGGTGTCACAGAGGCAGCCCGAGGGGCACCAGCCACCCCCGCAGGGCAGAGCTGATTGTGTCCTAGGCACAGATCACTGAGTGCCCCCGTCCCGTGCTCCGGGGGGACCCCTGGGGCCGCGCCCAGCACAGCCCCCCTATCCTGCAGGAGGCGGCCCGAGGTGCAGTCTCCATGGCAACGAATCACTCCAGGAGTCTGGCTTTGGGTGGAGAAAGTCGTCCGTGACAGACGTCGTGCTGCTGAGGCCCCGCCCCCAGGATCTGCTCTGAGGCCACACCCCCTAGGGTCTTCTCTCAGGCCCTGCCCCCAGGCTCTGCTCTGAGGGGCCTCACCCCCAGGACACTGTGATGCGGAGGCCCCGCCCCATAGAATTTCACAATGCTGAGAGGCCCCGCCCTCAGAACCTGCCCAGTGAGGACCCGCCCCCCAGAACCTGCCCAGTGAGGCCCCGCCCCCTAGACCCTGCCCTGTGAGGCCCCGCCCCCTTAGCAGTTTCTCTTCTAGAACTCATCATATTCCAGAGCGATGCTGGTTCTAGGCTGGCGGTTTTCCAGAGCCTTCTAGATGCTGCAGGCTAGCTCATCCCAGTGGCTGCAATGGGATGTGGGTGGGCCCAGAGCCCCACCTTCGACTCGGCCCCCGACCCTGGAGCTCCAGAACCCCTAACATTCATGTTCGCTGTTGGCCCCTTAGCTGGCCCCAATATCCCAATCCAGAGCAGTCCCTGGGGCAGGAAGCCCCTGGCCCCTTGGTGGGCGCATCAGGCCCTTGCGCTGCATCAGCCCCCGACGCCCCGACTGGGATCACACTGCCTGTCCCGTGCCCCCCAGAGACAGAGAGAGACACAGAGAGAGGAGGGGAGAGGAGAGAAGAGGAGAGGAGAGGAGAGCCATGGGGGGGCCTTGTTCCCTGGCCAGCGCCCCCCCAGGGGCGGCATCCGGAGGGGCGTGGCTGGCGGCGCTCACCTGCCCGGTGCCCTGGCCCGACCCGTCGGAGCAGACGAACTGCACGAACTCCTTGAGCGAGTCCTGGCCATGGTGATGGTGGTAGCGGATGGTCGGGTGGGTGAAGTAGGGGCTGGACTGCTGGATGATGGAGCTTGATGGGAAGTGCAGGGCCGAGGCTGTTGCCCGGGGGCTTCCTGAGACGGGGAGAGAGAAAGGGGTCAGGGGGATCAGGGATCTGCTGGTAACAGTTGCTGCGTCCGTCCCCCGCCCCCCGCAGCAGTTCAGGCCCTGTCCTCTCACTCCGTACCCCCCTCAGCCACCCGCTGGGCCCTCCAAGCTTCGAGGCCCCATGTGCCTGGCAGAGGGGCCGTTATGGGGCTGAGCCCCACATCTGGGTCTCTCCCCCCTTTCACTGTCCCGTCAGAAGGCAGAGCTGGGTCATCATTCCACGACTCCTCTCCGAGAGCTGGAACCCTGGGCGCCAGCCCCAACGGACCAGCCAGCAGGCGCCACCCACACACTGGCCCTGCCGGACCAGCCAGTGGGCGCAACCCGGGTGCCAGCCCCGACGGACTTGCCAGCGGACGCTGCCCAGACACTAGCCCTGATGGACCAGCCAGCGGGCGCCACCCAGGCACCAGCCCTGATGGACCAGCAAGCGGGCACCACCCAACACTGGCCCCGACGGACCAGCCAGCGGGCGCCACCCAACACTGATGGACCAGCCAGCGGGCGCCACCCGGGCACCAGCCCTGATGGACCAGCCAGCGGGCGCCACTCAACACTGGCCCCGACGGACCAGCTAGCGGGTGCCACCCGGGCCCCAGCCCTGATGGACCAGCCAGTGGGTGCCACCCAACACTGGCCCCGACGGACCAGCCAGCGGGTGCCACCCAACACTGGCCCTGACAGACCAGCCAGCGGGCGCCACATGGGCACCAGCCCCGATGGACCAGCCAGTGGGCGCCACCCGAGCACCAGCCCCGACGGACCAGCCAGCGGGCATCACCCGGGCACCGGTCCCAACAGACAGCCAGCGGGCGTCACCCGGGCACCAGCCCCGACAGACCAGCCAGCGGACGCCACCCGGGTGCAGTTGCCGCTATAGGGCTCAGGGAACTGGCAGAGGTGCAGCACCAGGGGGCGGTGCTGCAGCTCCCAATCAGCCAGGCTTCCTCCTCTGGGGGACCCTTCGGACCCCACCTGGGGGGGGCCACGTCAGCCGGGTGCGTGGGGAGGCCAAGTCCTGGAGACCGAGCCAAGGTCGGTCCATTGAGTGAAATGCCCCCCAGACACCCCCATCCCCTAAGTCACTCCCCTACCACCACTGCCCCCAGTCACATCCCTGCCCCTTCATACGCTCCCACACTGGTCACCCCCTCAATCACCCCCTGCCCCTTCATGGCCCCCACCTCAGTCACACCCCCACTGCCCCCGGAGAGACCCAACGACCCTGAGTGGGGCCTGCATGAGCCCCCCAGGACCTGCGCAGACGTCCCACCGGTGCCCCTCACTCCCGACCCGCAGCCCCTGCTAGCCCAGCCCTGGGCACCCCCAGCCCTGCCGGTGCCCCTCACTCCCGACCCGCAGCCCCTGCTAGCCCGGCCCTGGGCCCCCCAGCCCTTCCGATGCCCCTCACTCTGGCTGCCTGGGGTCCCGGGCTCGCTGGTCGCTGGAAGCTCCCTGCCCGTTATGGTGCTGGCATGGGACAGCCCAACAGTTGGGACCCAGGCATCCTCGCCTCATGGCACTTTGGGACCAGTAACGGTGGCTCCACTTGCTCCCCGGGAGAGAAAGGACCCCCCTGGTTACATGCGGCAGGCCAGCTCCTGATCCCAGCAATGCCAAAGTCACTCCATCAAAATCCCAGCTAATCCAGATCTGTCTAAATCCTGGCTATTCTGGAATCACTCTGGAGTCACTCTGATAAACCCTACTCAGGCAATGATCACCTAATGCAGCCAAAAATCTGCCCTTTCCCCTGCATCCTTAACCCTTTAGCTGCCTCGACAGAGGAGAGACAGAGACAGAGAGGAAAAGCGAGAGAGACCGGTTGCCAGAACCAGTGTGGCTTGGAGGGATAGGGTCCCCGCCCCCGCCCCCCCCAGGATAGCGGCTTTGGTTCTCACCTGGTCTGACTCCTGCAAGGACCGGCAGCGGGTGGTGGCTGAAAGCCATTCTTGGGGAGGTGCTGTGGGTGGAGAGGGCGCTGCAGAAATCCAGCTTCCCTGACTTCTTCAGGGAAGCCGGTCCTGGCAAGGAATCAGCGAGAGAGGGCAGGTTTAACAGGCGGAAAGATGGATTAGTCTCCTGCTTGAGTCGCCCCTGCCCGGCCTGGGCTCCCAGCCGCTGCCCTGCCCTCCCCTCGCTGCCCTACATGGCCCTGCCCATCAGGCCCCTCCAAGAGCCCGGATTTTGCCGGCTAAGTGTCTCCCTAGCCCTGGGCGTCCTCACACACGGCCAGGCCCCAGCGATCCCGCCATCAGCTTTCAGGGTCCCCCTTGGCTACAAAGGCCCGTGCGTTGTTTGGGAGCCTGGATCTGCGGTGCTCTGATTTGCCTCCTGGGATCTGAGCCTCAGGCCTCCACCTGCAGGGCCGGACTCTTTCAGCCACAATTTTCCCGCATTCATGTGACTCCAGCAGCTGGAGATTTATGGACCAGGTGTCATCGCTTGGATCCCCCAGGCCCTGGCCAGTCCAGGCGCCCAATCCCACCCCACCGCTGCCACCCATCTTCCCTCGCCAGATCAGCATGCCCTGCCTCCCCAAGCTCTGGGGTGTCTCCATTTTGGGGGGTCCACGCGCCAGCCCCGTGAGGCTGGATTTGCAGTAGGAGGAGGCAGAAGACACTGGCTGGGCCCAAATTACAGCAGGAGCCTCCCCAACACCCCGAGTGCCACAGCGCCATGGGCCCTCGTGCCCACCCCAGAGGTGGCTGCATCCCATTGCACTGAATGCAAATGAATCGCTTTGGAACTGGTTGTGCTGAAGGGTGCTGTGTAAACGACAAGGAGGAGGGGAGGGGAGAGGGGGGTCAGGGAATGGGACACGAGGCCTTTCCCATCCAGGGGGCACCAGGTCTGATCTGACCTTAGGGCAGGGGACTGGCTGGCTTGGGGCGGGGGCGGGATGTGAACTAAGGCCTTTCCCCTCTTGGGGGCACAGGATCCAGCCCATCCCGAGCCGGCAGTGAGCACAGGGCTGCTGCGATGGGGGAGATGCTGGGGTGGGCTGGGAGGTTCTCCCTGCAGCTGTCCCCACCCAGGGACGCCTGCAGGAGTCGGAGGCCGGGGCTGCAAAGAGCTGAGGCAGACGAGCGGGCGCTCTAATGCCAGTGAGTGGCACAGCTCACCGCCCATCTCCCGCGCCCTGGGCTCAGCCGGTTCCTGCTCCTCTTGTCCCGCCCGAGGGGGCCTACAGGACCCAGGGCGCGCGAGCAGCTCCACTGGGAGTCTGCCTTCTTGTGCCAGCTGCCTGGCACCTGATCTCGGAGGAGCTGCCAGCCAGCTGCAAACACCTGTGCCCGTCAGACAGCTGCCAGGCCCTGCCAGCCCTGCAGCTGTGCTGCTGAACAGGCCATTTGTCGGGGACAAACCCAATGCGGAGGGGGGAGGGCAAACGCCACACGATCCCCATCCCCGCGCCAGGCTGGTGCCCGCTGGTTGGTAGGGGAGGAAGATCCCCATGACCCTCTGCCGGGGGGGGAACAGGCCCGGCGTTGGCTGCACCTAGGGGGACCAGAGGTCCTGGGTTTATGGGGACCTCCCGAGATTTGGGGCTTTGTCTTGTACCGGTGTCTCTCTTAGCCCCCCACCCAGCCTGATTTCTCCCTCTTGCTATCAGGTCGCCCAGCTGCACCCGGCGGGGCACTGTGTCAAAGCAGCCATGGGGCACGGTCCGCTTTGGGCTGCGGGTTGGGAGTGAGGGGCACCGGCAGAGCTGGTGGGGGGGCAGGGCTGGGCTAGCAGGGGCTGCGGGTCGAGAGTGAGGGGCACCGGCAGAGCTGCAGGGGGTGGGGGACCCGGACAGGGCTACCAGGGCTGCGGGTCAGGAGTGAGGGGCACTGTTAGAGCTGGGGGGTGGGGAGCCCAGGACAGGGCTAGCAGGGGCTGCGGGTCGGGAGTGAGGGGGGGGGGCAGGGCTGGGCTAGCAGGGGCTGCGGGTCGAGAGTGAGGGGCACCGGCAGAGCTGGAGGGAGCCCAGGGCTGGGCTGGCTGGGGCTGTGGGTCAGGAGCGAGGGGCACCGGCAGGGCTGGGGGGCAGATCCAGGCTGGCAGGGGCTGCGGGTCGAGAGTGAGGGGCACCGGCAGAGCTGCAGGGGGTGGGGAAGGAAGGGCTAGCAGAGGGGGCAGCAAAAATGACCTGAGGGGCACCGGCAGAGCTGCAGGGGAAGCCCAGGGCTGGGCTGGCAGGGGCTGCGGGTCAGGAGTGAGGGGCACCGGCAGAGCTGCGGGGGAAGCCCAGGGCTGGGCTGGCAGGGGCTGTGGGTCAGGAGTGAGGGGCACCGGCAGGGCTGGGCTAGCAGGGGCTGCGGGTCGGGAGTGAGGGGCACCGGCAGAGCTGCAGGGGGTGGGGGCAGGGCTGGGCTAGCAGGGGCTGGGGGTTGGGAGTGAGGGGCACCGGCAGCTGGGGGGTGGGGGGCAGGGCTGGGCTAGCAGGGGCTGCGGGTCGAGAGTGAGGGGCACCGGCAGAGCTGCAGGGGGTGGGGGGGGGCTGGGCTGGCAGGGGTTGCGGGGCGGGAGTGAGGGGCACCGGCAGAGCTGGGGGGTGGGGGGGGGCAGGGCTGGGCTAGCAGGGGCTGCGGGTTGGGAGTGAGGGGCACCGGCAGAGCTGTGATGGCCCAGAGCAGCCTTGTTCCTGGGTTTGGTGCCATCATGCCCTGTGCCAGCGGTAGCTTGGGGGCAGCTGCCAGTGCAGCACTGGGGGGCTGGGCTTCTCTCGGGGTCCCCGACCCTCCTTCTGTTCTGCAAAGTGCCTCTCATGATGCCAGCTGCCAGCACTGCCAGTGCTCACCCCATCGACAGCACCAGACCCCGCCCCTTCACCCATGCTACAGCTGGCATGGCGCCCATGTTGGCAAGCGTCTCTCCTTTGTGAGCGTGAGCTGGAGGGGGTGATGCCTGGTGAGGGGCACCCTGACCCCCAGGGCGGGCAGTGCTGGCCTGATGGGATTATAGACCAAGGCTTTGCCCTCTGCTGGGATGGCACATGCGCTGCCCCCTACCCCCGTTATCAGGTGCTTGTCCCCACCCCCATATGGCTGGGGCCCAGGAGATCTGGATTCAGATCCTGGCACTCAGAGTCGCTGCCTATCTATGCCTCAGTTTCCCCATCTGATCCATCTGCTGCCTGCTGTGTGTCTGCAGCGCCCAGTGCAGGGGGCAGCTGGCAGGACTTGGCTGGACACAGGGGTTATCACTGGGGGGTTCCCAGTGCCCAGAATGATGCCTGTCAGCCCCAGTGCTGATCAGAGACCTTGGCACGGACAGAATGGAAACCATGCCAAGTTCACACAGGCAGGGGAAGGCGCTCACCACGGTCTCAGAGCCAGGAAAAGAACCAACAGGTTCTGGCTCCCAGCCCCCTGCCCTAACCACTAGACCCCACTGCCCTCCCTTAGAGAGGAGTTTCGTTGAATTGTTCAGAGCTGACGAGCCAGAGGGGGGTGAATGGAGCGAGACAGACGGACAGACAGAGATGGACGGACAGAGAGCAGCTCCCAGACAGTCTCACCACTCAGTGTCCCCCGCCCC
The DNA here is from genome assembly GCF_003597395.2 of Chelonoidis abingdonii. NCBI lineage: Eukaryota > Metazoa > Chordata > Testudines > Testudinidae > Chelonoidis > Chelonoidis abingdonii. The sequence continues at coordinate 3,541,727 of NC_133794.1, forward strand.
CGAATGACAGGCTGGGGGCTCGTCTGCTAATTCCTTACAGGAGCCAAGATGCTCTGGCCCCCTGCTAGCCCAGGTCTGCCCTCCTGCCCTCTCCTGGTGCCCCTCATTCCCGACCCGCAGCCTCTGCTAGCCCAGCCCTGCCCCCCGAGCTCTGCCGGTGCCCCTCACTCCCGACCCGCAGCCTCTGCTAGCCCAGCCCTGCCCCCC
>NC_133794.1:3544604-3586269 GCF_003597395.2 Chelonoidis abingdonii
GCTCTGCCGGTGCCCCTCACTCCCGACCCGCAGCCCCTGCTAGCCCAGCCCTGCCCCCCGAGCTCTGCCGGTGCCCCTCACTCCCGACCCGCAGCCTCTGCTAGCCCAGCCCTGCCCCCCGAGCTCTGCCGGTGCCCCTCACTCCCGACCCGCAGCCTCTGCTAGCCCAGCCCTGCCCCCCTGCCCTCTCCTGGTGCCCCTCACTCCCGATCTGCAGCCCCTCCTAGCCCAGCCCCTAGATGCCGAATGACTCTGATACTTCTGTGACTTGGACCAACCAGCTCCCGGCCTCACCCCAGTTTCCCCCCAACACAGCCCCCAGCCCCACACCCTGCTATGGGGCAGCTGCTCTCTGCCCCCCACCCCAGCATGCAGCCTGGCCCAGTTCTTCCCTGCAAAGGCTGCAGTGCAGCCGTGCCCCATGGCTTCCCAGAGCCCCACATGGAGACAGGAAATCTGGGGGGGCAACCCCCTCACTCCAGGTACAGCCCTGGGGTGACAAGGGGCCCATATGGGGGAGGAGCTGGGGATCGTTGCAGGTTGTTCTCAGGGGAATGCACAACGCCCAGGAGGCCCCATGCCCGGTCCCTGCCCCGAGCTGCACCCCCCCGCCCCCCGTACCTGCGTCCACGTCGTTGGGCCAGCCGCTGGACTGGCTGCTGCTGGCGGCGGGCGAGCGCCCCGTCCCAGGGTAGAAGACCTCGTCCACGGGGCTCTCCATCTCGCTGTCATCCAGCGACTTGGGGCGCTTGGTGGAGCTGGGGGGGCAGCGAGGGGGAGAGGTTGGGCGGGGTGACAGGCGGGCTCAGGGCCTTTCCCCTCCAGGGGGCGCTGGCCCTGATTGGCCCCAGGGCAGCATGACAGGTGGGGAGGGGGGACAGGGGTGCTGGCTCGGATGCAGTCCCAGGCTGAGGATGGGTGGGGAGCGGGGCATTGGCCCCCATGGGGCGCAGGGCGGGTGGGAGCAGTGCCCATCTGACGCCAGAGCCGGGGCAGAGCCGAGGGCGGCCGGGGCAGAGGCTGGAGCGTACCTGGTGGAAGGAGGTGACGTTATGGACCGCCGGCCCAGAGTCACCTGGTTGATGTTGTAGTAACTGGGGCTCTCCAGGTCTGCCAGGGAGAAGTTGGGACCCGACGCCGTGGCCACGGGAGCTGTGGGAGGAGACACAGCGGGTGAGGGGCAGCGCGGGGCACCGGGCACGCAGGCCTCTGCCCCGCAGCTGGTGCCAGGGGTACTACGTCTGCTACAGACCAGCTGCTGGGCACAGCAATCACCCAACACTCAGGGCCCAGTTAAAGCAAGTCAGGGCCCTAGTCACACGCCCATGTGGCCTATCCATAACCCCGCCTCTGCCCCATGGCCCCGCCCCCGCAGGGCAACAGGCTCAGGCTCTCTGCAGGCTCAGGCAGTATCAATTACACTCAGGCCCCGTTTCCGAGCTTTTCTCCCCAACCGCAGGGGCTGGAAACTTTTCCCTGTCCTGGGAGAGCTGCTGGGCCCGTGGCCCCCTGGCGCCGGCCCCCTGGCGCCGGCTCCCCTGGCTCTGCCAACGGTGCCCAGGCCTTCACCCAGCCCGGGGCGACTGGCTCAGCTTTGCTCAGTCCCCCGGTCGGGCAGAGACGGCAGACAAGGACCCCGGCTGCTGCTTGGCCACGGGGCTTTAGCGTCTCCTCTGTAGTGCCCACCTCCCCAACCCCCCACCCCCGAGCAGCCGTTGGCCTGGCTCCCCAGCCAGCCTGTGGGCGTGCAGGGGGGCTCCTGCCCCTCGGGAGCCTTTCCCAACGCCCCAAGGATCCGCTTCCCAAGGGGGAGCTGAGTGAGATCAGGAGGCACAGGGCGGGGGGGAAATAGATCGATGGAGTGAGACGGAGACAGAGACTGATTCTCCTGCCGAGCCGGCCAGTGTCTCCATATCCTGCCATGGGCACCCCGTGCCAGCCAAGACCCATCATGGGCGCCCCGAGCCAGCCAAGACCCATCATGGGCGCCCCGTGCCTGCCAAGCACCCCTCATGGGCACCCTGTGCCAGCCAAGACCCATCATGGGCGCCCTGTGCCACCTTCTCTAGCCCACCCCCTGGAGGCGTACGAGGAGGTGAAAGGACCCCCAGGGGGAACTAGGGCCGCCCTGTGAGGCCATCACTCACTCTGGGACACTCGGACCAGCTCCGTCACGTTCCAGACGCCCGACGTCACAAAACAGTCCTGGAAAGTCAAATGCCCTGAAGGGAGGGAGGAGACGGGCATCAGCGGGGCAGCAATCAGGGCATGGAGCAAGGTGATGGACATGGCCAGTGCCCCTCACTCCCGACCCTCAGCCCCTGCCAGCCCAGCCCTGGGCTCCCCCCAGCTCTGCCGGTGCCCCTCACTCCCGACCCTCAGCCCCTGCTAGCCCAGCCCTGGGCTCCCCCCAGCTCTGCCGGTGCCCCTCATGCCCCCAACCCGCAGCCCCTGCTAGCCCAGCCCTGCCCCCCAAGCTCTGCCAGTGCCCCTCACTCCCAACCCCGCAGCCCCTGCTAGCCCAGCCCTGCCCCCCAGCTCTGCCGGTGCCCCTCACTCCCGACCCGCAGCCCCTGCTGTCCCAGCCCTGGGCTCCCCCCAGCTCTGCCAGTGCCCCTCACTCCCAACCCTCAGCCCCTGCCAGCCCAGCCCTAGGCTCCCCCCAGCTCTGCTGGTGCCCCTCACGCCAGACCCACAGCCCCTGCTAGCCCAGCCCTGTCCCCCAAGCTCTGCCGGTGCCCCTCACTCCCAACCCTGCAGCCCCTGCTAGCCCAGCCCTGTCCCCCAAGCTCTGCCAGTGCCCCTCATGCCCCCAACCCACAGCCTCTGCCAGCTCAGCCCTGCCCCCCAAGCTCTGCCAGTGCCCCTCACTCCCAACCCCGCAGCCCCTGCTACCCAAGCCCTGGCCCCACAAGCTCTGCCGGTGCCCCTCACTCCCGACCCCCAGCCCCTGCTAGCCCAGCCCAGCCCTGCCCCCCAAGCTCTGCCGGTGCCCCTCACTCCCGACCCGCAGCCCCTGCTAGCCCAGCCCTGCCCCCCAAGCTCTGCCGATGCCCCTCCCTCCCACCCCCGCAGCCCCTGCTAGCCCATCCCTAGCCCCACAAGCTCTGCCGGTGCCCCTCACTCCCGACCCGAGCCCCTGCTTAGCCACGCCTGCCCCCCAAGCTCTGCCGTTGCCGTTCACTCCCAACCTGCAGCCGCCTGCTAGCCCACCCTGCCCCGCCAAGCTCTGCTGATGCTTTCAAGTCTTAGGGGCAGGAAGCAGGGCAAGAGGATTAGTGGGGTAAACAGGGGGCTGGGGGTCTCACAGTGGCAGTGGACTGTAGTAGGATGGGGAGATGAGGCTGTGGGGAGCTAGGGGGTATGGGGGTTTGGGGGTCTCACCCTTGGGCAGCGGCTTGATGGGGCTCTAGGGATCTCTCACCGAATTGGGCAGTGGTTTGCTGGTGGGATGGGGAGGAGTTGTGGGGGTGCTTGTGGGGTATGGAGCCTGTGGGAAGGGCCTTGGGGGTTCTATGGAGGCTGGTGAGGTCTATTAATGCCATTGGGCGGTAGTTTAATGGGGGCTGTGGGGACCACTGAGGGGCTGTGGGGGCTGTGGGAGGTTTGTGGGGTGTTGGGGGTCTCTCATCGTTGGGCAGGTGTTTGATGGGGGTTGACGACCATGGGGGTGTATGGGGGCTCATGGAGGTTATGGGAGAGCGTCATGGGGGGCTGTGGAGTTATCTCACCATCGGCAGTGGTTTTATGGGGGGCTGTGGGGGGAATAAGGGTGTGGAGGGGCTATGGGAGTTGTGGAAAGTGATGGGGGCGTTGTGGGTCTCTCATCGTTGGGCAAGTGGTTATTGATGGGGCGTGGGGGGGACCAATAGGGGCTGTGCGGGTCTATGGGAGTTGAATGGAAGGGTGAATGGAGGGTGGTGGGGGGTCTCTCACCATTGGCAGTGGTTTGATGGGGGTTGTGGGGATGCTTGTGTGGGTAATGGGGGTAGTGGGGGGGACAATGCGACGGGTTGTAGTGGTCTCTCACGTTGGGCAGTGTATTGATGGGGGCATGGGGGCTATGGAGGCTTATGGGGGGGCTTGTGGAGTCTCTCACCATTGGCAGTGGTTTGATGGGCGGCTGTTGGGGTATATGGGAGTTTGTGGCGGGGCATGGGGGGCTGTGGGATCTCTCATCATTGGGCGGTGGTTTGATGGGGACTGTGGGGGGACCATGGAGGGACTGTGAGGGGCTATGGGAGTTGTGGGGGGGCTGGAGGGCCTATGGCTCTCACCTTTGGGCAGTGGTTTGATGGGAGCTGTGGGGGCATGGGGGCTGTGGGGGTTATGGAGGTTTGTGCGGGGCCATGGGAGGTTGTGGGAGCTATGGGGCTGTGGAGGTCTCTCATCGTTGGGCAGTGTTTGAGGGCGGCCTGTTGGGAACCATGGGGGTCTCTGGGAGGCTATGGGGAGGTTGTGGGGGGTCCATGGGGGGCTGCTTGAGGGGCTTATGGAAGGTTTGGGGGGCATGCGGGGCTGTGGGAGTCTCAATTTGGCAGTGGTTTGATGGGGCTTGTGGGGTTATGGGAGTTGTGGGGGGCCATAGGAGGCAATAGGGGGCTGTGGCGGTCTCTCACCATTAGACAGTGGTTTGATGGATGGGGACGGGAAGTGGAGGCTGTGGGAGGCCTATGGGAGTGTTGTGGGGGCAAGGGGCTTTTGGGTAAGGGGGTTTTTTTCTTTTTTTTTCACCATTAACAGGTGGTTTGATGGGGTTATGTAGGGTATGGAAGCTGTGGGGGGCCAATGGGGGGCTGTGGGGGTCTCTCATACGTTGGGGCAGTGGTTGATGGGGTTGTCGGGGGGGTTATGGGAGAGTGTTGGGGGTATGGGGGCTGTGGGGGTCTTCTCATCATTGGGCAGTTGGTTTTGATGGGGGCTGTGGGGGTTATGAGGTTGCTGGGGCCATGGTAGGGCTGTGGGGTGTGTCTCATCGCTTGGGCAGCTCGGTGATGGGGATGTGGGGTATGGGCGGTTGTGGGGGGCTATGGGGCTGTGGGAGTCTCTCATCATTGGGCCGTGGTGTTGATGGGCTGTGGGTCTATGGGAGGTTGTGGGGGTCATGGGGGTGTGGGTTGTCTCTCATCGTTGGGCGTGGTCTTGATGGGGGCTGTGGGGGTTATGGGAGGTTGTGAGGGCTGTGGGGGTTCTCACCATTTGGGCAGTGGTTTGATCGCGGGCTGTGGGGGTTATTATGGGCGGTTTGTGGGGCCATGGGGCCGGCCAATGGGGTCTCTCACTGTTGGGCAGTGGTTTGATGGGGCTGTGGGGGGCCATGCGGGGGCCTGTGGGGTGTCTCACTGTGGGCAGTGGTTTGATGGGGCTGTGTGGGTTTATGGGGGGTTGTGGGGGGCCATGGGGGTCTCTCACTGTTGGCAGTGGTTATGATAAGGGGCTGTGGGGGTTATGGGGTGTTGGGCTGGAGCCATGGGTGTCTCTCACCCCTGGGCAGTGGTTTGATGGGGGCTGTGGGGGGCCATGGGGGGCTGTGGGGGTCTCTCACCATTGGGCAGTGGTTTGATGTCCACATCTCCTTGCTGGTTTGAAGTGTCTGATTGTCCGGATTCTGTAACACACAAACACAGAGCGACGTCAGGGTCTGGGCAGCGCCCGGCACAGTGGGCCCGATCCTGGAGGGGTCTGTGTCGTTACCAGAGCAGACCACAAACCCAGACCCACCCCAGGGGGACCAGGGACCCCCCAGACTCCCCACAGGTTGTCCCAAACTGGCCTTCAGAACAGTGCGCCAGGTGCACCCAGCAGTGCCATGCAGGGCTGACGTGGGGGGTGGGGGAAGCCGGTACAAATGACCAGGGCCCGGCAGTCCGGAAGGGGGTCTGGGTCCCAGCTTGCCTGGCTTCGTTGGCCCTGTTTAGCCAGTCTGCTCTTGCTGGGGGGGCCCGAAAAATTTTTTCACCAGGGCCTGAACCCGCTCTTGGTGGCCCTGTTGCCATGGCCCCTCCCCATTTCCCCCCACAGCTGCCCCTCTCCTGGGGCTTGGACTCAGGGCTCCTGAAGAGCTGCTCACCCTTCATTTTCCACTCCCCCCCAATGCCCCTCCCCAACACGGGGCATCGGAGCAACCCCCCTCCACCCCTACTGCGCATCAGGGCACAACCCTGGCACTGCAGTGGCACAGCCAAGACTTTGCAGTGGCGCAATTTGGGCATCACAGTGGCACTGCCTGGGCATTGCAGTGGCACAATTTGGGTATCACAGTGGCACTGCCTGGGCATTGCAGTGGCCCCATTTGGGTGTCGCAGTGCCACAGCCAAGCCTTTGCAGTGGTGCTATTTGGGCATCATAGTGGCACTGCCTGAGCATTGCAGTGGCCCCATTTGGGTGCTGCAGTGGCACTGCCTGGGCATTTGAGTGGCCCCATTTGCGTGTTGCAGTAGCACTGCCTGCGTGTTCCAGTGGTGCAATTTGGGTGTCGCAGATGCACTGCCTGGGCATTGCAGTGGACCCATTTGGGTGTGGCAGTGACACTGCCTTGATGTCACAGTGGCACAATTAGGGTGTTGCAGTGGCGCAATTTGGGCATTGCAGTGGCATATTTCGGCACTGCAGTGGCGTGGGTCTGGTGCTGCAGTGGAACAATTTGGACATTGCAGTGGAACAGCCTGGGCTTTGCAGTGATGCAATTTGTGCATTGCAGTGAAACAATTTGGCATTGCAGTGGTGTGGCCTGGGCATTGCAGTGGCATAGTTCGGTCGTTGCAGTGGCACAGCCTGCGCTTTGCAGTGGAATAGTTCGTTATTGCAGTGGAACAGCCCGGGCTTTGCAGTGATGCAATTTATGCGTTGCAGTGGTGCAATTTGGGCATTGCAGTGGCACAGTTCGGTCATTGCAGTGACCCAACCTGGGCTTTGCAGTGATACAATTTGGGCATTGCAATGGCACTGCCTGGGTGTTGCAGCCCTGGTGCTGTGACTGTGCAGTGGTAGTGCCTGTAATGTACCCTCAGCACAGCACTTCCGCCACCCTCACCCCACATTTTCTCTGCTGGGGTTAATGGGCCACGTCCCGACCCCCTTCCTCAGCCCCCATCCCCCCGGCGGAGGCAGAGGCCCCTTGGTGGCAGGGTGGCACCACGGCCCTGCAGCTGGCGCTGGGCACAGGACTAGGCCGAAGACCCAAGAGGTCGACACTGCCCTTGGTTCTCCAGCAGTGCCCCGTGGGGCTGCCCAGCCAGACACCTCCAGGCCGGAGGCCTCTGAAGAGTTAATTGGCCTCGGCCTTCCCCCGCAGGCTTGGCACGGGCGGCCGCCAGCCCGCGGGTTACCTATGTCAACAGCCCACGCTCTGCCTCCCCTCCTGGCATCAGCCGGGGCACCGCCCCCTGCCCTGGGCCCATCTCCTCCAAGGCCCGGCCCCCCAGAGCTGGCTCAGGCCCCGCTCCCTGCTCGGCCCTGCCGGCTGCTGGCAGCCATCTTAAAACTTGGCAGCCATTTTAGTGCTGGCGGCTAGCAGCGGCCCCATGGCTGAGGGATGGACGGGGCTGGGGCTGAGCCCGGGGACCGGGGAAACGCAGCCTTCAAAGCGATGAGAGGGGAAGGCCGTGGGGCACTGGCGTGCAGGGCACTGGCCGGAGGGCTGGCACAGGAGCAGGGAAACACACAGGTTCTCAAGGCCTCCCCAGGCACAAGCTCCCACCAGCGCTGGGCCCAGCGAGCCGGCCTGGAGTCAGCCAGGCACTTGGGGTCTGGGTTACAGGAGGGGAGTGAGGTCTGGTGGTGAGAGCAGGGGGCGCCGGGAGCCAGGACTCCTGGGTTCTGGGAAGGGGAGTGGGGTCTAGTGGTTAGAGCAGAGGCTAGGAGCCAGGACTCCGGGATTCTCTCCCCAGCTCTGGGAAGGGGAGGGGGGTCTGGTGGTGAGAGTGGGGGTGCCAGGAGCCAGGACTCCTGGGTTCTGGGAAGGGGAGTGGGGTCTGGTGGTTAGAGCAGAGGCTAGGAGCCAGGACTCCGGGATTCTCTCCCCAGCTCTGGGAAGGGGAGTGGGGTCTGGTGGTGAGAGCAGGGGTGCCAGGAGCCAGGACTCCTGGGTTCTGGGAAGGGGAGTGGGGTCTGGTGGTTAGAGCAGAGGCTGGGAGCCAGGACTCCGGGATTCTCTCCCCAGCTCTGGGAAGGGGAGTGGGGTCTGGTGGTGAGAGCAGGGGTGCCAGGAGCCAGGACTCCTGGGTTCTGGGAAGGGGAGTGGGGTCTGGTGGTTAGAGCAGAGGCTGGGAGCCAGGACTCCGGGATTCTCTCCCCAGCTCTGGGAAGGGGAGTGGGGTCTGGTGGTGAGAGCGGGGGCACCAGGAGCCAGGACTCCTGGGTTCTGGGAAGGGGAGTGGGGTCTGGTGGTGAGAGCAGGGGGTGCCGGGAGCTAGGACTCCGGGGTTCTCTCCCCAGCTCTGGGAAGGGGAGTGGGGTCTGGTGGTGAGAGCGGGGGCACCGGGAGCCAGGACTCCTGGGTTCTGGGAAGGGGAGTGGGGTCTGGTGGTGAGAGCAGGGGGTGCCGGGAGCCAGGACTCCGGGGTTCTCTCCCCAGCTCTGGGAAGGGGAGTGGGGTCTGGTGGTGAGAGCGGGGGCACCAGGAGCCAGGACTCCTGGGTTCTGGGAAGGGGAGTGGGGTCTGGTGGTGAGAGCAGGGGGTGCCGGGAGCCAGGACTCCGGGGTTCTCTCCCCAGCTCTGGGAAGGGGAGTGGGGTCTGGTGGTGAGAGCGGGGGCACCAGGAGCCAGGACTCCTGGGTTCTGGGAAGGGGAGTGGGGTCTGGTGGTGAGAGCAGGGGGTGCCGGGAGCCAGGACTCCGGGGTTCTCTCCCCAGCTCTGGGAAGGGGAGTGGGGTCTGGTGGTGAGAGCGGGGGCACCAGGAGCCAGGACTCCTGGGTTCTGGGAAGGGGAGTGGGGTCTGGTGGTGAGAGCAGGGGGTGCCGGGAGCCAGGACTCCGGGGTTCTCTCCCCAGCTCTGGGAAGGGGAGTGGGGTCTGGTGGTGAGAGCGGGGGCACCAGGAGCCAGGACTCCTGGGTTCTGGGAAGGGGAGTGGGGTCTGGTGGTGAGAGCAGGGGGTGCCGGGAGCCAGGACTCCGGGGTTCTCTCCCCAGCTCTGGGAAGGGGAGTGGGGTCTGGTGGTGAGAGCGGGGGCACCAGGAGCCAGGACTCCTGGGTTCTGGGAAGGGGAGTGGGGTCTGGTGGTGAGAGCAGGGGGTGCCGGGAGCCAGGACTCCGGGGTTCTCTCCCCAGCTCTGGGAAGGGGAGTGGGGTCTGGTGGTGAGAGCGGGGGCACCAGGAGCCAGGACTCCTGGGTTCTGGGAAGGGGAGTGGGGTCTGGTGGTGAGAGCAGGGGGTGCCGGGAGCCAGGACTCCGGGGTTCTCTCCCCAGCTCTGGGAAGGGGAGTGGGGTCTGGTGGTGAGAGCGGGGGCACCAGGAGCCAGGACTCCTGGGTTCTGGGAAGGGGAGTGGGGTCTGGTGGTGAGAGCAGGGGGTGCCGGGAGCCAGGACTCCGGGGTTCTCTCCCCAGCTCTGGGAAGGGGAGTGGGGTCTGGTGGTGAGAGCGGGGGCACCAGGAGCCAGGACTCCTGGGTTCTGGGAAGGGGAGTGGGGTCTGGTGGTGAGAGCAGGGGGTGCCGGGAGCCAGGACTCCGGGGTTCTCTCCCCAGCTCTGGGAAGGGGAGTGGGGTCTGGTGGTGAGAGCGGGGGCACCGGGAGCCAGGACTCCTGGGTTCTGGGAAGGGGAGTGGGATCTGGTGGTGAGAGCAGGGGGTGCCGGGAGCCAGGACTCCGGGGTTCTGGGAAAGGGAGTGGGGTCTGGTGGTGAGAGCAGGGGCGCAAGGAGCCAGGACTCCGGGGTTCTCTCCCCAGCTCTGGGAGGGGAGGGGGGCCTGGTGGTTACAGTGGGGGTGTGGGGCAGGACTCCTGGATTCTATCCCCTGTCACTAACTCCAGCCCCTTCCCCAGGACTCGACTCCATGGCCCAGAGCCCTCGTTAGTGCTGGCTAATGACTCAGTGGGAGTGGGGTTCGAGGCACTTGGGGGGTGCAGGGCAGGGCCCCCCTCGGCTGCGCAGGAGCTGAGACATCCCAGGGCCCAGTGCATGACTGCTCCCCAGGGGCCCCTGCAGGGAACAGCTATGGGGCAGCCCCCTTACTCTCAGCCACACAGTTCCAGAGCTGGGATCGAACCCAGGAGGCCTGGCACCCAGGCCCCCCACTCTAACCACTAGTCCCTGTCCCCACTCCTCCCAGAGCCAGGGAGAGAACCCAGGAGTCCTGCCCCAGCCATGCCTCCCTCCATTAGACTGGTGGGGGAAGAGGCCCCCTGCCCCCTCTCTCTCCCTCCCCCCTTGCCCCATCCCCCCGCTCGCAGCCTTTTTCCAGCTACTAAACCCTTATCGGGAGGCAGCAGCTGAGCAAACACAGACCTGCCGCTGGCAAGGCCCCTACCATTCCCGGCTGCGTTATCTCGCCCAGGCAGGCCGGGCACGGCCCCCTGCCAGCACTGCTCAGGGGGAGGGGCCAGGCTGGATTTTACTTGCCCCCCCAGTCCCAGCTTCTCCCCAAGGAGGCCCTGAGATACCACCGGGTGCTGGGGGTCGGACCAACGGAGACACCACAATGCGAGCTGGTCCTAAGCCAGTATTCTGGTGCCCCTCACTCCCGACCCGCAGCCCCTGCTAGCCCAGCCCTGGGCTGCCCCCAGCCCTGCCGGTGCCCCTCACTCCCGACCCGCAGCCCCTGCTAGCCCACGCCCTGGCTCCCCTCCCACAGAGAACAGGGTGAGGGTGCTAGAGGGCCATGAGCTGCAGCCGACGGGCGCGTTAGGACCATGAGCGGTGACCGAGGAGCGCGATAGGGGCTATGAGCGCGAAACCGAGGGTTGCTAGAGGGGCCAATGAACCAAGGCCGAGGGGCACAATAGGGGCACAATGCACAGGGCCGGGGGCGCGATAGGGGCCACGAGCCGCGGGCTCGAGGCGCGCGGATAGGGGCCATGACCGCGGGGCACTATGGGGCTATGAGCCTGCAGGCCAAGGGGCGCATGTTAGGGGGCCATGATCCGCAGGCCGAGGTGCGCTATAGGGGCCTAAGAGTCGCGGCGAGGGGCTGCCCACACATCTCAGCTCACAGAGCACTGGCTCGCCCTGTTCGAATCTCCCAGGACATTTCAGCCACATTTCCTGCCAGCTGGGCGCAAGCCGGATCCGGCAAGGCCCAAGTCCTGCTCATTAGCTGGTCCGCCCCTGACCTGCCTGAGCGCTCCAGAAGTCGCGGGCAATAGGCCGGGTGGGCGGAGATGGGGGCACGATAGCCAGCCGGCTAGCCCCCCATCCTGCCACGGCAGTGCCCTTCGCGCCAGGCCCCTGTAGCCCCCATCTGGCACGCCTCTCTCCAGCTCATGCACCGCACAACAGCTGCTTGGCTGCATGATCCGACCCTTCCGCCGCCTGGACCACACAGCGATCGTGCTGTGCTCTCGCCTGCGACCAGCTTCGGGCTTCCTCCCGCGCCCCTCATGCTGGGGGGCTCCTTGAAACCCCGCAAGGCTCCCCTTGTTCCTGTCAATCCCTCCTCCAACCTCCCCTTGGCTGGGACGCCGACTACCCCTCGCCCCCCGCCAGGCTGCCCAAGCTGCCCGCGGGGCTCCCCATTCCACCCGTCATTCCGTCCACACCTGCTGTCTCGGCTGTACTTAGATGGGGCAGGGACCATCGGTTTGTGTTTGTACAAGGCTCCTAGCGCCACAGGGCGCCCTGGGCGCTACGTAATACACCTAATAAACAGCTACTAGCGCCACGGCCATGGCGCTACCGTAATATAACCTAATAACATACGACACTAGCGCAGGGCATGGCGCTACTATAATCCTATAACTATACAGCGCCTAGTGTCACAGGGGCCTGGCGCTACCGTAATACACCTAACAACATACAGCACCTAGCGCCACAGGAATGGGCGCTACCGTAATACACTAATACATTACAGCACACTAGCGCCAACGAGCGCCATGGGCGCTACCGTAAACACCTTACTATAGCACCTAGCACACGGGGCCTTGTTGCACCGTAATCAATAATAACATGCAGCACCTAGCGCACGGGGCCATGGGCACTACCATAATACACCTAATAACATACAGCACCCAGCGCCACGGGGCCCTGGGCGCTACCGTAATACACCTAATAACATACAGCGCCTAGCGCCACAGGGCCCTGGGCGCTACCGTAATACACCTAATAACATGCAGCTCCTAGCGCCACGGGGCCCTAGGCGCTACCGTAATACACCTAATAACATACAGCACCTAGCGCCACAGGAACATGGGCGCTACCGTAATACACCTAACAACATACAGCACCTAGCACCATGGGACCTTGGACGCTACCGTAATACACCTAATAACATACAGCACCTAGTGTCACAGGGCCCTGGGCGCTACCGTAATACACCTAACAACATACAGCACCTAGTGCCACAGGGCCATGGGCGCTACTGTAATACACCTAACAACATACAGCACCTAGCGCCACAGGGCCATGGGTGCTACCGTAATACACCTAATAACATACAGCACCTAGCGCCACAGGGCCGTGGGCACTACCGTAATACACCTAATAACATGCAGCGCCTAGCACCACAGGGCCATGGGTGCTACCATAATACACCTAATAACATACAGCGCCTAGCGCCATGGGACCTTGGGCGCTACCGTAATACACCTAATAACATACAGCGCCTAGCGCCACAGGGCCATGGGTGCTACCGTAATACACCTAATAACATACAGCACCTAGCACCACAGGGCCATGGGCACTACCGTAATACACCTAATAACATACAGCGCCTAGCGCCATGGGACCTTGGGCACTACCGTAATACACCTAATAACATACAGCACCTAGCACCACAGGGCCCTGGGCGCTACCATAATACACCTAATAACATACAGCACCTAGTGTCACAGGGCCCTGGGCGCTACTGTAATACACCTAACAACATACAGCACCTAGCGCCATGGGAGCTTGGGCGCTACTGTAATACACCTAATATGTAAGAATGCAAAGACACTAGAACAATCCCTAACCTCTTGATAGAATTTTCCAGCCTCCACCGTCCAAGATCTCTTGAGAGCAAGAGGGCGTCCTACAGAGCGAAAACCTCCACAGCCAGCGAAGGGTTCATGGGAGCAGCTGGTCTCAAACACCAATAAATGCCTGGAAATGTCCGTACACAACTGCCACAGCCCAGAGGTGGCTGCAGCTCAGCGCTGGGCGAGGGGTCCCTGTATAAACAGTCCCCGGGCAGGGCCGATGAGAGGGGGGAAATTACCGGGGCCCAGCGGTCTGGAAGGGTTCCCAGGTCCCGGCTTCCCTGGCTCTGTTTAGCTGGTCTGCCCTTGCTGGAGGGGACAAAAAATTTTTTTCACTAGGGCCTGAACCCACTGCTGGTGGCCCTGCCCCCAGGCTCCACCCCAGAGGTGGCTGCAGCTCAGCGCCGGGTGAGGGGTCCCGGTATAAACAGCCAACCTGCCCCACCCCAGAGGGGGCTGCAGCTCAGCGCTGGGCGAGGGGTCCCTGTATAAACAGCCCCCAGGCCCCACCCCAGAGGCAGCTGCAGCTCAGCGCTGGGCGAGGGGTCCCTGTCTAGCCAGCGTGTGCAGTGTTTTACAGTCCTGCTGGGTGAGCAGAGGCGGCAGGAATGTCGGATGTGCTGCTGGGTTAGGTTGGCTCCCTCCCTTCAGGCTCTGGGCTCTACAGAGAACCCCCGTGCCAGCGGCTCTGATGCCAGCCAGCACCTGACGTGCCCCCGGAGGTGCCTGCTAGGAGCAGACCGGCAAAGAAGGGGTTAGAGCTGCCCGGTGAGCTGGTGGGCAGGGCTGAGTCACACCCTGGCAGAGGGAGACGAGGTGACAGGGCTCAGGAGAAAGGATGGATCCCCCCACAAGCAACCGATTGTCCCCACCGCCCTCTGCCAATCACCACCCGCAGCCCCCGGGCCTGCGCAGATGGGTCGGTAACTGCTAACGGCCCAGGCCCCGCGGGTGGGTTTGGTTTCTACATTGTATGGACCCCCCTGGTCCCTCACCCAACAGGTGCACTAACCCACCCAGGGCGCAGGGAGTGCACACGCAGCTCTCACCTGCCATGGACCCACACGCTATGCACATGGAACAGGCATGCCTCGCACACCCAACATTTGTGTGACACACATGTAACATCACACACACCCCCAGCGTGACTGTAATGTGCAGACACGGACAAAATACACAGATGTCACACACACACTAGACTTGCACAACATATGTAACACCCATGTCACAACAAAAAACACACGTGTCACACACATTTCCCCCCCCCCCCCGATGGCTCTAGCTCACCCTGGCAGCGCCCCACCCCCCAGCAGGAAGTTAGCAGAGGGGGGACCTGCCTGGCTCTGCCAAATGCCCCCCACAAGCTCAGCCCGGCCTTGGGGTAGGGAACCAACCCCCTGCCAGCTCCCCCAGATCCAAGCGGCACCTGCACTGGGGGGCTTGTCCGTGGGGAAGGTGCGAGAAGGACACTGCGACAGTCAGAGCCCCCCAAGTGAGAGAGACCTGTGAGGGTGGCAGCCATGGGGCTGGGGGCTCCATGGGGCTGCACTCTCCCACCAGCTCAGCTGGGTTTACGGGGAAGACGCAACTGCCCCTGCCCGCATCAGCCAGTTCCCCAGAATCTCTGGACGTGCCAGGTTGCCCCCCCATACACATCTGGAAGGCATGGGAAGGAGAAACTGGCAGCCCATGGGGATATGGGGGCCCCCCCAAATCACCTCCATCCTGACCCACCTAGAAGCACCCCCCATGCCTTTGCCTCTCTTCCCCAGCCCCTGACGACCCCCATAGGACACTCAGCTGCCCCCCTAGGGCTGCTCATAGTCTGGAGGATTTGAGCCCAGCCCTGGGGGCCCGGAACGCAGCCCCCCCACCACTTTGGGGAGCAGGCTGGGGTGCGGGGGTCTTGGCAGGGATGAAGGCAAGCGAGAGGCAGATGGACCCGGCCCCTGGGTCACACGAGCCAAGGCATTGTCTGGCCGGCCTGGCTGGCCCAGTGCCCTGATCCCCCGCGGCTCTGACCCTCACTGGGGCCTCTGCGCCCCCACACCTGGGGAGGGGAGCGTAAGGGCCTGCCCCTCCCAACCCCAAATCCCCTTCTCCTCTCTAGGGGCCTTTCTGCTCCAAGGGGCATCGGCTCTGCCCCCATCAGTGCTGGCCCCGAGTCCCAGCATGGCCTAAGCTCCCCCAACACGGCTGTAAGTGGAGAGCTCCCCAACCCCCAAGCAGGGGGACCCTGCCAGTTCCCCCACCAGCCCCTCCACCACCCGGTGTCCAGCATAGGCAGGATCCTCCTCCCCTTCCTGGCCAATGTCTGGGTCGTCCCCTGGGGGTCCAGAACCTGCTGCCCTGTCCCTTCCCAGAGGCACCTGTGCCTTCATGCCATACACGGGACCTAGCACACACCTTCCTCAGAGCCAGGCAGACCCTACAATAACAAACCCCCCTGGGCGACCCGGTGCCCCCAGGAGACCATACAATAACAAACCCCTCTGAGTGACCCGGTGCCCCCAGGAGACCCTACAATAACAAACCCCTCTGGGTGACCCGGAGCCCCTGGGAGACCCTACAATAACAAACCCCTGTGGGCAACATGGTGCCCCCGGGAGACCCTATAATAACAAACCCCTGTGAGTGACCCGGTACCCCCGGGAGACCCTACAATAACAAACCCCTCTAGGCGACCCGGTCCCCCCGGGAGACCCTACAATAACAAACCCCTGTGAGCGACCCAGTGCCCCTGGGAGACCCTACAATAACAAACCCCTCTGGGCGACCTGGAGCCCCTGGGAGACCCTACAATAATAACAAACCCCTGTGGGCAACACAGTGCCCCCGGGAGACCCTATAATAACAAACCCCTGTGAGTGACCCGGTGCCCCCGGGAGACCCTACAATAACAAACCCCTCTAGGTGACCCGGTGCCCCCGGGAGACCCTACAACAACAAACCCCTTTGAGAGACCCGGTGCCCCAGGGAGACCCTGCAGTAACAAACCCCTCTGGGCGACCCGGTGCCCCCGGGAGACCCTACAATAACAAACCCCTGTGAGTGACCCGGTGCCCCCTGTGACGAACTGGGACTGTTCCTAATGTTTGCTCTGAATACTGTGTTGGTGCCTCAGTGTCCCCTTGGCAGTTCTTAAGTATCTGGCAGAGCAAAGGGCCAGTGCACCTAATGCCTGGCACTCTGTCTCCTAGCAACTGATGGCCTGGGCCCCTCCTCTGCAAAGGTGCCAACTGCAGGTGTTGGAGACAAAGGGATATCAGGTGACCCTCTCTGGCCGGGAAAGGACTGAGCAGAGAGGAGGGGTGGAGGGGTGGTTAGCTGGAGCTGCCTGGGGACTAGAGTGAGGGCAGACCTAGGGGTCTGGCTCACTCCCGCCCAGAATGACCCGGGCCGACGTGGCTCGGTTCGACTGTATCTAACGCTCTGTTTAACCGGTTCTGTCATCGAAGATAAAGCCTGTTGTTTGTGGCTAAGAGTCACGTTCGACTGCAAATGGGGCTGCAGAACCCTGTAGGCTTCCCAGTGACCCCGCCTGGACGGGCTCGCTGTGAAGCCCACGGAGGGGCAGAGGATGCTGAATGCTCCAGGAGACACCCAGGAGGTGAAGACGTGTGAGCTTCTTGCCCTGAACAAGTCTGCTCCAAGGGAGAGGAGGCTCCCCAAAGTCCTGACTGGCTTAGTGGGGAGCAGTTCCCGAGCATCGCCCGGGGACTCCGTGACACCCCCAGGAGACCCTACAATAACAACCCCCTGTGAGTGACCCGGTGCCCCCGGGAGACCCTACAATAACAAACCCCTCTGAGCGACCTGGTGCCCCCAGGAGACCCTACAATAACAAACCCCTGTGAGCGACCCGGTGCCGCCGGGAGACCCTATAATAACAAACCCCTGTGAGTGACCCGGTGCCCCCAGGAGACCCTACAATAACAAACCCCTTTGAGTGACCCGGTGCCCCCAGGAGACCCTACAATAACAAGCCGGCACGCTTACCCGCCCCTACAGGCACACGTGAGCCTGGTGCCAGGGGCACGAGGCTGAATACTGATCCCAGGGAGGAGATCCCTGCTGGTGCAAAGGCACCTCTCTCTCAGCCCCACTCCACTCGCCTTGGTATTTCAGGTCACCTCCCGCCCCAGATCCAGGCTGGATCCATGATGCCTGGCATTGCCCTGGGCACCCCAGACCCAACACATAACAATGCTCGCCAGCCCGAGTCAGACGCAAACTTATTGTTATCAGGGGCTGTGACGAACTGGGAATGTTCTCAATATTTGCTCTGAATACTGTGTTGGTGCCTCAGTGTCCCCGAGGCAGTTCTTAAGTATCTAGGTGGTGGGATAAGGGTGTGTGATTGCTGCAGAGCAAAGGGCCAGTGCCCCTAAATGCCTGGCACTCTGTCTCCTGGCAACTGATGGCCTGGGCCCCTCCGCTGCAAAGGTGCCAGCTGAAGGTGCTGGAGACAAAGGGGTCAGGTGACCTCCTGGCCCGGGAAAGGAGCTGAGCAGAGGAGGGGCTGGAGGGGGTTTCAGTCTGGAGCTACCTGGGGACGAGGAGTGAAGTGCAGACCAGGGGGTCTGGCTCACTGCCCCCCAGAATGGACACGGCCGAGGGGTCCGGTTCGCTGTACCTACAAGCTCTGTTTTAGACCCTGTTCCTGTCATTGAACAAACCTCTGTGTTACTGACTGGCTGAGAGTCACGTCTGACTGCAAAGTGGGGGTGCAGGACCCCGTGGCGTCCCCAGGACCCCGCCTGGGTGGGCTTGCTGTGGGAAGCCCACGGAGGGGCAGAGGATGCTGAGTGCTCCGAGGAGAGACCCAGGAGGTGAAGACGTGTGAGCTTCTTGCCCTGAACAAGTCTGCTCCGAGGGAGAGGAGGCTCCCAGAGTCCTGACTGGCTTAGTGGGGAGCAGTTCCAGAGCATCGCCCGGGGACTCCGTGACAGGGGCATTATGGTAGCACCCAGAGCCCCCCCTAGCCGGGGCCCTGCTGTGCAGGGTGCTGTATTTATTATAGGTATTACGGTATCATCCAGAACCTCCCCCACCCACCCTGGCCTGTGCCCTGCTGCGATGGGGGCAGCACAAACCCAGAACAAAGCCCAAGGAACTGCCAAGCCTTTAGCCCCATATCCCCTCTGCCCCCCAGGATTTCAGACCAGCGCCGGATGGGGGAAGGGTGCTGTGCCAGGGCAGCACCCACCACCCCAGGGCTCAATCCAGCCCTGCGCCCCTCTGCCCAGCCCTCGTCCACTGGCAGTGCCCATTGGGGGCAGGGCTGTGGGATGGGGCAGGGGAGTATCATGGCCCTTCCAGGACACCCACGTTGGCAATGGCCGGGGAAAATAAAGTGGGGGCTCGTACCGCACCGCCCACAGGCCCTGGGGGGGCTGGGACCACGCTGCCCACAGGCTCTGGGGGGTCTGGTACCACGCTACCCACAAGCCCTGGGGGGGCTGGTACCGCGCTGCCCACATGCCCAGGAGGGGCTGGTACCGCACTGCCCACAGGCCCTGGGGGGGCTGGTACCACGCTGTCCACATGCCCTGGGGGGGCTGGTACCGCGCTATCCACAAGCCCTGGGGGGCTGGTTCTGCGCTGCTCACAGGCCTGGGGGTGCTGGGACCGCGCTGCTCACAGGCCCTGGGGGGGCTGGGACCGCGCTGTCCACAGGCCCGGGAGAGGCTGGTACCGCACTGCCCACATGCCCTGGGGGGGCTGGTACCGCGCTGCCCACAGGCCCAGGGGGGCTGGTACTGCGCTGCTCACAGGCCCTGGGGGGGCTGGTACCACGCTGCCCACAGGCCCTGGGGGGGCTGAGACCGCGCTGCCCACAGGCCTGGGGGGGGCTGGTACCATGCTGCCCACAGGCCCTGGGGGGGCTGGTACCACGCTGTCCACAGGCCTGGGAGAGGCGTGGCACTGGACAGTCCCACCACCAGGGTGTGGCCCCCCAACACCCACAGTAACCAGACCTGGGCGGAGGATGGGTCAAGGCAGCCAGAGCCTGGCATGCAGGGCAAGCGGCAGGGCACTGCCAGGAGGCCCCTCCTCTGGGAGTGTCATGGGAGCTACGGGAGGTGGGGATGGGGGTTCGAGATAGAGCCGGGGGGCTGGGAGTCAGGATGCTGGATTCTGACTCTGGAGGGCTGGAGGGGTCAGAGGGCACCAGGGAATAGGCCCCCCCCAGGGGCTGGATTTGAGGAGAGGGCCCATCCCCACTCTGAGAGGCTTCTCTGGGAAAGCAGGCAGCCCTGGATGGGGGTGGGGGGACTTCGCACCCAAGCCCCCAGGGACCCCTCTGGGAGGGGGCAGAGCGAGGGCAGCCGGCCAGCCCAGTGAGCAGGTGGGGGCTTCCTCCAGCCAGCTGGCTGGGGCTGGCCCCTAATCCCGCGCGGAGAGGAGGCCGTGGGTGTCTCTTTAAGAGGAGACTTGGCACTGCCCGGTGCCCGCTGGCAGCCGGGTTTACGAGCAGCCTGTGCCTGCTGCAGCCATTTGACGAAGGGGAAGAGGCAGCGGCAGAGCTGGAGCGAGAGGCCGCGCCGCCAGCCCCAGCCAGCCTAAGATGGCGGCATGGCAACAGGGCTGCCTGGCAACCGCCAACACCCGGCAACCACCAGTACCCAGCAACCACTGGCTCCCAGCAGTTATCAAAGCCTGGCAACCACTGTGCCAATGCCCAACAACCGCCCACACCCAGCAACCACTATGCTGACACCTGGCAACCACCAGCACCCAGTAACCACCAATGCTTGGCAACTGCCAGGCCCACGCCTGGCAACTGCCAACACCCGGCTACCGCCAACACCTGGGTACCACTGTGCCAGTGCCTGGCAGGGACAGAGCCACCCACTCCACAGGCAGAGGCAGATCTGTCCCTGAGGGCTCCCAGGGCCAGCTGGGTTCCTAGGGCACGAGGCCAGGGCACAGCGCGGTTAATGATGGCCAGGGAGGGAGAATCCCCCACCCCACTGGAAGAGAGACAGACAGACAGACAGAGAGTGAATATGGGGAGAGAGAGAGAGAGAGAGAGAGATGGTGTGTATGGGGATAGATAGATAGATAGATAGATAGAGGGAGTGTGGAGGGATGGATAGATAGAGGGGGCAGATGGGGATAGATAGATAGATAGATAGAGGGGGTGTGTAGAGTTAGATAGAAAGATAGATAGAGGGGTTGGATGGGGATAGATAGATAGAGAGGATGGATGAGGACAGATAGATAGAGGGCGTGTGTAGGGTTAGATAGATAGAAGGGGTGGATGGGGATAGATAGATAGATCGATAGAGGGTGTGTGTAGGGTTAGATAGAGGGAGTGTGTAGGGAGGGATAGATAGATAGATAAAGGGAGTGGATGGGGATAGATAGATCGATAGAGGGGGTGTGTAGGGATAGATAGATAGAGGAAGTGTGTAGGGATAGATAGAGGGAGTGTGTAGGGAGGGATAGATAGATAGATAAAGGGGGTGGATGGGGATAGACAGATAGAGGGGGTGGATGGGGATGGATAGATAGAGAGAGAGAGGGTGTGTGTGTGTGTAGAAATAGATAGATAGAGGGGGGTGTAGGGATAGATAGATAGATAGATAAGGGGTGTGTGTGTAGGGATAGATAGATAGAGGAAGTGTGTAGGGATAGATAGAGGAAGTGTGTAGGGAGGGATAGATAGATAGATAGATAAAGGGGGTGGATGGGGATAGATAGATAGAGGGGGTGGATGGGGATAGATAGAGAGAGAGGGGGTGTGTGTGTGTAGAGATAGATAGATAGAGGGGGGTGTAGGGATAGATAGATAGAGAGGGTGTGTGTGTGTGTGTGTAGGGATAGATAGATAGAGGGGTGTATGTAGGGATAGATAGATAGATAAGGGGTGTGTGTAGGGATAGATAGATAGAGGGGGGTGTGTGTAGGGATAGATAGATAGATAAGGGGTGTGTGTAGGGATAGATAGATAGAGGGGTGTGTGTGTAGGGATAGATAGATAGATAAGGGGTGTGTGTGTAGGGATAGATAGAGGGGTGTGTGTGTAGGGATAGATAGATAGAGGGGTGTGTGTGTAGGGATAGATAGATAGAGGGGTGTATGTAGGGATAGATAGATAGGGGGTGTGTGTAGGGATAGATAGATAGATAGAGGGGTGTGTGTGTAGGGATAGATAGATAGAGGGGTGTATGTAGGGATAGATAGATAGAGGGGGGTGTGTGTAGGGATAGATAGATAGAGGGGTGTGTGTGTAGGGATAGATAGATAGAGGGGTGTATGTAGGGATAGATAGATAGAGGGGGGTGTGTGTAGGGATAGATAGATAGAGGGGTGTATGTAGGGATAGATAGATAGAGGGGGGTGTGTGTAGGGATAGATAGATAGAGGGGTGTATGTAGGGATAGATAGATAGAGGGGGGTGTGTGTAGGGATAGATAGATAGAGGGGTGTATGTAGGGATAGATAGATAGAGGGGGGTGTGTGTAGGGATAGATAGATAGAGGGGTGTATGTAGGGATAGATAGATAGAGGGGGGTGTGTGTAGGGATAGATAGATAGAGGGGTGTATGTAGGGATAGATAGATAGAGGGGGGTGTGTGTAGGGATAGATAGATAGAGGGGTGTATGTAGGGATAGATAGATAGAGGGGGGTGTGTGTAGGGATAGATAGATAGAGGGGTGTATGTAGGGATAGATAGATAGAGGGGTGTGTGTGTAGGGATAGATAGATAGAGGGGTGTATGTAGGGATAGATAGATAGAGGGGGGTGTGTGTAGGGATAGATAGATAGAGGGGGGTGTGTGTAGGGATAGATAGATAGATTAGGTGAAGTGCAGAGGTTAGCTAGCCAGAGGGGGGGTACGGGGATGGCAGACAGACAGAGGATGTATATGGGGATAGATGAATAGACAGACAGGGGTGTACAGGGACAGACAGACATGGGGACAGCTAGCCAGAGGGGGTGTCTGGGCACGGACGGACAGACCCACCCCAGGCCCCTCACAACTCTGGCTGCCTCGGTGCATTGTGGGAGGCGGCGGTAGGTTCGGGTAATTGGTGTTCTCAGCACCCCACAATCACCGCCAATGGGATTCACCCCCCAGAACTGCCTCCTTGGGCTTGACAAACAGAAGTGACTGCTGCCCCCCATAGGGCGAGCTGGGGGTCACCCCTAGACTGGGGGACATGCAGAGGTGGGAGGCTGGATTGGACAAGGAGGGGCTGGATCCGCACCTCAAAAACCAGCATGCCTCCCCCCAGCCAGAGCCCCAAACAGCACCCTGGTTCCCGGAAACACAGCCCCCCCAAACAGCCCCAATACAGCCCCTGAATACAGCTCCCCATAACCCCCCAATACATCCCCCAACCACCCCACATACAGCTCCCCATAGCCCCCCAAACATCCCAATACAGCACCTCACGGCCCTCCAAACACCCCAATACATCCCCCAAGCAACCCCAATACAGCTCCCCATAGCCCCCCAAATACCCCACTACAACACGTCACAGTCCCCCAAACACCCCAGTGCACCCCCAATACTGCTCCTCATAGCTCCCCCAAACCCCAATACAGCCCCACAATACAGCACCCACAGGCTCCCAAACAAGCCCAAGTTTCTCTTTCTCTTGGTTTTAATAAAAGTTTTTCAAAGTTGGCAACTGAACAACCCAATAAACAGAACCAAGAGGCTGGGGGCAGAGAGAGCAACAGACAGAGGGTGTGTGAGGCAGACAGACGGGTTGTCTGGGGCTGGGCCTGGAGGGGTGTGTGGGGCAGTCGGATGGGGAGTTCAGGGATGGGGCTGGAGGGTATGTGGGGCAGACAGACAGGCGGGCTGGGGCTGGGGCTGGAAGGGTGTGTGGGGCAGTCGGATGGGGAGTTCGGGGATGGGGCTGGACGGTATGTGGGGCAGACAGACGGGTGGACTGGGGCTGGGGCTGGAGGGGTGTGTGGGGCAGTCGGATGGAGAGTTCGAGGATGGGGCTGGATGGTATGTGGGGCAGACAGACGGGTGGTCTGGGGCTGGGACTGGAGGGGTGTGTAGGGCAGTCGGATGGGGAGTTCGGGGATGGGGCTGGAGGGTATGTGGGGCAGACAGACAGGTGGTCTGGGGCTGGGGCTGGAGAGGTGTGTGGGGCAGTCGGATGGGGAGTGCGGGGATGGGGCTGGAGGGTATGTGGGGCAGACAGATGGGTGGCCCAGGGATGCGGCTGGAGGGTATGTGGGGGAGACAGACAGGGATTTCGGGTATGGGGCTGGAGAGCTGTGGGGGAAAGATGGATGTGGGGTCCGGAGGTGGGGCTGGAGGGTTGTGTGGAACAGATGGACAGGGGGTCCAGGGGTGAGGCTGGAGGCATGTGTGGGGCAGACGGACGGGGGGCCTGGGGGTGGGGCTGGAGGGCTGTGGGGTAGATGGATGAGGGGCCTGGGGGTGGGGCTGGACGCTGTGTGGAGCAGGTAGATGGGGGATCTGAAGGTGTGGCTGGACAGACAGGTTTCTGTGGGGCGGGGGGGGGGGTCTTGCTGGGGGTCTGACCCACACGCGAGGTAGCATCAGCAAGGGATGAGCAGAGGTGGCGGGTGACGGGGGAAGCTGCCTGCAAGAGGGGCCTGGCACTGGCCCCCAGATGCTGCTGTTTCCTGGACCAAGCTGGGGGCAGCAGAGACCCGCCCAGGGCCCAACCCTGGGTCTGGGACCCCTGCTGGATCTGCTCACCTGCCGGGTGCTCCCCAGGCTGGGGCTGTGTGCTGCCCTGTGCTGCCCGCCGGGCCCAAACCAACCCCACGGGCGCCCTCCGGAACCCGACCAGCCCCACGGGCGCTCGCTGGGCCCAGACCAGCCTCCCTGGCACCCGCCAGGCCCCGACCGACCCCACGGGCTCTCGCTGGATCCTGACTGACCCCGCGGGCGCCCGCTGGGCCCAGACCAGCCTCCTTGGTGCCCGCCAGGCTCCGACCGACCCCGCGGGCGCCTGCCGGGTCCTGAGGGCAGGGGCTGGACCTGCCCCGGGTCAGGCTGTAGCGCGATGGGATGGGGGAGCCAGCAGTTTGCCTGTGCCCATATCCAGGCAGCCTCCCTGGGCCCTGCCCCACCCTCTCTCGCCATAGGGCTGGCAGAAGGGGTTTGCCGGTTCCGGGGGTGGGGAAAGCTCCTGTCTTGGCTGGTCCAGGGCTGGTTATGCCTGGCACAGGCAGGCGGGGGGTGTCCCTGGCACTGCCCCCAGTCAGCCACGCCCCCAGGGGGGCACCAGGCCCCAGCCCTGCTCCAGCCCCACAGGACAGTCACTGGGGCTGCACTTCCCTTGGCCAGGACTAGGTGGCGCAGTGGGCTCAAGATGGGAGGCCCCGTCCACCTCCTAAGGCTGCGGCTGCGAAATGAATCGCAAGGGAGCCCGTCACCTGGGCCTCTGGGCGCCCCCGCCACAGCTTGTCTGCTGCCCCTCACTCCCGACCCGCAGCCCCTGCTAGCCCAGCCCTGGGCTCCCCCCACAGCTCTGCCAGGGCCCCTCACTCCCGACCCGCAGCCCCTGCTAGCCCAGCCCTGGGCTCCCCCCAGCTCTGCCGGTGCCCCTCACTCCCAACCCCCAGCTCTCCCAGCCCCAGGTTCCCCCCAGCTCTGCCGGTGCCCCTCACTCCTGACCCACAGCCCCTGCTAGCTTAGCCCTGCCACCCCCCGCACTCTGCCGGTGCCCCTCACTCCTGATCTGCAGCCCCTGCTAGCCCAGCCTGGGCTCCCCTCAGCTCTGCCAGTGCCCCTCACTCCCGATCTGCAGCCCCTGCTCTCCCAGCCCTGGACCACCCACAGAGGGAGCTGTGGGTCTGTTGGTGGCACCTTGGCAGTGCCCCCCCTCTGTCCCTTCACTTTCACATGAAGGGAAATCAGACCCATCCCTTGCCCTGGGTGACACAGGCCCCCTGGCAGGGAGCAGCTGGGGGGAACAGGGAGGTTACACCCCTTGCCCAGGAAGGGCCAACACCACCCGGGGAGGTGCCAGGGGCCGTTACGCCAGCTCAGCTGTGGGCTGGCCTGCGAGGGAGGCGGGGGCAGGGGGCCAGCTGCTGTGAAAGGCCCTTTGTCTGCTGCGGAGGTTATCCGAGGTAACCGCAGGATCGCGCCCAACCTTCTGTTCCACATTAGCGCTGGGGGGCCCGGCTCCTGCCCACTCACTCCCGCCGCTGGCCTACTTTCCGCTGGCGACACACCAAGGGGGCCTGAGGGGAGCTGGGACCAGAACCAGCCCCGGATCAGAACCCATTTGGCCCCACCAAGCCAAACCAGGGCTAGAACCCGCCCAGAGAGCAGAGCCAGGCCCGGAACCAGAGCCCCAGGGCTAGAACCCGCCCAAAGAGCCTAGCCAGGGCCGGAACCAGGGCCCCAGGGCTAGAACCCAGCCAGAGAGCCGAGCGAGGCCCGGAACTGGGGCCAGAACCCGCTCAAAGAGCTGAGCCAGGCCTGGAACCAGGGCCCCGGGGCCAGAACCCGCCCAAAGAGCCGAGCCAGGGCCGGAACCAGGCCAGAATCTGCCCAAAGAGCCAAGCCAGGGCTGGACCCAGGCCAGAATCCGCTCAAAGAGCCTAGCCAGGGCCAGAACCGGGGCCCCAGGGCTAGAATTCAGCCAGAGAGCCGAGCCAGGCCCGGAACTGGGGCCCCGGGGCCAGAACTCAGCCAAAGAGCTAAGCCAGGCCTGGAAATGGGGCCCGGGGGCCAGAACCCACCCAGAGAGCTGAGCCAGGCCTGGAACCGGGGCCCCAGGGCTAGAACCCACCCAGAGAGCCAAGCCGAGCCAGGTCCGGAACCGGGGCCCCGGGGCCAGAACCCGCCCAGAGAGCCGAGCCGAGCCAGGCCCAGAACCGTGCCAGCAGGCCGGGAAGCTGAACTGCTAACGGCAGAGGACTAGGCCCAGCCTGGCAGCCTGACCCTGTGGGCAGAGCCGGGGCCCAAACGGCTTTTGGCCCCCCAGCGCTTGGCCGATTCACAAAGAGGGTGCTGACGGGGTAGGGGAGGGGCCAGTCCTGATTCTTAGGGTTCCCAGGCTGCGTCTGTGACTCCACAAGAGGGGGAGGCAGGGGCTCTTCATGGGCGCATGTTCCTGGCCAGCTACAAAGGGGAAACTGAGGCACAGAGTGGGGAAAAGGTTTGCCCAAAACCTACTGAGTCAGAAGTGAGCCAAGTCCTGATTCCCAGCCCTCCCCTCTGCTCTAACCACTAGACCCCACTCCCCTGAGCTGGGTACAGAAGCCAGGAGTCGTGGCTCCCAGCCCCCCCGATGTGCCATTCTTCTTAGGAAGGACTCCTGCCCCCTGTCTGAATCCAAGAGGCTGTATAGGGGGTGTCCCATTCCACAGGGGGCTGGGCGGGATGGGTCCCCGTCCTGCAGGGGGCCGGGTGGGGAGGGTCCCCATCCTGCAGGGGGCTGGAAGGGGGGTGTCTCATCCTGCAGGGGGCCGGGTGGGGAGGGTCCCCATCCTGCAGGGGGCTGGGCGAGGCAGGGGGAGGGTTCCCATCCTGCAGGGGGCTGGGAGGGGGGGCAGTCCTGCGGAGGCCGGTGGGGAGGTTCCCTGTCCTGCAGGGGGTGTGGCAAGGTGGGGGCAGGGTCCCCATCCCTAGGCAGAGGGCTGGGGGAAGGGTGTGTCCTGTCCTAGCACAGGCGCAGGAAGGGTGTTTCGTTCTGCAGGGGGCTGGTGGGGGTGTCTTCTGCTGCATCCAGGATGGAGGAAGGGTGTCGCGTGTTGCACAGGACAGGAAAGTGGATGTCTTGTTCGCAAGGGGCTGGGTGAGGCAGGGGTTAGGTGTCCCATCCTGCAGGAGCTGGAAGGGGGGTGTTATTCCTGCGGGGGCTTGGTGGGAGAGGGTACACTGTTCTGCAGGGGGCGGAGTGGGAGGGTCATCTGCAGGGGCTGGGTGAAGCGGGGGAGGGTCCCATCTGCAGAGGGACTGCGGAGGGGGGGGTCCCGTCCTGCACAGAGCATGCAAGTACATCTTCATGGGGAGGTCTCCGAATCATAGGGGGCTGGGCGGGGGGGTCTCCGTCTTGCCTCGGCGCCCCATGTTGGCCAGCACAGTCCGGTCTCGGCTGAGCAGGAGCTCAGCGCCCGCAAGGCTCCCGCTCCACACACCACTGTGCAGCCGTGAGACCTCCCTGGGGGACGCACGTCGTGTCAGCCCCGACGCTTGACTGTCCTGCATAATTATCCCGTATTCATTCAGTAAGAGGGACAAGCTTCCAGCTCCCCTCGTCTGTGGACGAGAACCTATGCCTGGTCCAAGACGTGGAGGGCCAGCGCATGCGGCTCGTTCTCTAAGCCGGAGGAAGGGGCTGCGGTCAGGAGTGAGGGCACTGGTGAGCAGTGCAGGGAGAGAAAGGCTGGCTAGCAGGGCTGGTGTGTCAGTGAATGATTAATGGTAGGAGGGCACAAGCGGTCAGGGGTCACAGGGCTGGGGCTACAGGGGTGTGGGTCGGGAGTAGAGGGACCAGCGGTGCATGGGGGCATCAGGGCTGGGCTGAGCAGGGGGACTGTGGGGTCGGTGAGTGAGGGGGGCACCAGCGGTGCAGGGGGCACAGGGCTGGGCTACAGGGGGCTGTGGGTCGGGAGTGAGGGGCACCAGCGGTGCAGGGGGCACAGGGCTGGGCTACAGGGGGCTGCGGGTCAGGAGTGAGGGGCACCAGCGGTGCAGGGGGCACAGGGCTGGGCTACAGGGGGCAGAGTGTCCCCTGCTGAGCCCCCATCCCACTCCCTGAGCACGGGCCCCCTAGCGCCAGGTGCGGGCACTGGCAGAGGAGGCTGCCGTAAAGGCCCGGGCTGGGGTGCAGCACTCTGAAGGTTAATGAAGAGTGGGGGTGGGGGGGCCTCTTGGGGGATTCCTGGCTGGGCCGGGACACCCCCTTCTCTGGCACAGCGGGAGGGGGGTTTGCAACTTTTCAGCCCCGAACTTCTGTTGGTGGCAAACTTAAGAATAGAACCCAGGAGTCCAGATTCCTACCCCATCCCAACTGCCACTGCCACACCCTCCCATCTCAGCACCAAGGATGGGATCCTGGAGTCCTGGCTCCCAGCCCCCCACTCTAACCACCACTCCCCTCCCAGAGCCAGGCAGAGAACCCAGGAATCCTGGCTCCCACCCCCCTCAGCTGGGCTGGAAGGAAAAGGATCACAGGGGCTCTGGGCCCAGCCTGTCCTGCGCCAGGCACTGGGTCCCAGGTCTACACACCCCACGGAAGGCTGCCAAACGCCTCTGCAGACACAGGGGAGCAGGATGGCTCCACCCACCACCAAGATGCTGCCACCTCTGGGCTGGGAGGCAGCAGCTGCTTGCCAGCTGCCCAGCCAGGCTCCCCAGGCAATTTGGGACAGGAAGTGAAGGCAGAATCCTGTCACCCAAGTGCCCGGAGGGGCTGCCAGCAGCAGGGGACTCGTCTCCTCACCAGGTGCCGACGAGCTCCCAGCTCCATCACTCCGGGAAGGCAGCCAAGCAGGGAGGATTATTTTTATAAACCAGTAAAAGGCACGTAGGACTCAGGTAGACGGAGAAGCAGATGCACAGAGCGCAGTGGGGAATGGGGGGCAGCAGGGAGAGAAGTGAGGGGTGGATCTTCAAACCGACTTTCCGAGAAATGTCTCACTGAGCTCCTTTTCCGCCTTCCTGCCCCAAATTAGCAATTTCTAGCCCCCACGTGTCCAAAAATAGCACTTTCCAGCCCCCCTGGGTCTAAAA
The DNA here is from genome assembly GCF_003597395.2 of Chelonoidis abingdonii. Lineage (NCBI taxonomy): Eukaryota > Metazoa > Chordata > Testudines > Testudinidae > Chelonoidis > Chelonoidis abingdonii. The sequence continues at coordinate 3,573,423 of NC_133794.1, forward strand.
TTAGCAGTTTCTAGCCCCCCATAAAATTAGTGGTTTCTAGACCCCCCACATTAAAAATGTCAGTTTCTAGCCCCCCACACATCTAAAATTAGCAGTCCCCACCCCTAATCCAAAAGGGGCCATTATTCAGTGCAGTTCAACTGAGTCACTTCATAAGCCACCCTTTGAATTCTCGGGAACCCCCAAACCTGCGTCCCCAATTTAAAAGGAGTAATTTCGCCCAATGACAATTAACAGTTTCTTGCCCCTCTTGCCCCCGGCTGAATGTGGCAGTTTCTCAAGCCCTCTGTGGGATGAGCTCTGGAACAGATCTGGCTGGGGGGCATTTAGCCCAGCAGGCCTGGTCTCCTAGGATGAAGAAGCAGGAATGTGGGGTCCCACACTGCACCCCCAGCCTGCCCCTCAGCCCCCAGTGCACCCTGCCAGGGGGCAGAGCCGGAGCCGGAGCCCCCGGAGAACAGGCCAAGGGGAGAAAACCTCAAACTGCTTTTAATTAAGTGAACAGCAGCAGCCCCACCCCCTCCCTGACACCAGGCAGGAGTCTGGAGAAAGCCACCACTGCCTGCCATCACCCCAGCACTGGGGCGAACGGATCAGGCCCAGGACACCTGGCTCCCAGCCCTGACCAGTGCACCCCACCCCCCTCCCAGAGTGGGCAGAGAACCCAGGAGTCCTGGCTCCCAGCCCACAGCTCTGGCCACTAGCCTCCATGTGCCACATTATCCCAGAGTAAATCCATGGCTGAGGTGTGGGGCCTTTCCCCACAAGCCAGCTCTCCCCGCGCCAGCCCCTGCGCCAGCCGAGCAATAAACGTGCCAATTCCAAGGAGATGAACCCAGCGAGGGGGCCGCAGTGCCCGGGGCAGAGCTGCCCGCAGTCGCTGAGCAGAGCAGGGAGCACATAGCAAGTGTGAACAGACCCCAGAGCCTCGGGCACGAAGCGCCGCCAAGGGGCTGCAGAGTGGGACATGGGGTGGGGCCCTGGCCAGCTGGGGGGGGGGGCAGGGGAACGGGAGATGGGGCCTTTCCTCTGAATGGGGCGCCAGCTTGGGTCCAGCCCCAGGGCGGGGACTGGCTGGCTCAGGGCTAGGGAAGGCCCCCCAGGGCTTTTCTCCACCACGGCGCCAGGGACAGACCCAGCCCAGGGCCCATGTTAGGGCCGTTCAGTGGCTCTTGGGTGAGACAAGTTTGGGGGGTCTCAGTCGCAGCCAACAGAGGCAAGTGCCCCACTGGAAGCCAATGCCAGAGCAGGCAGCTTTATCAGCTGCCTCCGGGAGGGCAGTGGGGTCTAGTGGTTAGAGCAGGGGGGGGCTGGGCACCAGGACTCCTGGGTTCTATCCCTGGCTCCAGGTGGGGAGTGGGGTCTAGTGGTTGGAGCAGGGGGCTGGGCGCCAGGACTCCTGGGTTCTATCCCTGGCTTTGGGTGGGGAGTGGGGTCTAGTGGTTAGCACAGGGGGCTGGGCACCAGGACTCCTGGGTTCTATCCCTGGCTCTGGGAGGGGAGTGGGATCTAGTGGTTAGCGCAGGGGGCTGGGCGCCAGTCCCAGCATATGGCCGAGGAGAGTGAATGCACCTGGCTCTGGGGAGCCGGGACTACGCACTTCCAGGCACCGAGAATTCGCCCCTTCCTGCTGTGCGGCCCAGTGGGGGCCAGCGCCCCCCTGTGCCTGGAGTTCCCAGCTGCCCGCTGGCCCCATCCCCACGGCTCCCGGCGGCGTTTCCTGCTGCCGGCCAGAGGCCGCGCAGCCCAGATTTACGAGCAGATGGTGGTGAGGAGCTGGTTGTAATTTTAAGCCCCAGTCGCAGCCTCCGGGGCTGGAAACAATTTTCTCGTTACAATCTCTGGGCTCCCCCACAACTCAGCCACAGCCCAGCTGACCCACACGTGAGGAGCAGATTGGGGGTGGGGGGGCTTTCCCCTGTGACCAACGTTTCCCCTCCCAGGAATCCCCACTCTGTTCACTCCATGCCCGGGGCGCCGGCTGGGATCCTGCCCAAGGCAGTGACTGACCCTCTGGGGGCCAGTGCATGTAATGAGCTTGAGGGGGTCTCAGCCTGGCTCCTCCATGGCCCCTCTCAAGGAGCAGGCTGAAGGTGGAGGGGGCTGGACGTGGACTGGTTAGTGGGGGGTCTCAGGGCTGTAGGGGAAGGAGGGGGCAGCCTGGGCCACAGCCACTGGGGGACCCACAAGAGATTGGGGGGTGCTGGACACAGCACTTTGTGCCGTGGGAAACACAACTGCAATGGCGGGGAGAGGGGAATGGGGACCATCAGGCAGCTGTGAGATGGGGGGCTGAGGGAAGGACCCGAAGTCCCACTCCATGTCCCCCCAAGCCAGCCAGTCCCCTGCCCAGGGGCCAGGTGGGTGCTGCTGTGCCCTGGGGCGGAAAGGACTCATGCCACTCTGTACCTGCCTGAGCCAGACAGTATCATGCACCACGGAGCCCCGGGTACTCCGTTATGTACCCAATACCTAACGTACAGTGCCTGCGCCATGGGGCCCCGGGTACTCCGTTATGTACCCAATACCTAACGTACAGCGCCCTGCACCATGGGGCCCCGGGTACTCCGTTATGTACCCAATACCTAAAAGTACACACCCTGCACCAATGGCCCCGTACTCCGTAAATACCTAATACCTAACGTACAGCGCCCTGCACCACGCCCCGGTACTCCATTATGTCCAATACTAACGTACACGCACCTGCCACGGACCCCGTACTCGTAATGTACCCTCAATACCCTACTTACAGCGCCCTGCCAACGAGCCCCGGTAACCCCGTATATGTTACCCAATAACCTAATACAGCGCCCTCACCACGGAGCCCGGTACCTTATGTACCAATACTCTAAGTACAGCGCCTGCACCACGGAGCCCCGGGTACTCCGTTAGTACCCAATACCTAACATACAGCGCCCTGCACCAGGAGCCCCGGTACTCCATATGTACCATACTAACGTACAGCGCCCTGCACCACGAGCCCCGTACTCCGTGTGACCCAATACCTACACAGCCCCTGCACCACGGAGCCCGGGTACTCCGTTAAGTACCTATACACGTACAGCGCCCTGCACCCAAACGGAGCCACCGGATACTCCGTAAGTAAACCCAATACAACTACCAGCGCCCTGCCACCACAGAGCCCCGGTATCCTGTAATACCAATACCTAACGTACAGCGCCCTGCACAACGGCCCGGTTATCTTATTACCTAATACCTAACTGCAGCGCCCGCACCACGAGCCCCGGGTACTCTGAATGTACCTAATACCTAACGACGAGCGCCTGCACCACGAAGCCCGGGTACCCGTTATGTACACCTAACTACAGCGCCTGCACACGAGCCCCGGGTACTCCGTTATGTAACCCAATACTAACGTACAGCGCCCTGCACCACGGAGCCCCGGTACTCCGTTATGTACCCAATACCCAACATACAGCGCCCTGCACCACGGAGCCCGGGTACTCCATTATGTACCCAATACCTAACGACAGCGCCCTGCACCATGGAGCCCCGTTACTCTAATGTACCCAATACCTAACTACAGCGCCCGCACCACGAGCCCCGGGTACTCGTAATGTACCTAATACTAACGTACAGCGCCCTGCACCACGGAGCCCCGGTTACTCCGTAATGTACCTAAATCAACGTACACGCCCTGCACCACAGAGCCCGGTACTCCGTATGTACCCAATACCTAACGTAAGTGCCCTTCACCAATGAGCCCCGTACTCGTTATAACTAATACTAAGTACAGCGCCCTGCAAACCCACAAGAGGCACTGGGTACCGTAATTACCTAAATACCTAACTACAGCGCCCTGCACCACGGAGCCCTGGGTACTCTGTAATGTACCTAATACCTAACGTACAGCGCCCTGACCACGGAGCCCCGGGTACTCTGTAATGTACCTAATACCTAACGTACAGCGCCCTGCACCACGGAGCCCTGGGTACTCTGTAATGTACCTAATACCTAACGTACAGCGCCCTGACCACGGAGCCCCGGGTACTCTGTAATGTACCTAATACCTAACGTACAGCGCCCTGCACCATGCAGTGCCGCTCTACCACTGGGATGCCCAGGCAGTGCTGTAAGACACCCTGCCCTTAGCTCGGCGTTTTCATCTGGAGAGCCGTAAGCACTTCCCTAAGGAGGTCGGTATTTTTAACCCTATTTCACAGCGAGGGAAACTGAGGCACAGAGCAGTGATGTGACCGGACCGAGGTCAGGAGCAGGTGAGGCAGGACTGGGACTAGAGCCCAGCTGTCCCAGCTCACCACACCAAGGGTGCACAGGAGGGAATAGCAGAGCAGGAGATAGAACCCAGGAGTCCTGGCTGCCCCCCTCTGCTCTCTCCCCACATCCCTCCCAGAGCCGGGGATCGAACCCAGGCATCCTGCAGCCTAGCGCCTCCCCCCCGCCCCCCGGACTCTGTCTGCTTCACACTCTTTGCTCACAGTCGGGGGTTACTAGACCCCAGCTCCCCTGGGGCGGGGGCAGCCCGGGGCTGGGTGGTGCCGGGCAGGGCCCATCCGCTGGGTTTTTGTTTTTTCCTCTGCTGCTTTTACAAACAACAAAACATTGAAAAATAAGCAACCCCCCATGAGCGCCCCTCCCCACCCCTCTCCCCACATACACCCCATAAGCAGGAACTTAAGCCAGAATCATGTTAAAAATCATCTTAATTGGACCCCCCGCACAACGGGTGTGTTACAGAGCTTTAGGCTTTGTAAGTCTAGAGCCTGGGCCCTGCGCTGGGAGCCAGGACTCCTAGGGTCTAAGCCTGGCTCTGTCCCTGACCTGCTGTGTGACCCTGGCCGAGTCCTGGACCGTGCCTCAGTTTCCCCTCTCATCCTGTGCAGCGACACGGATCCAATCTGGGTTGAAGCTCTAGGTGCTACTATAACATCTAACAGCAACAAGGCTGCGGTGCAGCCGTGCCCAGCTGGCAAGCGCCCGCCGCTGGCTCCAGACGCAAACCGGACACTAGGCCACGCCCATGGTGGGCTCCCTCTGCGCCTCACTCCCGACCCACAGCCCCTGCTGGCCCAGCCCCGGGCTCCCCCTACCCTGCCGGTGCCCCTCACCCGCAGAATCTGTCCCAAGTGCCGCGAGGGCTGCAGCAGGCAGGGGTCGTTCTTCCTAAGGTGCGACGAGCTCCAGCTCATCACTCGGGAAGGCAGCCAGCAGGGAGGATTATTTTATACCAGTAAAGGCCGTAGGGATCAGTAGCGGAGAAGCGATGAACAGAGCGCAGTGGGGAAGGGGGCGCAGGAGGAGAGTGAGGGCGTGGATCTTCAAATCGACTTTCGAGAAATGTCTCACTGAGCCTCCTTCGCTTCTGCCCAAATTAGCCAATTTTGGCCCCACGTGTCAAAATAGCACTTTCAGGCCCTGGGTCTAAAATTTAGCAGTTTTGCCACCATAAAATTAGTGGTTTCTAGACCCCACATTAAATGTCAGTTTTAGCCCAACATCTCATTGGCGTAACTCCTAATCAAAGGGGCCATTATTCAGTGCAGTTCACTGAGTCACTTATAAGCACCCTTTGATTCTCGGGAACCCCCAACTTGCGGTCCCCAATTTAAAGAAGTATTTCGCCAATGACAATTAACAGTTCTTTGCCCCTCTTGCCCGGTGATGTGGCAAGTTTCTCAAGCCCTCCTGTGGGATGAGTCTGGAACCGATATGGCTGGGGGCATTTAGCGAGGCCTGGTTCTCCTGGATAAGAGCGAATTGGGGTCCCCATTGCACCCAGCTGCCCCTCAGCCCCAGTTGCACCTTGAAGGGGCAGAGCACGGAGCCGGAAGCCCGGAGACGGCCAAGGGTGAGAAAACTCAAATGCTTTTATTAACGTGACGCAGCGCCCACCCCTCTGAACCGCGGAGTCTGAGAGCCCCCTGCTGCATCACCCCAGCACTGGGCGAACGATCAGCCATGAACTGGCTCCAGCCTTGAACAGTGCACCCAGCCCCTCCAAGTGAGGCAGAGACAGAGAGTCTGGCCTCCGCCACAGCTCTGGCCATAGCTCATGTGCCACTTATCAGAGTAATCCATGGCTGAGGTGTGGGGCCTTTCCACAAAAGCCGCTCTCCCCGCGGGCCGCCCTGCGCAGCCGAGCAATAAAGTGCCATTCCAAGGAGTGAACCGCGGGGGGCCGCAGTGCCCGGGCAGAGATGCGCAGGTCGCTGAACGAGCAGGGAGACATAGCAAGTGTGGACAGACCCCAGAGCCTCGGGCACGAAGCGGCGCCAGGGGCTGCAGAGTGAGGACATGGGGTGGGGCCTGGCAGCTGGGGGTGGGCAGTGAGAGGGGAGATGGGCTTTCCTCTTGAATGGGGGGCGCCAGCTGGGTCAGCCCGGGGCGGCTGTGGCTCAGGGCTGGGGAGGCCCGGGCTTTTCGTTCACCGCGCCAGGGACGACCAGCAGGGCCCATGTTAGGGCCGTTCAGTGGCTCTTTGGGTGAGACAGTTTTGGGGGTCTCGTCGCGAAACGAGCAAGTGACCACTGGAAGCATGCCAGGAGGGCGCTTTTATCAGCTTGCCTGGGGGGCCATGGTTCTCGTGAGTTAGGCAGGGGGCTGGCAGGGCTCTGGGTTCTATCCTGGCTCAGGTGGGGTGGGTCTTAGTGGTTGGGCGGGGTTGGGCGGATCTGTGGTTTGATCCCTTGGTTTGCGGGGGGTGGGGTTAGTGAGTTAGCAAGGGGTAGGCTGGGACCAGGATCCTGGTTTATCTGGCTGTGGGGGATTGTGGGATCTGTTGGTAGCGCAGGGGGTGGGCGCGTCCCGATTATGGCCGAGGAGAGTGATGACTGGCTTCTGGGGAGCCGGGATACGCACTTAGGCACCGAGAATTCGCCTTCTAGCTGTGCGGCCAGTGGGGCCAGCGCCTGTGCTGGCGTTCCCAGCTGCCGTTGGCCCAATCCCCAGGGCTAACGGCGGCGTTTCCTTGCTGCCGGCAGAGGGCCGCGCAGCCCAGATTTACGAGCGATGGTGGTGAGGGACTGGTTTGTTTTTAACCCGTTCGCGCTCCGGGGTGAAACACTTTTTTTCGTTACAATTCTCTGGTCCCCCAACTCAGCACAGCCCAGCTGACCCCACGTGCGGAGCATTATTGGGGGTGGGGGGGCTTTCCTGTGACCACCGTTTCCCTCCCGGATCCCCTCTGTTCACTCCATGGCCCGGGGCGCGGCTGGGATCTGCCAGGCCGTGTGACCCTCTTGGGGCAGTGGCTGTATGGGTTGGGGGGTTCAGCTGGTCCTAATGGCCTTTCAAGGAGCAGGCCTGAGGTGGAGGGGGACTGGCGTGGATTGGTTATGGGGGTCTCAGGGTGTGGGGAAGGAGGGTGCAGTGGGCAAGCCACTGGGGACCCAAGATTGGGGGGTGCTGGAACGGCCTTGTGCGGTGGGAAACAAACTGCAATGCGGGAGAGGAATGGGGACATCGGAGCTGTGAGATGGGGGCTGAGGAAGGACGAAGTCCATCTCTGTCCCCAAGCCAGCCCAGTCCTGCAAGGTGCCGGTGGGGATGCGCTTTGATGCCTGGGCGGAAAGGATCATGCCCTCTGTATGCCTGAGCAGACAGTTCATTGCACCACGGAGCCGGGTATTCCGTTTATGTCCATCTAAGTTCCCCAGTGCTCTGGCCATGGGGCCCCGGGTACTCCGTTATTGTACAATACCTAAGCGATACAGCGTGCCCATGGGGCCCGGGTACTCCGTTATGTTTACCAATACCTACGTAACAGCACTGCCCATGGGGCCCCGGGTACTTTGTATTACCTAATACCTCGTACGGCTGCACACGGAGCCCGGGGTACTCCATTATGTACCAATTACCTAACGTCATCGCCTGAACGGAGGGCCGTATCCGTATGTTACCCAATACTAACGGTTACAGCGCCGCTGCCCGGAGCGGGTTACCTCCGTTATGTTACCCAATACTAAATTTTCAGCGCCTGCCCACGGAGCCTGTATCGTTATGTACCCAATCCTAACGTTACAGCGGCCTGCACCACGGGCCCGGTACTCCGTTTATGTACCATATACATCAGGCCTGCACATGGAGCCCGGGGTCTCATTATGTTACCCAATACCTACGTCATCGCCCTGCCCACGGGCCGGGTACTCCGTAATGTCCACGTACTAACGTACAGCGCATGGCCACGGAGCCGGGGTTATCCGTAATGTACCTCCCTCCCTCGCTCGGCCCTGACCACGGAGGCCCGGGTACTCCGGTAATGTTAACCTTAATAATCTAGTACAGCGGCGCACACAGGCACGGGTTACTCATTATGTACTAATACGTAAGTACAGCGCACTGACACGGAGCCCCGGGTACTCTGTAATGTACCTAATACCTAAGTGCAGCGCCTGCACGGAAGCCCGGGTCTCTGTAATGTACCTATACTAACGCTACAGCGCTGGACACGGAAGCCGGGTACTCCGTTAATGTTACCCCATATACATACAGCGGCCCCATGCAACGGAGCCCGGGTACTGTTATGTACAATACCTCACGTACAGCGCCCTGCACCACGGAGCCCGGGTACTCCGTTTGTACCATACCCAAACTTACAGCGCCCGTGCCACGGGCCGGGTATCCATTATGTTACCAATACCTAACGTACAGCGCCTGGCACCATGAAGCCGGTCTCTATTTATTGTTAACCATACTAACGTTACAGCGCCTGCACCACGGAGCCCCGTGGTTACTCGTAATGTTTACCTTTAAATACCTAACGTTACCGCGCCTGCACCCGGAGCCGGGTTACCCGTATGTACTATATCTAACGTTACAGCCCTGCCAACGGCCCGGGTGTATCGTTTATGTACCAATACTAACGTCAGTGCCTGCCACCTGGAGCCGCGGGTACTCAGTTATGTACCCTTTACCTACGTACAGCGCCTGCACCACAGGCATGGGGTACTCTTGTATGTACCTATACCTAAGTACAGCGCTGAACGGAGCCCGGGGTACTCTGTAATGTACCTTACTAGATGCAGCGCCTGCACACGGAGCCCGGGTACTTATGTACCTAATACTAACGTACAGCGCCCTGCACGAGCCGGTACTCTGTATGTTACTTGCTACGTACAGGCCCTGCACCACGGAGCCTGGGTACTTCTGTATGTAGCTATACCTCGTACAGCGCCTTACCCACCGGAAGGGGTACTCTGTATGTACTAATACTAAGTACAGCGCCTGCACCATTGCAGTGCGCTCTTACTGGGTGGGCAGTGCTGATAGACACCTGCCTTAGCTCGGGCTTATTGGAGAGCGTAAGACTTCCTAGGAGATGTCGGTTATTTTTAATATTTCACAGCGAGGGCAACTGAGGACAGAGAGTGATTGCGGACCGAGGTTCATGGGTGGGAGGGCTGGGACTTAGAGGCCAGCTGTCACCAGCTCACCACAAGGGTGCCAGGAGGAATAGCAGGCAGGAGATAGAACAGGGTCCTGGTGCCCTTGCTTCTCCCAATCCTTCCAGAGCGGGGATTCGAACCAGGCTCCTGCAGCTAGCGCTTCCCCCGCCCCCGGACTCTGTCTTGCTTTCATCTTTGATCCGTCGGGGGTTACTAGACGTCCCTTGTGCGGGGCGCGGGGCTGGGTTTGGTGGGCAGGAGGCCATCGCTGTTGGGTTTTTTGTTTTTCTTCTGCTGTTTTACAAAAAAAAAATTGAAATAGCAACCCTGAGCGCCTCCAACCCTCTCCAATCACCCCATAGCAGGATTAGCAGTATATAGTTAAAATTCTTATTTGGACTCCAAACGGGTGTGTTACAGAGTTTAGGCTTTGTAGTCTTCGAGGCCTGGGGCATTGTGGGAGCGGACTCTAGGGTCTAGCCTGGCTCTGTCCCTGACTGCTGTGTGACCCTGGCCGACGTCTGGACGTGCCTCGGTTTCCCTCTCATCCTGCTGCAGCGACACGGATCCTCTGGGTTTGAGCTCTAGGTGCTCTTATACATCTAACAGCACAGGCTGCGGTGCAGCGTTGCCAGGCTGGCAAAGGCGCCGCGCTGGCTCCGAGCAACCGGCTAGGCCAGCCCATGGTGGGCTCCTTGGCCTCACTGCCGACCAGCCTGCTGGCAGCCGGGCTCCCCCTCCTGCGGTGCCTCACGACACCGGCCTGTGGCAGCCCGGGCTCCCTTACTGCCAGTTGCCTCCTCCGACCCGAGCTTGCTGGCCGCCCGGGCTCCCTACCCTGGTCCCCTCACTCAAGACCCGCAGCCCTGCTGGCAGCTGGGCTCCCCCTTACCTGCGGTGCCCCTCTCCCGACAAGCCTGCTGGCCAGCCTGGGGCTCCCCCGCCTGCTGGTGCACCCTCATCCGACCCGCAAGCCTGCCTGCCAGCCGGGCTCCCTCTGCCCTGCGTGCCCCTCACTCCCTCCGCAGCCCCTGTGCAGCCCTGGGCTCCCTACCCTGCCGGTGCCCTCACTCCCGACCCGCAGGCCTGCTGGCCAGCCCTGGGCTCCCCAGCCCTGCTTGCGTTGCCCCTCACTCCGACGTGCAGCTGTTTGGCCGGCCTGGGTCTCCCTACCCTGCGGATGCCTCACTCGACGCGAGGCCTGCTGGCCAGCCCGGGTTCATTAGCCCTTGCGTTTGCCCCTCACTCAACCCGCAGCCTGTGGCCCGCCTGGTTCCCGCCTGTTTGGTGCCCTCTCCCGACCCGCAGCCCCTGCTGGCCCAGCCCCGGGCTCCCCCTAGCCCTGCCGGTGCCCCTCACTCCCGACCCGCAGCCCCTGCTGGCCCAGCCCCGGGCTCCCTCTAGCCCTGCCGGTGCCCCTCACTCCCGACCCGCAGCCCCTGCTGGCCCAGCCCCGGGCTCCCCCTAGCCCTGCCGGTGCCCCTCACTCCCGACCCGCAGCCCCTGCTGGCCCAGCCCCGGGCTCCCCCTACCCTGCTGGTGCCCCTCACTCCCGACCCGCAGCCCCCTGCTGGCCCAGCCCTGGGCTCCCCCACAGCCCTGCCGGTGCCCCTCACTCCCAACCCGCAGCCCCCCCAGCCCAGCCCCAGGCTCCCCCCAGCTCTGCCAGTGCCCCTCACTCCCGACCCGCAGCTCCCCGCCCCCAGCCCAGCCCCGGGCTCCCCCAGCTGGGCTGAGGCTGTGCTGGGGGTGCTGGCGAGGTGTGGGGGGCTCGGCCAGGAGCGCAGCTCTCTGGCTACGCAGAGGCCGGGTTGAAGGGGCCGGTTAGGGGGAGCTCAGCAGAGGAAATACGCAAAGAATTTGCCTGGCTCGGGGCCAGCGGGTCAAAGGAACAAAGAGACATTGTTTATCTTGGGTCCCGCACGGCACAGAGCGCTTTCCCGACCCGGACGCCAGGGTCCTCTGGGGAGACCTGGACTCCCCCCTACCCCAGAACAGCCCAAGGCTGCCCCCCTCAGCAGCACAGGGAGCGGGACGGGTTTCAGCCCAGCAGCTCAGGACTTGGGGGGCTCTAGCTGTCTCCCCCCACAGCCCAGATCTGAACCCCGCGGTGCCCCACACTGAACCCAGCTCATGGCCCCCCATCAGCCGGGGCAGACGCCCTCGAGAAAACTGCCCCCACTCCTGGGGAATCTCAGCATGCCGCAGCCCCCCCAGTCCCCCTGCACCTCCCCTGCTTCCACAGGGCATCGGCCTCCGTCCCCAGAGCCCAGCTGGCCCCTCCACCCAAGTCTAAGAGACACGGAGCAGGACACCTGGGTTTTCTCCCCAGCTCTGGAAGGGGAGTGAGGTCTAGTGGTTAGAGCAGGGGGGCTGGGAGTCAGGACTCCTGGGTTCTCTCTCCAGCTCCCACACACCCTGTCACTTGGACCAAGGCTGTGCCTCAGTTTCCCCTTCTAGAAGGGGGCTCACAGAGGCATGGGGGCAGCATGCTGTGAGAGGGGGCTGTGTTGGAATCCACAGCCTTGGCTCTGGGGGGCCAGGACTGGCCTGCTCGGGGGCGGGGGGGAATGGGTCGGTTCAGAACCCAAAGTGCAAAAACAAGAGAGTCCCCTGGCCTCCTGCCCAGCCTCCACTGGGCTCTGCCCAGAACCCCCTGCTTGTAGTCGGCCCCTGGGCTCTCTGTCCTGCCCCCCGACTCATTCCAGCAGCTCCCCCCAGCCGGCACTGCGCTGTGGGACAGACGGGGAGGGCGGGGGGGACAGCACTGGACACTGCCAGAGCTCTTAAAGGGTCTATCCCCGGCTTTGCAACCTCCCCTCTCCATGTCTCAGCCCCCCACCCCCATGCACTGCACCTGGGGAGGGACTGGTACAGGGGTGTGGCTGGGGACGGAGGGATCGACAGAAGGGGTGCAGGGGGGATGGATAGAGGGGTGTGGCTGGGGACGGAGGGATCGACAGAAGGGGTGCAGGGAGGATGGATAGAGGGGTGTGGCTGGGGATGGATGGATCATTGGGGGGGTGTTGGGGTGTGGATGGGTAGAAGGTGTGTCGGGCTGGATACAGGGGCGTGTCGGGGGCGTCGGGGGTGGATAGGTAGAAGAGGGGTGTCAGGGGAGGTTTGGTAGAAGGGGGGTGTTGGGGGTGGATAGAGAGGTGTGTCGGTGGTGGGTTGGTAGAAGAAGGGTGTCAGGGGTGGATACAGGGGGGTGTCGGGGCGGATGGGTAGAAAGGGGATGTCGTGGAATGGATACGGGGGTGTGTCAGGAGTGGGTTGGTAGAAGGGAGATGTCTGGGGTGGATACAGGGGGGTGTCGGGGGGCGGATAGGCAGAAGGGGGTGTTGAGGGTGGATACAGGGGTGTGTTGGGAGTGGGTTGGTAGAAGGAGGTGTCGTGAGTGGATACAGGGGTGTGTCGGGGGTGGGTTGGTAGAAGGGGGTGTCGGGGGTGGATACAGGGGGTGGTGTGTGGGGAGTTGT
>NC_133794.1:3589165-3590776 GCF_003597395.2 Chelonoidis abingdonii
GGGTAGAAAGGGGGTGTCGGGGGATGGATACGGGGGTGTGTCGGGGGTGGGTCAGTAGAAGGGAGATGTCTGGGTGGATACAGGGGAGCATGGGGGGGCGGATGGGTAGAAAGGGGGTGTCGGGGGCTGACCCGGCCCTCCCACTCCCCGAGTCACGCTGCTTGCCCCGTTTTCTCCCATTCGACCCCCCAGCCACTGGCCCCAGCAGCCCAGGTTGCCCCGAGTCCGTTCCACGGGCCCTCGGGCCCCGGGGAGTGCAGAGCCCCCGAGGAGGGAGCAGGGGAGGGCACGTCAAGGGTTAACGAGCTTGTTCCCCTCCCCTCCCTGCAGCCTGTTGCTCTAACCTGGGGCCCTGTTGACACGGATTAGGCTGCAGGGTCAGAGGTCGCAACCTCGACAAGTGGAGCGATAAAGCGCCACGTGGCAGGCGCGGGGCAGGGGCGGGACGAGCCAGGAGCCCACAGCCTCTGCCCTGCCCATGCTGCCCTGGCCACCAGCCAGCGCTGGGCTCTAGCCGGATCTGAGTGGGGAGCAGGGCCTAGTGGTTAGAGTGGGGGGGGGTTGGGGGCCAGGACACCTGGGTTCTACCCTGGCTCTGGGAGGGGAGCAGGGCCTAGTGGTTAGAGCAGGGGGGCTGGGAGCCAGGATGCCTGGGTTCTACCCCGGCTCTGGGAGGGGAGCTGTGTCTAGTGGTTAGAGCAGGGGGGCTGGGGGCCAGGACACCTGGATTCTACCTTGGCTCTGGGAGGGGAGCAGGGCCTAGTGGTTAGAGCAGGGGGGCTGGGAGCCAGGACGCCTGGGTTCTACCCTGGCTCTGGGGGGGGAGTGGGGTCTAGTGGTTAGAGCGGGGGGGCTGGGAGCCACGACGCCTGGGTTTCACTCCTGATCAGCTGGGTGGCAGTACCTAAGCCCTGGTCCCTCCCTGGGCCTCAGTTTCCCCTTCAGTAAAGGAGGGGATGATGACACTGACCCCAATATGCACCAGATGCCAATGTGGTCAAGCGCCAGCCCAGCTGGTCTCTGCCCCCTACCCCTTGCCGGCTGCCAGTCCAGAGTCACCCAGACCCAGCTCTGCCTCTGCTCCCTCCCAGCCAGCCTAAGCCCCCAGGACCGACACTGACAGCCCACCCTGCTCCCAGGGCTCAGGTACTAACAGCTCACCAGGCCAAGGGTAAACTGAGGCAGAGAGACGGTGCCCAAGGGTAGACCATGAATAGGTGACAGGGCTGGGAACAAAGATCAGGAACTCCCCACCCGCCACTCTAACTACTAGACTCCACTGCCCTCCCAGAGCTGGGGACCCCCACCCCCCGACAGCTCTGAGCACTAGAGGGCACATCCTCAGCCCAGTCCCTAGCAAACCAGTGTCCACTCGGGCAGCGTGTGTCCCCCGCACCCAGGGGCTGCTCAGGGACAGCCCCTCTCCTGCCAGCCTGGGCTCCCCAAAGACCCCACATAATGGATCACGCTCCTGACAAGCAGCCCCCCGCTAGCCCAGCGCTGCCGGTGCCCCTCACTCCCGACCCGTAGCCCCCCGCTAGCCCAGCGCTGCCGGTGCCCCTCACTCCCGACCCGTAGCCCCCCGCTAGCCCAGTGCTGCCAGTGCCCCTC
>NC_133794.1:3593008-3594606 GCF_003597395.2 Chelonoidis abingdonii
GGGGATCGGAGACGGATGGGATTGGAGCAGAGCCTGAGAGAGCGAGAGGACCATGAGAGAGAGCAAGAGGCTGTGGAAAAGCTGCAGGAGAAGCAGCAGCAGCACGGACTGGTGATGGTGGAGTGGAGAGACATAGGGGGCTGCCCAGGGGTCAGTGGGGAAACACGCCTGCAGGGGCGAGGCCCTGGGACAGAGGGAACTGTGGTGGTGCAGCCGCAGATGCTGAGGGACTGTGGGACCTGGGTAAAGGTCCCTGGGGTGAAGCCCCTCGCCCTGCCTATGGCCCGGATCCCTGTGCAGATGCAGGAGGGGTCGGACTGGCTGGTCATTGGGGTTCTCCAGGATATCGACTGGGAGGCCCTGTTGGGGGGTAACTGTCTCCCCTTGGGACAGGATCCAGGCCCTGCTCCTGTAACTGCAGAGGGTTTAAATTTAAATCCAGGAAACCAATTTGCTGGAATAAAAATGGTCAGTAAAAACGCAAATAACCTTACTGGCAGTGGGAAGGGGCTGCTGGGCTCAAAATACCTGCCTACCTGTAACCAGCCCCCTAAAACTAAGGGGGAGGAAAAGATGCTCCCCGCCCCCCTGCACACCGGAGAGGGGGCTCACGCTGGCTCTAATGCTGAGACCAGAGCAAAAAGCTCACTGCCTGCCCCCACTGGGACAGCCAGGGCAGCGCTAAGCACGGGGGAAGCTAAAACCCCAGCTAAGTGGGGAAACACCCAGGCAGGGCAGGTCAGCTGCCAACCAGGTTTGCCTGGTCCAGACGTGCTGCTAAAAAATGATTATACAGCAGGGAGGGAGCTACCAGAAACAAGGCTCAGGGAGGCTGTAACCCCAGGCCCAGCCAGTAAGAGGAAGCAGGTCCCACTCCCTGCCCCAGCAGCTAAATCCCAGACCGAGCTGCAAAAAAATCCCTCCTGAAAAAAGCTGAGAAAACTTGCTGGCCACAGCGCTGCAAACCCCCTTAAAAAAGGCTGTAGGAACAAAGTCCTGCGAAAAAAGGGATTCCTGTACCGAAAATGGGCTCCCAAAGGAAAAGTAAAACTGAAAAAAATCGGGAGGCAGCTGGTGGTGCCCCAAAAATCCACAGGGTTCTTCCCTCTCAAGCTGCTAAATGGAAGAAAAGTAAGAAAACCCCTAAACCTAAAAAAAAAAAATTGGAAAAAAAAAGGAAAAAAAAACCCTGGTGAATCTCTTCCCTAAGGTAAAAGCCAATCTCCCCATCAGGTGTTCCCCATTCAAAGTCACTGGGAAAGCAACCCAAATCCTAAAAAAAAAGGTCAAAAACATGCTGGCTTTAAATAAAATCCAGCCGTTTTACAGCCCATAGGCCTCATCCGTGGGGCTAATCCCCAAGGGAGGCAGGATGGTCTGGTTTTATGGGGGCTATCAGAAGCTTAAAGCCATCACAGTGTCCGATGCCGACCCCATGCCTAGGCCTGGGGAGATTCTAGACAAGCAGAGGGGGATGGAGAACTTGGCCCTGGCAGACACTGATAACATGTGCATCTTTAGCCAGACCTGGGAGGAACAGGTGTCCCAGGGGAAGAGGGGGCTGGGCTGCCTCAAGGAGTTGGGACTGACGGTAAAAG
>NC_133794.1:3596762-3674769 GCF_003597395.2 Chelonoidis abingdonii
GCTAGCCCAGCTCTGCCGGTGCCCCTCACTCCTGACCTGTAGCCCCCCGCTAGCCCAGTGCTGCCGGTGCCCCTCACTCCCTACCCGCAGCCCTCCGCTAGCCCAGCTCTGCCGGTGCCCCTCACTCCCAACCCGTAGCCCCCCGCTAGCCCAGCGCTGCCGGTGCCCCTCGCTCCCGACCCGCAGCCCCAGCTAGCCCAGCTCTGCCGGTGCCCCTCACTCCCAACCCGCAGCCCCCCGCTAGCCCAGCGCTGCCGGTGCCCCTCACTCCCGACCTGCAGCCCCCCGCTAGCCCAGCGCTGCCAGTGCCCCTCACTCCCGACCTGCAGCCCCCCTTACCCCTGAGCGGAGACACCTTATGGTGCTAGATACCGAAACTGCCAGGTTGGGTACTTGTGATGGGGGCAGCTGGGGTGCCGGGTGCGAAATGACAACAGTCTTGGCTAACACCCCCCTGCGTTTCAACCCCTCACACCCACCCGCAAGGCTGGCTCAAGAGCCTCAGTTGTCTCCAGCTCAGGGCAGGACCCCCTCCCGCCCCCCAACTTTGCACCAAGAACGTAGTGTCTCCATTCCTGGGCCCAGTCACCCACCCTGCCAGCACGCAGCCCCCACTAACCGTGTTCAGGTCCCCCCCCCCCGGCTGCTAACCCCTCGGGGGCAGGGGGGTGAATTCACAGATTCCCCAAGTCAAAGACCACAGGGGGTGATGGTGCTGGGGTCGGGGGCTGGAGACAAGGCCCGTCGCTGTGTGTCTTGGGGGCGCTGGGTGCGTAGAGGGGGCCAGCACAGCGCGGAGGAAGGATGTGGGGGGCAAGGGGGGAAGACGGTCCTGGCATTTTTTTGCACTAGCACAAGGGGTTTTAACATTGTCTCATCCAAGCCCCAGCGACCCCCCCCGCAGCAGAGCGCCCCCTAGTGCCACGCTGGGGCAGTGGGTCAGCACTGAGCGGGGGAGCCCCCTACCCAGCCCCCCCGCAGCACAGCGCCCCCTAGTGCCACGCTGGGGCAGTGGGTCAGCACTGAGGGGGGGAGCCCCCTACCCAGCCCCACAGCACAGCGCCCCCTAGTGCCATGCTGGAATTTGTGGCGTTATCCCCAAGGGGAACATCCCCCAAATCCGCTCCCCTCCCTCCTCCCCGCAGACGCCAGCCTGTCGCCAGCAGAGCTCAGCAGAGGGGACGTGCGTCCGAGCTCCCAGCGAGCTCCCAGCGCCTGGCTGCATCACCGGGGGGGCATAGGGGAGCCCTGCACGGGACACTGCGGCCACTTCTGGGGGATGAGGTTTGAGAGGGACATTGCCAGATCAGAGACGGGGCAGAGAAGAGCCACCACATGACTCGAGGGCTGGAGAAAGATCCCACGGGCCGTGCCCAGCCCAGCAGCTGGCCGGAGAGGGGCACGCCCGCAGGGCGTCAGCACCGGCCCATGGAGCAGAGCCCGGCTCCGAAGGGTCCTGGGGGCCAGCAGAGAGGAACAGAACAAGAACCAGGGCTGGAGGCTAAAGCCAGCCCTGGGCCAGTGACAGACCCGGTGCCGGCTGGTGGCTGGGCAGGCAATTAGCCAGTGGAACAGACCCCCAGGGAGCGGGGAGTCCCCCCCTCGGGTCGTCTCCAGGGCCAGCCCCACCACCTCTCAGGAAGCAGTGTGACCCATGGCAGGGCCCAGGGCTCATTCGGGGCCCGTGGCTGGCTGGCTCTGGCCTGTCCCTCATCCCTGGGGCCGCTCCGGCATGCCTCCTGCTGGGCCATCGCGAGCGAGACCCAACCCCCGGACTGCAGGGAGGGGCCTCTCTCCACACGGGCAGGGCCGCGTGCCAGCGATGCCCTAGCCCCCCGCCGCGGCCTCGCCCGCCCCTCTGGACTCCCAGACGGCCCCTGGTAGAGCCCAGCAGCTGCTACTCGGGGAGCCGAGCGCCAGGCCCCCAATGGCCCCAGATGGACGGTGGGGGGAGGGCAGGGAAGGTGTCACATGGCTGGGCAGAGCCTCAGCTCAGGACCTGCTTCTTAGCAGGGGTAGGGAGGGGCTGAGTGGCTGCCAGCTGCCTTGTGGGGTCAGGGGAAGCTTGGTTCCCTCTGTTCTCCCCCCGCCTCCCTCAACCCCTTCACAGCAAAACCTGCCCACACCCTCACGCCCCCCACCCCCACCCTGCTGGGCTCCCCCAGACACACAGGCCAGCGAGCCCCTTGCACTCACCCTGCACCTGCTGCACACGCACCGCACCCATCTGCACCCGCACTTCCTCTCGAGCCGACCCTGCCTGTGTCTCCGCATGCATCAGCCTGCCAGGGCCCTTGCGCTGGGCAGGATGGCTGGGAAATACCCCCCCGCCGGCCTCCTGGCAGGCGCCAACCTGCTAATGGAGGGGAATTTTCTGCCCCGAGTCGAAAGGGGACAAGCAGCAGAAGCCAAAATCCACCTCCCCTGGCACCCAGCAAGCTCCAGCCTGCTCCGCCAGCCCAGATCCCCCCCTCAGCCCACTGCTCTGCCACCTGGCCTGGCAGCAGCAGGCGCTGCCCAGCGGGGCTCGCAGGGGGCGTTGGTCTGGAACAAGCATCAGAATCCCAGGGGAGAGTCCCCGTCCCCAAGGGACTGGGGGGTTTGGCGAGGGAACCCAGGTACTGGGAGAGGTCAGGGGTGTAGCCCCCTGCTGTCCCATACATGGCTCCCCGCACAGCTCTGCCAGTGCCCTCACTTCTGAGCCGCAGCCCTCCGCCCCCCGC
The DNA here is from genome assembly GCF_003597395.2 of Chelonoidis abingdonii. Lineage (NCBI taxonomy): Eukaryota > Metazoa > Chordata > Testudines > Testudinidae > Chelonoidis > Chelonoidis abingdonii. Next base: position 3,599,486 of record NC_133794.1, read on the forward strand.
CCCAAACATCCAAACGGCGATGTCAAACCAGGCTGGTTCTGCACTAACCGGGAACCAGGAGGGTCTCACACGCTCGATGCCCCTTGGATCACGCAAACCAGTAGATCCGAGTTCTTTCTCCAGACGTACCCTGGCCAGGACATTACCACCCATCCCCACAACAGCCCAGCAACACAACCTGCCTAAAGAATATCCCAACTTCAAAAAATACCATGACAAAACAGATACAAATACCACCTTAACAACGAAGGCTCCAGTCTTCAAAGGAGCCGTCCCAGACTAATCACTGCCATACAATGCAAAGCACCAACTTCAAGAAACTACTGCCTTAAAAAATAGCATCTTTCTGAAATAAAAATACCACCATAAACAACTAAAATACCACCTTAAAATAATAAAATACCATCTTATAGACTCATAGACTTACAGGTCAGAAGGGACCATTATGAACATCTAAATTAACAAAATATCACCTCAAATTGTATACCACCTATAGAATTAAAACTATCACCCTAAAATACCTCCTTAGATGGATAGAAATAGCACCTTGACATAATATACCACATTGAAATACCTCCTTAAATAAATAAAAATACTACCTTAAAAGAAAAAAAATACTACCTTAAAAAAACAACCTTAAATAAAAATACCACCTTAAAATGCTGCCTTTAAAGAAATTAAAATGCCATCCCAAAAATGATTTTAAAAAACACCTTAAAAAACCGTACTTGAGCAGAGGGCACAGCCAGGTGTGGGTGGGGGCTGTCGCAGATGTGCCCACTATGCATTTGAAGCATCTGAGCACAGGTCTTTTTGCAGCCGCTGGCTCTTCTCTGCCCCTTGCTCCTCTGTGGCCAGCCTGGCGCAGCTGCCCAATAGCAGCCCTTGTGCCTGGCTGTGGCAAGGCCGGTGGGTTCAGAAAGGGGGGCACACAGTGGCCTCTGAGCCCCGTGCAGAGACACAGAGGGCCTAAGCTGGCACTGGATTGTCAGCAGAGCCGGGGCGCCTTGCCCAGCGCGCTGCCACCTCCACCCATTTAAGTTGGCTATCAGGAGAAACTTTTTCACCAGGAGGGTGGTGAAGCACTGGAATGGGTTACCTAGGGAGGTGCTGGAGTCTCCATCTTCAGAAGTTTTTAAGGTCAGGCTTGACAAAGCACTGGCTGGGATGATTTAGTTGAGGTTGGTCCTGCTATTCTATGAGTCTCTGATTTCGGGTGCCAAGCAGGATAGGGACTGGGATGGCTACACAAACACCGGGTTCCAAAATTCAACACAAACTTTACTAGAAACCCACCTCCCAGGCTCAGCCCGAGCCACAACCCAGTTCCCACATCGCTGAACTGTGCAGCTGGACCACTAAGCACGGGTCTGGCCTTCTGGGCTGGGGAAAAACAGGGCGTGGGGCTTCTCCAGCCCTGGGAATCTGGCAAACCAGGTGAGCCGGCTCCTAGTGCAAACTGTAACAGGCTCAGGGCTGTTCTCTGGCCTGGCAGATCTCTGGCCTTCATATCTAGGAAGTGAACAATCCCTGGCTGCCCTGCTCTCCAAGCTGAATGCAAACCTGGGAGCTGGGACACTTGGCAGGGGGCACAACGTATGGGATCTCGGACACCCCATCCCGATGCCCAGCCAGGGTTCAGGTGCCCTGACTCAGCACGGCCTGGTTAGGAGATGTAGCTGTGAGGGGCAGAAGGTACTGGTACTCCACTGGCCAGCGACACTTGGCAGCATAGCCTAGGGGACAGAGCACTGGACTGGAACTTATGAGACCCGAGACTATTCTTGGCTCGGCCACTGGCCTGAGGGGTGACTTTGGCCAAGTTGCTGCCCCACTCTGTGCCTCGGTTTCCCCACCTGCACCCGTTTTGTGATGCGCTTGAGCCCTGCAGCTGCTCAAAGCAAGGGGTGGTTGTTATTGCAAGGTCTGAGCCCCGGAGAGAACGCCCCTGACGCACACGCTCACGCAGGCACTGCTCTCCCTGTTCCGCTGAGAGCTGAGCTAGCAGGGAGCCGATCTGCTCTGGTGCCCGTGGCATTCCAGGGCCGCAGACGGTGCATCAGGTGGCGGGGGCAGCTGCTCGCCCAGGAACTCTCTGGGGGCCATGTTCTCGCCATGCACCTCTGCTGGCAGTCGGCGTGCCCTGGGAAAGGGGCCGCCCGCTAAGAGAGCAGCGAACACTTGCTAACAGCCCAGCTCCTGTGGCACGACCCGAGGAAAGAGCCCTGGGAGGGGAGCTGACGCCCAGCCAAGCAGAAAAATACACAAGGCCAAGCACGGGAAAGCAGGTGGCTGCTGGGAGCAAAGGGGGCAGCAAGGACACCTGAGGGGCTGAATTGTGGGGGCTCGGCTGAGGAAGGTTTGTGTGTGACACACGCTCAGATGGGGGGGTTGTGTGTCTCAGCAGCTGCACGTGTGCATGCGTGACTCTTCACGTGTCTCCACCCCACCGCTCTTCAGCCAGTGCGTGGCACCTCTGCCCCACTGCAGCTTTTGTCTCTGCCTTCATGGGCATTGAACGCGGAACCCTGTGCCAGAACATGTGATATTAGCGTGTTAGCGCGTGCGGTGGGCATTTCTCTCCATGGCACCTCTGTGCCCGTGTGGAAGGTACCCCGGGGGGATACTGCCCCCTCTTCTGTACAGCTCCCAGCCCAGACTCCATCCGCCCCCAACCTCACGCTCCCCCAAAGGAGACATCGTTGCTTGGGTGACGCATGGCACTTGTGAAGCCTGGCTCTGAAATGCACCACCTGGACTTTCCCCTGCAGGGGGCCAGTCCGGCTCCGACCCTGGTGGGCGCTTCTGAAAGTCGCGCTTTGTCTCAGGTGGAGGGAGGTGAACCAAACTGGCTGGATCTCAGGCAGCCAAAACCCCACATCCCTGCAGCAGTGAGGCCAGGGCTGGCTGCACTCTGCCTTGAGAGACACATGGACGCTTCTGTCCCTGGGCTCCCGAGCCAGCCCCTTCCACCAGCACATCCCTGCTTCCAATCATGTTCTTAAAGTGACACCTGCTGCTTCTGAGATTGCCCCTGACGCTGGGCATTTCCAAGCGCCTCTCACGGTGTCATTTCTTTCAGTGCCCAAAGCAAGCTCTGTTGGGCAGCCGATTGCTAAAGCACCAGGCCGGCCCTGCACAAACTGCCCGGTGCTCTACCCACGGTCACCACCTCAGCTCCGTGAAGCACCTTTGGGGGGCCGGGGTTCATTGGGGAATGCACAGAGAATGAATGGCAGGGATCTTTTCTAGCCAATATTCTTCTTTCTGCTTTGTCAATAGCCGAGAACCCACAGCTCCACGTGCTCAGGGGGGCACTTTCATTACATCTCTATAGGAGTAGAGCAAACAATCATAATTCGTAGGAGGGGGCCAGACAGACAGAGAAGCAGCAGCTCTGCTTTGCATCTCCGTTGGCATGGGGGTAAATCAGGTGTCACCCTACTCAAGCCAAGGAAGGTCTCCCCAGATTAAGGCTAGTGTGAAACGAGATCAGAATCTGTCCCTATGCTTCATTCCTATCTCATGCCATTAACCACACGCAACTCGTTAGCTTCGAGGCTGAGGGTCCTAATTCACCCAATGCAAAGGTTAGATCAGATCCTAGATACAGACTGAACCCGCAGCGGCTTTTCGTGGTGTTCAAACGAGATATTGAGCCACCTTGTCAGAGCTGTTCCCATCTGGAATATCAGCAATTCTGTGCCATGATCCTACTGGGCTAGATTTGTGGATCAATTTGGATACAGGACACCTCATGCTACAGAAAGCGAAGGATTTTGCATCAAGTGGGCCATATCTTTTGTTACACAAATTATTTCTATGGGATGGTAAAAAAGGGATCAAAAATACCTACCAGTACAGAATGGCAGCATTCTAACAGAGAGATGATATTTTTGTACCATACTGTAGAAATATTTTGTAACACGAAAGATATGGCCAGCTTATAGACATAAGATTTATGTTATATAGAGATAATATATAAATCAAATAAATAGATATACGCAGTTTTGCTGAAATCTAAACTTTTCATGAAAATGTCAATTTCAATGACATTTTTATGAGAAAGTGTCAGAAGGAATCAGTTCAACTTTCTGGTTTCATTTTAACAACGCTGAAACATTTTCTTTCAACTTTATTTCCCTTCATGTCATGTTGGCTTTTCTAGTCTATTAAAATATTAGATTTAATACTGTAGCAGAATGTTTCAGCATTACCAACATGAAACCTTATCGAAATTAAACAATTCAACATTATTTAAGCAAAACATTCTGACGTTCCTGAACTGAATTTTTTTGGCCTTTCTGCACCACAAGAAATTGCAATTGTCCAACGTTTATATTCTAATTCAGAGCAAAATCAATTTTTGGAACGTCAGAACTTCCCCTCGAACAAAAATTCTGTTTTTCAGACCGCTTTAATTTCTCTCTCTGTCTCTCACACACATACACACACCCACAACACATGAGGTCGGTATTATCTTATATGATTCACAGTTTTTGTCTCAGACTTGTGATCTGTATTAGATTCCAGGGGCAGGATCTACCATATCGAATTCCTGGTCAGTTTACCGCCACACTTGTGGCTTTGAACTGTGTCGGCTTCTCAGGCCAGATTGGATTCTCACAAGAAGCACGGCAGCATTATTGTCTGCCATGGTTTTTTCAGATGGCGATTTCACACCTGCAGCCTGTGTTTTGATCAGCGGCTGCTGCTGCCGCCTGGGCTCGTAGGCTGCTTTAGTGCCTGGAAGCCACGGAGCGTGCGGAGATGTCGGCAGACTACTGGGCTAGACGGTTAATTTGCCATGCGCTCAGCATTATTGAGGCTTATTCCTGGATGTGCCCAAAGGTATATTTGGAACTTTAGAAGGCGAAAGGTTCTACCTTAAAGAACCTAATAGCCTGACCCTGCAAACACTTCCCACCCGGATGGATGGAACTCCTCACCTCAGGGAGCACGACACTTGGTAGGAAGTGCTGGACCCCTAAGGACCGGCTTCCATTCAGGATGATACCAATGCCAGGCCTTTCTGTACACCTGGCAAAGACAGAGCCTGACCCTGCCATGCTCCTGCACTCCAAAGCCACCTCAGTGGCATTCAGGCATCCCATCCTGCCTGCCTGACCAATCAACCCAGCACTGGCCTGCTGTGCCAGATGCGCCCGCAAGGGTGGTGACGGAAGCTCTCCCACCATGCCGCTGGTGTGGCCCAGGCCTGGCGCCACCGCGCCGAGCGGCGGACATTAGCCCTGGAAGGAATGGGCTGATCGTCAGGCAGCATCAAGGGATGGCAACGGGAGCAGCAGATGCTCTGAAAACCAGCCCTTTTTATTCAGGTGTCTCACTCAAAGCCCCCAAGTTCGACCTACGGAAAACCAGGTCCTAGTGCTCAGAAAGGCATCACCCACTCAGGTGGGGCCAGAGGGCCAAGCGGCTCCAAGCCCCCAAACCAGCAGAACCCGCCTATCTCGGGTCCTGCACCTTCAGAACACAGCCATTAAGTGAGATTCAGGAGCTGTCGGGTCCAGGGGAAAGCCCGGCCCTTGCTTAGGAGCCTACGGGGAGCAGCATTCTCAGGCAGATTCAGCCCTGATTTCAGAGGCTGGGAAATCTGGCCCCAATGGGGTCTTTTACCCAGACATCTGAGCATCCACAAAGCCCAGCCGATGCCCAGGGGAGTCACTCCACACTCCCCAGATCCAGCCCACGGTGCTCCTGGCACGACGCTTAGCAAGTTCGGCTGCAAAGTCCAGAGTTAAGGCAATTGACAGGAGAGAACTAAAACGTACGCCCAACACAGGGCCCGTGTGCATATCTGTTGACATACGCACACTGGACAGCGGCCCGGAAGAGCACCAAAAAGGGGTCCGGGATTCAGAAAAGCTGATGGAATTGGGCTGGTTTAGTCTGGAGAGGCCGGGGGGGGGAGGGGCTGATAACTCTCTGCCCACAGGTGAAGCTGGTATAAAGAGGGATGGGGATCAATTGTTCTCCATGGCCACGAGGGTGGGACAAGGAGACATGGGCTTCATCTGCAGCGAGGGAGATGGAGATTAGACATTTGGGAAAAGTTCCCAACTCCAGGGCTAAGTGAGCACTGCCCAGCTGACCGAGGTCCTGGCAGGGGAGGTTTTTAAGAGCAGGGCTGACAAACCCGTCAGGAACTGGTTTCTTTGGTCCTGTCTCCGTGTGATCTCTCGAGGTCCCTTCCCGCCTGGTGCACGCAGTTCTAGGCACACACAGACCCTCAGGGCAGATCATCACTGCAGCAAAAGGTGTGTCCTTAACTCAGGTTAAACCAGCAGGGAAGGTGCACCAAGGGAGCTTTTAACTCGGGTTCATGCCGAGGGGGACCAGACAGCAAGTGTGAAAAATCAGGACGGGGTGGGGGGTAATAGATGCCTACATCAGACAAAGCCCCAAATATCAGGACTGTCCCTATAAAATTGGGACATCTGGTCACCCTATTCATGCCTACAGGGAGGACTGGTGTTGAACGTGAGCTGCCATGCCTTCCGGCTATTTTAACCTTTGGCTGTTGGCAGTGATGTCCCTCCGAGACGTCTCTCTCCCCTTGCCCAGGTCTCTGATCCTCTGCTGGCCTCTGGCACAGAAGCTCCGTGGATTGCACCGGACACACGACCGCTGAGGATCTGGCTCTGGGAGGCCCAACTGGCTGCTGACTTTGGCAGTGGCACGTCCTACCAGACCCAGTGCGTGTTGCTGCAAGGTACAGAGCTGAGGAGTTAGACAAAGCGGCCGCACAATCCATCGTCACGATCTCAGCCCCACACTAAAAGAGAGCAAGTGCTGTGGCCCTCAGTGGCACGGAGAGGAAGGGGTTAACACCCAGCTCTTGATCTTAGCAAATGGCTCCCCAGATCTGGTGATTTTCTTGCAGCCCCAGATCCTGGAGTCATGTGAGAATTGCAGGAGACACGTCATAATCATGACCTAGCGCTTATCTAGCACTTCGAGGCCACAGATCTCGAAGCCCTTTACAACAGAGGCAGGATCGTTAACCTCCACGTTACAGATGGGGAACCTAAGGCACGAACAAGTTTAATTATTTTTAATTCCAGAGAGAAAAGCCAACAAACCCCACAAACCCAGCAGTGAGGCCAGTCCAGGGCTGAGAGCTCCTTGGGGACCACCAGGGAGGGAGTGGCCTGGGGCTGGGGCAATCCACTCTGCTCCCCCAGCTCACCAGCCCTGGGAGAGGCCCAAGGGGTATCAGCTAAGAGCAAAGGGATGGACAGAGAGGTGGCGGCAGGCTGCAGAACGGCCGATTACGTGAGATACTGACCCAGCCCTGGGCATCTCACCAGAAAAGAAACAGCAGAGGACAATCCGGCCCTGGACAAACTAATCCAACAGGTCTTTGCAAGCTCGAAGCCGCAGTGCCCTGAAATATGACGCTCACCAGGCAAATTCCCGTCTCCTGGCACCGCAAAGAAAAACAAGGCTCCCTTGGCTATTTTTACAATTTGATGGATTTTTAAATTTAGCTGCCTGCTCCCAAGTGCTGGCTGGGCCTTCTAAAGAATTTGTCGATTTTGTCCTTTTTCTTGGAAATTCACGCGGTGATAACGCAGCATTCTCTCCACCCCCGCAGCCGGCAGAAGAATCAGGGATACAAACAGGATCTCAGTGCAGCCACCTCTCGCGATTTTATTGAGTGTTGCCATGGCTGGTGTTTCTCTAAAAGCCCCAGCTGCTGGAGTCATGCAATGATGTGAGAATCAAAGCTTTCATTACAAGTAAACTATAACAAGACTATTAATTCCCTAGCTCTTATCTAGCACTTTTCACCTCGCAATCTCCATGCGTGTTACAAAGGAGCATTGTCCCCACTGTACAGGAGGAGAAACTGAGGAATGGGAGGGCAAAGTGATTTGCCCAAGGTCACCCAGCAGGTCAGTGGCTGAGCCGGGAACAGGACTTGGGAAAAGTTCACTCAGTCCCAACTTGGTCAGAGAGCAAACAAAGGGAACCCCTGATACTCTTAACATCATTGATTGTAAGGGGCAGACAGGACCCCTGTGAGCATCTAGTCATCTTTCCACATTGAGTCTGTCATGTCTAGCTGCGGTGCTGCCCATGAACTCACTATCCTGTTTTAAAATCCCCAGCTCCTGGAGTCCTGGGATAAAGTGAGGATCTCGGCTTCTATCTAACAAAAACCAGATGTTTCTAGGCCTTGTCAGTGCAGAGAAAAGCTTGAAAATGTGAATTGGCTGAAACTGTAAAGGACCAAACCCCAAAGGGAAAGAAAAATCCGCTCCACTTAATAATTTTTAAATAAATCTCATGATTTTAAAACAAATCTTACAATTTTCTGCTGGGGAGTCCAGCGGCCGGGGCTGGGGCTGGGGCTTCGGCAGATCTTCCGGAAACACGGCCAGCCGGGACGGCTTTTAAACATCTCGTTATTTTTTGCGGGCCTGACTCATGACTTTTGATCACTTGGTGCGCAGAGGACACGGGAGTTTGGGGCCCAGTCTCCGGCTCTCCCCCCTGATCTCAGCGGCGCTTGCTCTCCACGGATCCAGAAGTATATCGATCAGCATTCGTTATAAATAGGTGTGGCAGAATTCAGTTGGTTGTAGCATTTTCGACAGAATATGAATATTTATTTTTAAGCCTTTTTTCTATTTTTTATCAATTTAAATGTTCACAGTTGTGCAAAATTAGGAATTTTAGCATTTTTCTTTTTGCATTTTCATCCACTTAAACATTCAGAGTTGTGGGAAATCAGGGGGGCCAATTGGGGGGGGAGTGGGGAGCCCAATCAATAATTACAGAATGACAGGAGATGCTAAGATTCAAAGATTCAAAGTTTTCTAACTGTTAAAACACCACAGTCCACATCTCCAAAGTATATCTCCTTAAAGCAAACTTTCCTGTGTTCTCACGCAGCCGTCCTCGTACTTGGCCTCGCTGCCAATTTCGAGGGGCGCCGACAGAAACGTTTTCTCTGCAAAATCGACGCTTACCGACGCTTGCTGGTAAAAACCAAATCCTTCCAAGTCTAAAGCGCCCACACGGCTGCAACCCAATTCCTCTCATGCCCCCAGCAGCTCTCAATCCAGTGACCCGACTTCGATGTTGCCGTTAACATAATTGAACAAGAAAAGAAAACTAGCTTAGATTGAGGAAAGAATAAAGAAAGCCATTAGGGATCGAGAGCAGCACAAAAAAAATCAAACCACAATTAATCTAATTTGTGTCAAATACAATTAATAGAAACCAAGCCCCAGGTAATTCTATTAATGCAATAATGACACTGCTCATGCTAGTGGCAGGGATCGTTCTCCCCCAGGCATTTGAAATGGATGGGGTAATTGCAGCTGAGCAGGAGAGGGATATCTGCCAGATTCTCTGAAATTGCAGCACTTTTGATGCATTTTGAAGTCATGTCACTGGCACCTGGAGAATCTGGAGGGGCATATTTGGTAAATCAACGCAAGTCCTAGCACGAGCTGTACCGGGGCCAGCCCTGCCTGATGAGCTGCACCTGCACAGATCTGGACGGATGCTGCTACCCAATTTACACGTGGCGCAAAGTGCAGCAGAACAAACTAGGAAGACATTAAAATTCAACAATGTTACATCAGTGCAAACCAGAACAAAGCCGGGAAGGAAGTTTGTATCGCTTCAGCTCTTCCAAGCAGCCTGCCCCCAGCTGACAGAACCAGCCCAGCTCCAAAACGCTGCAAGCCGCTGGGAGGGCACGTTCGTGTTTAATAAATATTACTGCTCGTTTCTGACTCACTGGCTCCTGCTTGCGAGAAGGGGCAATCAGGGACAAGGGGGTTTCTCAGAAGGGCCGATTGGGACGAAGCTGCAGACCCACCCCACGGGCAGCGCTAATTTTCTGAGTAAATATCACACTGGACATTCAAAGGGACCAAGCCAGACTTTGATTTGCTCAGATCAAACGCGCCTCTGTCCTCATCGGCCCTTTGGAGAATCTGGTTCAGCGTCTCTCCAACACAGCCCCAGAGCCAACAGTCAGGCAAAAGGCAAAGCAGAAACACTTCTGGAAGCAGCACGGATTAGTGGGCCCGGATCTGGGCATCCTGCAACCTCAGCCCATGAACCAGGGGCTCGGGCTCAGGATCTGAATTCTGCAGCTTCGTCCCATTTTCTCATTAGAATCGAGAATTGAGTCAAAGGCTCAGAGATGGGGGAAGGAGACTGAGCCCAGTAACAGGTCATTTGGTTTCTCCAAGAAACTGAGGGGGCTGGGGACACGGAGCCCTGGGAACCCCGTGGGTGGGGCCTGTTGGATCCCCCCGGATTTCGCTGCCTCCCCAGAATGGGACCAGGCAAAGCGCAAACAGTAGGGAGAGCTTTGTAAAACGTAACCAAAGGCTCTCAGTGCAAACCACGGGGACACTGGCATCCCAGGTCTGGGTACTTTTCACCCCAGTTGCCCCAGTAATATTGCCGGGGGCTGAAGATAGCAGCCGCGGTCAGCTCAGGGGAGATCTCTCTGCACAAGGGAGCCCCCCCAAAGGGCAAGAGTGGGCCCGAGGTGCCTGGCTCCAGCGCAGCTGCCTGCGGGAGGAGAGACGCTGGGCCTCAGGCGGCCAAGCTCTCCACGCAGAGCTGATGGCCATGTGCCGGAGCTGCCCCAGTAATATTCCCGGGGGCAGAAGACAGCAGCCGCGGTCAGCTCGGGGGAGATCTCTCTGCACAAGGGAGCCCCCCCAAAGGGCAAGAGTGGGCCCGAGGTGCCTGGCTCCAGCGTGGCTGCCTGCGGGAGGAGAGACGCTGGGCCCCGGGAGGCCAAGCCCCCCACGCAGAGCTGATGGCCACGCGCCGGAGCTCAGGGCGCCCAGGCCAGCTGCGCCGGCTGCATTCTGTACAGTGCTCAGCGCCATCCTGGCCTGCGGCACGGCCCCACCCTGCCGAGACACGGGGCAGGACAGCGATCCCCAGGAGGGCAGTTCCCTGCCCTGCCTCTCCAGCTGTATTGCTGGAGGGCCACCTGCTCCCTCCTTCCAAGGCGCCTGTTCTCCACAGTCCCCAGACGCTCTGCAAACAATTAACCCTCCAAGTCCCCCGAGCAGGGGACTGACTCCACCACTGTCACTGAGCAAGTCAGTGACACAGCAGGGAAAAGCCTAGTATTTCCCCCCCACTGCCAGATCAGGGAGAGGACCCAGGAGTCCTGACTCCCAGTCCCCCCCCACTCACTTCTCAGCCTCAGCCCCCTCTCAGAGCAGGGAGAGAACCCAGGAGTCCTGACTCCCAGTCCCCCCCACTCACTTCTCAGCCTCAGCCCCCTCTCAGAGCAGGGAGAGAACCCAAGAGTCCTGATTTCAGCCCCTCCCTTCTCAGCCCCACCCCTCCTCCCAGGGCAGGGAGAGAACCCAGGAGTCCTGATTCCTAGCCCCCGTTCCCCCTTCTCAGCCCCACCCCCTTCCAGAGCAGGGAGAGAACCCACAAGTCCTGACTCCCAGCCCCCAGCTCTACCCAATAGACACCACTCCCTCCCCTCTGAATAGTAGGAGGCTCTTCCCTGGGCTCCCCCTCTGCCCCAGACGGGCATCACTTTGTGCCCAGCACCGATTACTGGGTTTCGTTACCAAAACTGTACACTCTGCTCTAAGTGGCATGGTTCTAATGAGCCCCCCGAACAGACCAAGGGCTGCTTGGTTCCCCCGGGCAGTTCTCACCACCATCGCCAAGGTGGCCACGCTAAGGCAGCGTTAACCAGGTTCCACGCGGAGCCCCACTCATCGGCCTGCGCCGCAACCAGGGCACAGGCGGAGCCCCGGCTGTGGAAAGTGGGTCACGGGGGCTAGATCGGGGTCTGAATGCAGATGCCGCTTTTCCCCAAGCTGCCTCTGCCCTGGATATCACAAGATGGTGGCCGCGTATGCACCGAGAACCACCGTGCGCCCTGTAAAGATGCCTGGTGCCAGGCACTGGATTGAAACGCCGGTGTTACATCTTCCCCTCCTTCTCGGCAGCTGACTACCGGATCCCAAACCGTCAGGCCAAGGGTTTTCAGAGCAGCCTATGGACACTGGCCAGGCCGTGCCAGGAACGTTATGCTGGGAGCCGGAGCGTTGGGACGGGGGTGTCTCTTGGGGCGATGGTGGCATCATGCCGTGCCCCACGCTGGGTACAGAGTCATGGCTGTCTGGTAGGAGGGAGCGTTGGCATCTCCGCTCCCCAAGCCTGGGACATAACAAAGACCTGGCCATTACGCAGGCTGCCCGCAGCCATGGCAGCAGCTCTTGGAGGGCAAAGTGGAGTTCCCCTGGGCGGTGTTTTATTTAACGCCAGTGGCTGGCTCCTGTACGAACGGGAACAGCTGGAGAGATGGTTCCCTAGGCAGGCGAGTCTCCCAGGAACGTAGCTGGGATACACAGAGCTGATCCCTTCTCGTGTAGGGACCATGGAGGTGAGGTTAGTTCCCCCCTGTCCTGGAGTCACCTCGAGCCCATGGTCAGTGGGTCTGGAGCAGCAGGCTGCCTCCTGGCCCGGCCCCAGTGGCTGTAAGGCCTGGGATCAAGGGACAGGACTTCTGGAGACGCCGGCTGCTCCCACGGTCCCACCCAGAGGGGACGCCCAGACTCAGAGCCCCAGAACAATCAGGTACCAAGTCCCTGGCCACAGGACACGGCCGGCACAAGGGGGGGTCCTCGGGCAACTGAACAGTGACAGGCCCAGCCGGCGGAAACGTCACTCAGACAACGTCAAACTGGGACCCCTGGGGGCTTGAGAAAGTTGAACTCGGTGACCTCCCCGCCCCCGGGGCCAGATCCCCTCCTCTGCTGACACTAGCCAGACTTCCCAGTGACAAGCCTGGGGGTGTTCTGCCGAGGAGCGCGGCCTTCAGCCCCCAGACAAACCCCAGAAGTGCGACTCCAAACCAGCCTCACTGGCTGGCACGTGGGCCTGGGTCTTCACCCGCACCAGGCGGTTGGAACTGCCTCTGATCTCACTGACCCAGCTGGGCCGTTGGCGGCGGTTCCAGTTACCGTCACGGGCGCAGAGCAGTGCAGGTGGGTTAGTCAGCGCCGCTCTTCCGACACGCAAAGCCCAGATCCCCACGCTACCGGCACAGGACGCTGAGCTGCAGCTGCAAAGCTCTCCCCTTACCCCAGGGCCCCCTTCTGCCCCTCTCCATCCAAAACCCAGTCCCCCTCCCCCCAGCCCAGTGCCGGACACGGACCTGGGGGCGAGAAAGAGGAGGGATACCCCCCCGAAAAGAGGGGGGCAGAGCCCTGTCTCGCGCTGGGAGGGCTCTCCCGGCACAGCCGGCCTCCCGCCTGCCTTGGGAAATGAAAACAAACAAGGAATCAAAGACGGCTTTTGTGGGGCGGTGTTGACACGGCCGGGGCCTGTGAAAGGACCTTTCAAACCGGGCACCTAGGCAGGGAAAGCAGCCGAGCCCTGGCCGGGCAGCTGGCGCATCACACGTAGCGGTCGGGCCTGGGGACCATCGCACTGAGACTGCAGCCAGATCTTGCCAGGGCACAAGCCAACTGGGTAGCAGCCCCTAGCCGCGCCCGGCGCCCCGACAGACTCCACCCGCCCTGCGCCGGCCAGCAGCCCCTAGCCGCGCCCGGCGCCCCCACAGACTCTGCTATCACTGACATGGCCAGCAGCCTGGACTCACTCCGCTGGCCCCCGCAGACTCTGCTATCACTGACATGGGAGTTAATCTGGACTCACTCCGCTGCAGTTAGGGCGACTCTGGTTTCATGCTGCAGGAAGGGGATGGCACCTGGCTCCCTAACGACTCCCAGGAGGAGCAGGGCTCCCAGCCCGTGCTCTGGGGCTAGCAGAGGAGCCTGGCATGCAGGGTCGGGGCCAAGGGCAGATGGGAAGGCAGGAGGGAGGAAGGGTGACTCATTGGTTAGAGCACTAGCCTGGGATGCCTCAGCTCAATTCCCTGCTCTGCCATCCCCTTCCTGGGTGACCCTGGGCACGTCCCTTAGCCTCTCAGTTCCCACCTGTAACCCGGGGTGGGGGGCACTGCCTGGTTAGTACATCAAATGGCGGGGGGGGGGCCCGATGAGGGCTGTGGTGAGCAGGCCTTGGTAGCAAGGGGCCGTGGGGAGGGGGCATTTGGTGAAGGAAACGCCAGGGCAATTCTCATGTCCAAGCACGCCGGTGCCCTGTCTGAGGCAAGTAGCTGGCTGCAGGCGCGGGCGAAGCTCCGACGGGTGCTTCAGAGAAGCCAGGTGGGAAGGCGACACAGACCCCACCCTAGAAACAAGCCAGCCAGGATCCAGGCTCCCCCCGACTGTGGAAGGGGCTCCCCCCTGCCAGCCCAGCCGGGGAGCAGAAGGCCCCAGGGGAGGCGCCATGCCCTGGGGGCACCGAGGGGGCTTTGAGCGGACAGCTAACGAGCCCGGCTCCGGTGCTGGCACCGCCTACAACTTTGCACCATGGCGCCCGGCAAGTCTCGACGGGCTGAGCCGTGCGCCAGAGATCCGGGCACACAACGAGGGCACCTGGGGCACCGCCCCCCCGCCGAGGTCCGGGCACACAGCAAGGGCACCTGGGGCACTGCCCCCCTGAGCTCTGGGCACACCAGCGAGGGCACCTGGGGCACCGCCCCCCACCAGGCACCGGGCACCACAGCGAGGGCACCTGGGGCACCGCCCCCGAGCTCCAGGCACACAGCGAGGGCACCTGGGGCACCGCTCCCCCCCAGAGCTCTGGGCCCCACAGCGAGGGCACCTGGGGCACCGCCCCCCCCCCGCCGAGGTCCGGGCACACAGGAAGGGCCACCTGGGGCACCGCCCCACCCGAGTTCCGGGCACACAGCGAGGGCACCTGGGGCACCGCCCCCCCCCGAGCTCCGGGCCCACAGCGAGGGCACTGGGGCACCGCCATCCCCCGAGCTCTTGGGCACACAGCGAGGGCCACGTGGGGCACCGCCCCCCCCCGAGCTCTGGGCACACAGCGATGGCATCTGGGGCACCGCCCCCCCCCCCGAGCTCTGGGCACACAGCAAGGGCACCTGGGGCACTGCCCCCCCCAAGCTCCGGGCACACAGCGAGGGCACCTGGGGCATTGCCCCCCCAGAGCTCTGGGCACACAGCGAGGGCACCTGGGGGCACCGGCCCCCCAGAGCTCTGGGCACAAGCAGCGAGGGCACCTGGGGCACCGCCCCCCCAGAGCTCCGGGTCACACAGTGAGGGGCACCTGGGGCACCGCCCCCCCCAGAGCTCCGGGCGCACAGCCGATGGCACCTGGGGCACCGCTCCCCCAGCCCAGAGCTCCAGGCACACAGTGAGGGCACCTGGGGCACTGCCCCCCCCAGAGCTCTGGGCACACAGTGAGGGCACCTGGGGCACTGCCCCCTCAGAGCTCCAGGCACACAGTGAGGGCACCTGGGGCACTGCCCTCCCAGAGCTCTGGGCACACAGTGAGGGCACCTGGGGCACTGCCCCCTCAGAGCTCCAGGTACACAGTGAGGGCACCTGGGGCACTGCCCTCCCAGAGCTCCGGACACACAGCAAAGGCTCCTGGGGCACCAGGCCCTGCACCCCCAAGCTCTGGGAACACAGCAAAGGTGCCAGGGGCACCGCCCCCCGCCCTGGGCATGCAGCAGGGGACACCTTGGTTACACTGCGGTCTCCATTGTTCTAAGCTGAAGGCGGGCACAGAGCTGAAGTGCTTTGCCCGAGGCTATGCAGTGAGTCAGTGGCAGAGTGGGAACCCAGGCGTCCTGCCTCCCCGCTCTGACCACTAGATCCCGCTGTCCTCCCAGAGCACAGTTCAGCAGCTCACCGAACTGGGGCTGGGGGCTGCAGTTCCGAAGCAACACCTCCCTCAGCCAGAGGCCAGGTCTGCCAGGGGTGGGGTGCACCAGGCCCCCCATCACCCCATCCCGGAGTCGGACACAAGGGGGAACCTGTCTCCCAAGACCCCTGGAGAGCGAACAAAGCTGCTAGACCAAACCCATTCCCCAGCTCGTTCCACAAGGCTCCCCCGAGAATACAGCATCCAACACGGCCCCAGAGGAGGGAGGGACAGGCCAGAAAGTCCTGCTGTGAATCTAGCCTGAGCCCCTGGACACCCTGGGCCACAGATCGACCCCAAGTGATACCTGCCTGAGCTAGACAAAGGTCCCGTCTCGGAGTAACCATTTCGGGGGGGGGGCGGAGGGAGTCGTGCCAGTGGTTAATTCCCTCTGCTGAGAAATCTGCACCTCCTGTCCAGTCTGCTTCAACCGCCAGCCACAGGATCTTCTCACACCCACCCTGAGTGAAGAGCCCCCTGTTATCAAACTGCTGGTACTGAGAGAGAGACCGGGGGGGGGGGGTGAATGGGGGTGGACAGAGCTAAAAAGAGGAGTGTGAATGGAGATAGAGAGGCGGGTGTGAGCAGGCACAGACAGAGCAGGAGGGGTGTGAACGGAGGACAGGGCTGGAGAAGGGTGTGATTTGAGCCCAGCGAGAGTGTGAACAGAGTTAGAGAGGCGGGTGTGAGCAGGCACAGACAGAGCAGGAGGGGTGTGAATGGAGGACAGGGCTGGAGAGGGGTGCGATTTGAGCCCAGATGGGGGGTGAATGGAGACAGAGAGGCGGGTATGAGCAGGCACCGACAGAGCAGGAGGGGTGTGAACAGAGGACAAGGCTGGAGGGGGGTGTGATTTGAGCCCAGAGGGGTGTGATTTGAGCTAGAGAGGTGGGTGTGAACAGGCACTGACAGAGCTAGAATGAGGGGAGAGGTGTGAACTCAGGAGGGGCTGTGGGTGTGAACAGGGCCTGGACAGGGTGTGAATGGGGAAGATACAGACGGGGTGTGAATGGAGGACAGGGCCGGAGAGGGGTGTGATTTGAGCTAGAGAGACAGGTGTGAACAGGCACCGACAGAGCTAGAATGAGGGGAGAGGTGTGAACTCAGGAAGGGCTGGGGGTGTGAATGGGGCCTGGACAGGGTGTGAATGGGGAAGATCCAGAGGGGTGTGAATTGGGACCACCAGAGCGTGGTGCGGTTGGGGATAGAGAGAGAGGCTGTGAATAGGGAGACACGGAGATCCTGCCTTCTGCTACTGACATGAAATCTCGGAGGGAAGGTGTAGGGTCAAGTTACCTCAGAAACGCTCAGGGGCCCCGGACGGCTGCACCCCCACAGGGGCAGAGGCCCCAGCTGCACACGCTGGCACTGCTGTCCCTACTCGGCGCCGGCGCAGGGGGCGACTTCCTCTGCACCCCAACGTCCCGGTCTCGTGCGAACCAGGCCGGCGGGGGCTGGGTGTCACGCGCTCTACATTCACGGCGGCATTTGAACAGCTGCCAAGATGCTTGGGCCCGAGGCACCATCCACCCTCATCCCCCATGGCGCAGCGCAGGGCACCGGCAGCCAGATCCCGGGCGGGTTACAGAGACGGGGCTTTGCCTCAGGGGGCAAGTATCTCCTAATCCAGAGGCACAGGGGGTGGAGGGAGCGCACCGGGGAGTCCATAGCCCGAGGGCTGAGCCTCGCTGTGGGGAAATCCCTTCCCTGGGTGCCTGGGGCTGGCGCCCTGTGGGCAGGGGGTCAGAGGGGGGCATCTGAAGACAATCCGCATCCTGGGGATCCTGGCCTGCTAGACTAGTGGGCTCCTCTCCCAGGCCCCTTGGAAGCGAGTGCGGCAGAAGAGAGGCGCTGGTGGCCCCAACCCCCACCTGCCCCCTGCAGAGAGAACGGCCCCACAGTTCACACATGCCAGTGGGTCGGCCCAGCAGCCCTCGCAGGCCAGGTGGGGACAGGGCAAACACAAAGCCTTCTCCCTGGTCTGTGAAACGAGGGGTGGAGGGACACAGGACCGATCCCCCAGGGGCAGGGCCCATGGGGTTGGCACTGCCAGCTCCCCCCACGCCCCAACACACCTGGTGCCCCACGGCAGGTAGGCGCTGAATGAGCCCAGCCTCCACTGTGTTGCTCAGCAGCTTTTGTTTGCGAGACGCTGGGAAGGGAGTGCTGGGGCTGAGCGGGCAATGCTCAGACATCACTGAGGGGGCACCTGTAGGTGCTGGGGAGCTGCTCGGGTGTTGCAGGACTGGAGGGGGGAAATGCATGAGTCTGGGGAATTGGGGTCATGTGTGTGTGCACACATGTGCATGTGTTGGGGTTCCGTGTGCATGGGAATTGAGGGTCCTGTGTGCACTGGGTTCTGTGTGTATTGGGGTCCTGTGTGTGCTGGGTTCCGGGTGTATTGGGGTCCTGTGTGCGCTGGGTTCCACGCGTATTGGGGTTCTGTGTGTGCTGGGTTCTGTGTGCGCGTGTATTGGGGTCCTGTGTGCGCTGGGTTCCGTGTGCACGTGCATTGGGTTCCATGTGTGTTGGGCTCTGTGTGCATGTGTACTGGGCTTCTGTGAGCACTAGGTTCCACATGCATTGGGTTCTGTGTGCACTGGGTTCCGTGTGTACATGTATTGGGGTTCTGTGTGCGCTGGGTTCCACGTGTATTGGGGTTGTGTGTGTGCTGGGTTCTGTGTGCGCGTGTATTAGGGTCCTGTGTGCGCTGGCTTCCGTGTGCGCGTGTATTAAGGTCCTGTGTGCGCTGGGTTCCATGCGTATTGGGGTTCTGTGGGCACTGGGTTCCGTGTGTATTGGGGTCCTGTGTGCGCTCGGTTCCATGTGTGCATGTATTGGGGTCCTGTGTGCGCTGGGTTCCGTGTGCGCGTGTATTGGGATCCTGTGTGCACTCAGTTCCCTGTGTATTGGGGTCCTGTGTGCACTGGGTTCCGTGTGCACGTGTATTGGGGTCCTGTGTGCGCTGGGTTCCGTGTGCGCGTGTATTGGGATCCTGTGTGCACTCAGTTCCCTGTGTATTGGGGTCCTGTGTGCACTGGGTTCCGTGTGCACGTGTATTGGGGTCCTGTGTGCGCTGGGTTCCGTGTGCGCGTGTATTGGGATCCTGTGTGCGCTCGGTTCCCTGTGTATTGGGGTCCTCTGTGCTGAGTTCCGTGTGCGTGTGTACTGGGGTCCTGTGTGCACTGGGTTCTGTGTGCACGTGCATTGGGGTTCCGTGTGCACTGGGTTCCATGTGTACATGTATTGGGGTCCTGCGTGAGCTGGGTTCTGTGTGCCCATGTATTCCGGTCCTGTGTGCGCTGGGTTCCGTGTGCCCACTGGGGTTCTGCACGTGAGCGTCTGTTTGTATGTCAATGCTATGTGCGTGCATGCGCATGTTGAGCGTTAGTGTACATGCAGACGCATGTGCGGGGTGATTGCATGTGTGGATCTAGAAGCCTGACCTTTCCCTGTTTCATTTCATTTTGCGGGTTTGTTCTTTTTTTAAACCCACTCAAAGCCATGTGCAGGGGGCGGCTGGCAGCCTGCCCTCTCCATGCCCTGAGTGGCACGTCAGCGAGCTTGCGGTCCTACCAGCCCCAAGCACACAGACACTGCCCTGGTGCAAGCACACAAACCAGGGGGAAACGGCTTCCTGGCAGGATTGGCTCAGGGAGGGCGGCGGGGGATATAAAATACAAACCACTCGGAAGACAGGAGCTCGCAAATTTGCTAAGAATCAGCAGGGCTAAAGAACAGATTCTGCTCAGGTCTGCCCATGTCTCTTTCTGCTCTCTGAAGACAAGCCCGCGAGAGAGAGCTGGGGAAGTTAGGACGCTGAGATCCAAGGAAAGGGAGGAGGAAAAGACAGAGAGAGACAAGAGGAAAGAGAAAAGTTTAGAGAAAGAAAGAGAGAAAAACAGAAGAGAAAGAAAAACAGAAAGAGGGAATCACAGAAGGAAGGAACGAGAGGGGGAAAGAGGAGAGAAAGCCACCAGAAGACAGAACAGAAAGAGGGAGTCACAGAAGGAACGAGAGAGGGAGAGGAGAGAAAGCCACCAGAAGACAGAACAGAAAGAGGGAGTCACAGAAGGAACGAGAGAGGGAAAGAGGAGAGAAAGCCACCAGAAGACAGAAGGGGAAAGTAAGAGAACGAGGAGGAGGAAATTCTGGTCGACCTCTTCATTACAAGTTAGTTGAGCAAAACATAAACACAGAATCACACTCCACCACCCAGTCTGGATTTCAAAGTCTGCAGCAAATTGGGCGTATCTGGGCAAAGGCTAAACATGAACCAGGCCATTCTCATTCAATTGGAGAGAAAACAAAACAAAACACAAAAATCGCAAAGGGAGGAACTGAAGAACAAACCACCCCGCCCCCAAAGAAACACCCACTTTCAAAAAAAATAAAATAATCAAACGGCGACACAGGGGAAAATCTGAAAGACAGAAATGTCCGGGGCAGGAACAAATGACAAGAGGGTTTGAAAAGAACCGAGTAACTAACCCTCCGAGAGAGAGCAAGAGAACCGGCTTCCTGCCTGGGACAGTGCCCACTGAAATTGCAGGATTATTTCCACCGCCACACAGTGAAAAAGTGCCCAGCGCTGCCGAGTTGTATGTTCTGTGGTTCACATGCCATCGGTACAAACCCCCAAAACCCAGCCAACAAAAGAAACCGACAAACTCCAGACGGGTTCTCGGTGCTCATCAAAGCGAAAGGGAAAGGAAAAATCCCCTTTGAATGAAATCGCGTTGCTTTCCCTCCCACATCCTGAGTCCTTTCTCTTCCTGGTTTTTTTGGTTTTTTTTTTTAAAGTTGCCGTTTGCACAGTAGTGGACATTTCACAGGTGCGTGTGCACAAACACACACCCCCGTGCGAAAGAGGGGCTTTTCACCAGGGATCGTGCATATGAAGACAAGGGCAGGCTACCAACCACCCCAGATAGCCCAGATTCTTGAGGATGCTGATGCCGAGGGTACATTTGCACGATAAACAGCAGAGGCCAATTTGTTAATTACGGAAACAAACGTTCAAGGAAGGAATTTTAAAAAAAAGAAAGAGAGAAAGAAACAGCTCGATCCCTTGAACAATTCAATCTCAAAACAAGCAGCAGTGATGGGGGACAGTTGGTAAGGGGGTGGGGTGGGGTGGGGGGTCATTGGACTTACCAGGAGTGTGAACAAAATATGCCAAGTAAAGATCCAGTTCTTTAATTGTGACTCCAATGTGGTGTGGCTGGACGCAGAGGCCGGGGTTGGAGCACTGTGGCGATTTGTACAACCGCTCCCCGTCAGTACTTTCGAGCGGGATCCCTTTGAATAAGATGACCATTACAAGATCCAGTCTCCAAACCTTGTCGGCCTGCCTCAGGCAGTCAATCCTGCGGATTTTGCCCTTCTGGTCCGGGTTGGAGAGGACGCAGCAGGGTGCTTTCTTACCGGTGATGGTCAGGACAAAATCCTCCCGGAACTCGGGGCGGATGTCCTTGCGGAGTTTGGCCAGTAGCCGCGATGCCCATTTCTGCTTGATCTCCGGTTTTTCCCCCAACAGCTCATCCTTCACAGCGCGCTCCTCATCCTTGGACATCCGCTTCTCGTGTTTCTTGAAGTACTTTCGCTTCCGAGCTTGCAGGTTGAACCATGTGTAGGAGAAGGCCCGGACGTGGGGGAGGAGAGCTTCGATGAAAGGGTGGAATTCATCCTAGAGGCAGTGGTGGAACAGGGTGAAAAGAGGGAACGAGACAAAAGGGGGGGGGGGAAGGTTAGAACGAGAAAACAGAGGAATGCAATTTTTAAAAAAACCCACAACCTTCCCGAGCAGTCGCGTCGGCCGATCCCGAGAACAGAGCCGGCGCGGAGAACCGAGTTCAGAGCGCAGCCGAGCCAGCCACACCACACAAGACAAGCCCGGAAGAGAATCCATCTCAGTTGGGACAGCGGTGGGTGCTCGTTTTTTAAATCTTTTCCATCTTCTGCCTTCCCCTCCCCCAGTTGCAAAATAAATTTCACAAAGGCCAAAGAAAATTCACCATCAGAGCTAGAAACTCGAGGTTTCGCTACTTTTTCACTAATAACCACGATAAAGTTTGCCTTGGCAAGACCGGGGTTAAAGACAAAATTGGCCCCCGACCCCATCCTTGTCTGCCCCCCCCCCAATACCTCGATTCTCAGGTTAATCTCTTTGCCAGCAGGTGTGTGTCTGTGCGCGGGGGGGGGGGGGTGGCATCTGGAAGATCTGCTCTTCCTAAAGCTGCCTCCCCCCAAACAAAATCTGAGAAAAAGCAAAATAATTACCATTGCTCCGTCTCATTCCGGCAAAGCTAAGCACCCGATTCGGAAATTCTGGACTCAACAGAGTTGCGGGGGGAGGGGGGGAGGGAAAAGGAGGTGGGGGCTGTAAGATGGAGGGGGAGGAGGGGACAAGGAGGAGGGAACGTAGAAATTTTAAAGGGAGGAGGAAGGGAGGGGAGAATGGGGGGCTTGGTTGGTTGAGTTCTTGGTGGCGGAGGGAATGGAGGGGGCCGGAGGGACAGAAATATAGGAAGGAAGGAGGCTGACGACGGAGGTGTGGGACACAGTGCCTGATGGATCCAACACCCCAATAATCTACCGGAGAAACCACCCCACTCCCCCCCGGCAGCTCCAAAATAAAGAAATCAGAAATTCACACAATGGCCCCCATAGAAAAAAAATTAAACAAACAAACAAACAGAGGAAGGAAGGAAGAAAAAAGCCCATGGAGAGGGAGAGGAGTGGCAAGCGAGGGGGGAGAGGGTTTTCGGTGCTGGCAAAGGCGCAAAGAGGCCAAGTCAGCTGTCGGTCCCTCTGCCCGGGCGGAGGGCGAACGCAGGCCTAGGGGAAGGGACGGACGCCGTGCTGGAATCGACTGCGCTCGGCCGCTGGCAAAACCCAAAGTGCTCAGGCTTTTGGGCTGGGTTTTGTTTTGGTTTTGGGGGGTTTTGTTGTTGTTTTCCTCCCTTCCCCCCCCTTTTTTCCCTTTTTCCTCCTAAACTCTCTCGCTCGCTCCTTTCATGCTCAGTCCCCAACCATTTGCCTGCGCCAATGCCAGCAGAAGCGGGGGGGGAAAGAGCGAAAGAGAGAGAAAGGATCCCACGTATTTGGCAAGGAGACACATTTCTCAGACCAAGCCAATGGCTGCATCACAAGCGAAAAGGGAGGCGGGGGTGGGGGGGATTGGCGGGGCTGGTGGCACAGAGAGACTGTGCAGTTAAGAGACTGAAAACAATTTGCCAAATCGACAAGTTTATATCTAATGAATAAGCAAAGTCGAGCCGCGACTGGGTTTTTTTTCTCGGGCGGTGAATATTTGGCGTGCGGAAGCCTGGCAGAATATTGCTAAATAAATAAAAAACTCTGTTCTTCACCACCCTCCCACCCCCACCCCGACAACCAAAAAAAAGGCAGTCCCACAAGGCCTTGGAAAAAGCAGCTGTTCTCTCTTTCCGTGTCTCTCATTCCCGCATTCTCTCTCTCCGTCTATTTATAAAAAAGGACAGAAGATGATTTCGTTCCAAATCTGCCGCCCCCCCCCACCCCTCCACCACACACACAAGGTTCGGATTAAAGCCATGGATACTTTTTTCTAAGCAGTGGAATTGTCAATTTCAAACCCGCTCATCCCAAACCGCACATAAAAACACCATCACGTTAAAGATTTTTTGCATCCCAACCGAGGGCCCAATCCGACAGTCGCTGAGGGTTTTCTGCGGGCACCCGATGGGGCTCTCTCCCCTGCCAAGCTGGATGATTACTTTTTCCAAACAAAAAAAAAATTCAGATGCCGACTGACTTAACTCCTTACCCAACCCCAGCGTGTAAAGACACTAGCACGGGTGGCAAAGTGACTTGCCAATATAACACACAGACCAGTTCCCTAAAGGGTCTGATTTACTTTTGAAAAAAATCCTATGAAGGAAAAAAAACCCTTGGGGGAGACGGGGGTGTGTGTGTGCAAAGTTCCGACATTTTTAAAGGCCCCTCCAATGCCAAGTTAGTCTCTTTTACCGACGCTCCCTCCCGACGTCGCCTCTTTTCGAGGCAGGACTATTTATTGTCTGTGTTGCACGCTCAGCTGCATCGAGTGGAAAAGCCGCCTGTGAAAGCAGGAGAAGGTGAGGGGAGAAGGGGCACCCGGGAAAGACAAGGAAAAGAGGATGAGAGAGGAGGAATGGGAGAGAAGGGGGAGGGAAGGGAAGGGAAAGAAACAGCCGGAAGAGGGGGTTGAAAAGAGAAAAGAAACAGGAAGATTGAGAAAGTGGAGGAGAGAAGACGACACCCGAGGGGTGGGGGAGAAGAGAGAGGAGAGAAAATTAAAAGGAACAAATGGGGGGGAGAGACAAAAAATTGCCCCGATTTTCGGTCCTTTCTGTCTGCGCCCCTGGGGCAGCACCCAGCTATAAATCCAGGCATTGGAGGGGGCGCAGGACAGAGGTGACGCTAGCTGAAATGCCAGCTCTTTTATCCAAAGTGGAGGGCTCAGTCCCAACCTCCCAATGCTCCCCCCCTTCTATCCATCCAGGCACTTACACGGCCGCCGTCGCCGTAGTACCGCAGCATCCCTATCCCGCGGAGAGCCCTCCGCCTGTGCCCGCTGGCCTGGCAGAGCTCCGGTGACAGGTAGAGCGGGCACGGCACACTGGCTAACCCTCCGCGGCTCTATCCCGATGCCCGCAGGCAGGCCCAGGCCCTGCTGCCAGCTTTCCAGCTCCCGAGCAGGCTGCCAAGGAAGCGAGAGCAGGGACTGTGGGGGAGGGCCGAGGTGGGGGGCGACGGCTCCCCCCCGCCCCCAATCCCAAACCTAGCCGCAGCCCAGCAGAGCAGGGTACGGCACTCCCCAGGCTCCAATCCTTCCCTTGCACACAACGCACAAGAAAGCCCAAATACGCTGTTTGCTAGGGGAGAAATTCAGGCCTCCCTACGCTTCCACCTGTGGCCAGGCCCTGACCTGGGTGGCAGCCCTGCAGGGAGCCAGACAAAGGTGTCTTGTCCCCTTCCCGCCCTCCTGCTTTGTTGGGGAAGCCAAAGGTGGCGGTACAAAATATCTGTGCCTGCCTGCTCTCCTCCATCAGAGAAATGGTGCAGGGGTGGACTGGTGCCATGGAGGCTGAGTCCAGGGGGAGTGTGGAAGTTACAAAGAAAGGGGAGAGTGAAGAAAGAAAGAAAAAAGTGAAAGTGAAAGAGGAAGAAGTAGTAAAAAAAAGAACGAAGGATTTTCTCCAAGAAGAAACTATTCCAAGTTCAAGTCACCAGGTTTTAGACCCTACTCCAGAGCCCTCTCTTACGGCAGAGGATTTACTGGGTCCTAGCTGCGCTGCGGGGGGATCTTCCCCTGGTCGGGGATGGTTTCCATACGGAAAATACAACAATAGTTTAAATGTAAAACACACACCCAGAGTCAATGTGCAATGAACGGCCAGTCTGAGTGTCACGGTGCCCAGCAAACGGGAGCCGGTCGGGCTTCGTGGGGGAACATCAGATGGAAATTAAACAGCCGGGGGCCCAAAGGAGAAAAATGGAAATAGAAAGTGGGGGGAACAGAGAGAAGGAGAAACCCAAGGGCTGACAAAGAAAATGGAACAGAAACCAATGGAGAGAAGCCGAGAAAGTGGCAAGGGAGGAGGAGAAAAGGAATGGAGAACCCAGAACAAAGCTGGAGAGATAACGAGAAATGAAGAGTCTTTTTCTAGGGGCACTCGCCCACTTCCAGCCAGCCGCCCGCTCCGCTGGGCTCCCGCTCAGAGCGCCCCTTGGGAATGGGCCCGGGCGGGCATCTGTGGGGCTGGCCGGGGGCCACCCTTGTGAGTTAAAAAAAATTCAATCAAGGCACTTGGGTATGTGACAGCCCCAATGCGCCGTGCCACGGGAACAGGCCCGCTCGGCGCAGAGCCTCCTGTCATTCCATGGGCAAACGCCACCACCACTGGGCTATCGAGTGCTTTCTCCTCCACCATCGGCGATGGCTGCTGTACCTCAGCCTGTCCTGCCAGCCCTGCAGTGCTCCCGTGTCTAACAGGGATGGGTTTCCCTTCGTAAAATACCCCCGCGGACGGCAGTAACAACCTGAAACATGGCAGCACCGTGACTGGAGTCTCTTAAGGAAGGGTGGCAGAGGAGAGAGGGCAGAGATACCAAACCCCTGAGGGTCCCCAATCTAAGTACATCTCCCACCCCCATCTATGGGGCAACTCCCCAAACAGCTCTGACAACTGAGCTGGGCCTCTGCCATGCAGCGCTGTACCCAAGGGGAGGCTATCTTTCCGTTGGGTGTGGACGAGACAACCCCCGGGCTGGGGAGGGGTCAATAAACCAACGCCAGGCAGCGGTCGGTGCGGCGGGCCGGGGTTCGGTCTTGCTGGGTAGTGGGCCCTGGCAACCGCAGCTGGTAGCGACAGCCACAAAGAGAGCGGATTATTAGAAATGCTTCTCCCAGAGAAAGAAAGCAGTAGGGCAGAAGAGACTAGCGAAGGCGGACGGCCTAGCAGAGGGATTTCTCGGGGAAGAGAAGGCCTGTGAAGGAGGCAGAAACTTGCGGAGAGGCGAAGAAAGGATGAGGGGAAAAGGAAGGCCAAGATCCAGCCAGGGAAAATAACACGACTGCACACCCAGAGCTGGCCATGGGACGTCCCACCCAGCAGGGGATGCGCCCTGGTCCCCCAACAGGCAGACACACTCGGGGGGGGGGGGGCGTTGCATTTCTTTCTCTGCCACCCCCAGCTAAACTCATCCCATGCAACCCACACTGCGGAACTTGGAATCTTTGTACTAAATAGGATTTTTTTCAATTCACACCCCCAAAGAGGGGGTCATTTTTAACATCCCCACCCCCAGCCGGGTTACAGCCAGCAAACTCCCGACTCCTGCTTCCTACAAGTGGGGGGGGGGGGGCTGCGGGGGGGTTCTCCCAGGCCTGGGAGATGGAGTTATTAAAACTCATAAACTAAGTCAAACTTTCCAACTCCTGATTTTATCTCCCCCCAACCCCCCGGCACACACACTCTTTTCATTTTGGGTCTCTCTCTTTTTCAGCAGCGGCATGTCAAGCATTCTCGGCGTTGCCATAGAAACAGTCACTGGCACCCTGGCAAACTATTGCCCCAGTGAATGAATAGCACATAAATTTCGTCTCTCTGCAGGGCGAGCAAGACCTGCGCCGCCTTGGCCTGCGGCTTCCACTTGCACTGATGGGGAGACTTTTAAGAAACTGGGGCCAAACTTTTTGCGGGGGGACTTTGACTTATAAACTAACCAAAGGGAGTTATTCTTGCTCAGTTCTGCAGCAGCAGGGCATCTGCCCCTTACGTACCGGGGAGGTAGTTTAGAGGGAGTCTGCCCATCTCTTCTACCACGGCTCAGGGGGCTCAGAGCTCGAATTATTCTGCCCCCTGTCCCTGCCCTGCATACACCCAGAAGCTGTGGACTCCCCAGCCATAATGCAGATTAAAAGCGAACACGTCTTTTTCTCAATAGCCTAAGCCGGAGCTGGGCTGGCACAGGCTGTGAGGAGAGCTTCTTTCTTTCTTTCTTTCTTTTCTTTCTTTCTTTCTTCCTTCCTGTTAGTGTCTCTCCCCGTTTGCTTCACCCTCTGCTTCCCCAGCAGACCCAATGCCGTTCAAAAGCCAGAGTCCAGTTCCAACCCTTCCAAATGAGGCGTCCGGAGTTTGTCTGTCCCATACCACTATATCTCTAGGAAACCCCACGCATGCAAATCTGCCGCCGTGTAATAATGATATCGCTCTGTTTTCTCTCCGCATTCTTCTGCGCTAACACAAAGTGTTTGCTTGGTACGATTTTCCCTCTCTGACCCGATTTAGTCCGCACAAGAGAAAACTGTGCAGCAGACTCAATGTCCTAACGAACTTGAGTTAATTAATGCTAAGAAAGAAAGAGGCTCCCCTCAGACACTTGAATCATGGTTCACTAGCCCTTTCAGTTTTCTATTTGCAAAAAAAAGGAGCCCGCATTCAAATATTTTTTCATGTCTGAGCAGAGAACACAAACAACGCCGAGAGCTGTAGAAAGGGAAATAAAGTAGTTGCCCAGGATGCAGAGCCTGGATTTGGGCAGGGAGAGCCACACATATAACGTGAAAGAAAAGGGCTGATTTGCAGTGGATTTAATCTTTTTTTTTGGCTGGGCAACTGTTGGCAACAGCAAAACGCAGCCGCCAGAGCAGAGGCGAAAGAGCAGCGAGTCCCACTGTCCTGTTTGCTAGCAACTTTCACAAATTAATAAATGATTTTAACACCAAGCCAAGTGCTTGGAGGCTGGAGCTCTGGAAATGGAACTGCACCCGGGAAGAGTTAAAAACCCCACCAGATTTGTGAGGGGGAAGAACAGCTGGAGTTTGGATGGCCACAGGCTGGCCCCAATCCTGCTTTCCGCGCACAGCCACAACTCGCTTTCAATGCAGGATTGGGCCCAGCTGGGAGCACAGCTAACGAGCAGGAGTGCCTTGTACCCGTCCGCTCTGGGGGTTCAGTTCCACACGTGTACACAAGAGTGATCCTGCTTCTGGCTACCCCTGCGTCCACCAGGAATAAGTCCCTGGACGCTGAGGGAATGGCCTGATAACAGGGAAATCGGAGGTTTCAAATCCCCAGTTAAATCAACAGCGCGCCAGCAGCACAGAACGGAAGCAGGGAAGCGAGGACTCAGGCTCAGCCAGCAACCAGAGCAGCTGAAGTTTCCCCTGGCACCAGCAATGCTTGCACTGCTTCCCCTATTTAAATGCTGGTTGCCTCTCTAACGATTACAGTGGCAAGAACTGCAGCGAAGGATCCAGACTCCCCCCAAAATAAGCCGACTGTCCCCCGTCAGTCACGACGGGTCTCACGGATTCAGATTCAGCCCACCCCGTACAGATCCCCCCGGGGCCTGAAGCCCCAAGGACAAGGGGTTTGGGTAGGAAGTTTGACGTAAGCCCACTTTGACTTTCAGAGGCCACAGGAAGCCCTGCTCAAGTGACCCGCGGAAATGTGTTCGCCCGTCTCATCACCTGTAACGGGCTTGGGGGGTGTCGAGAGCTAGAGGAATATTAGCACTGGCGTTATATTATCAGAGCTTCCTTTGATGCCGATAAGGAAAGCGTCGAGGAGCTCGGTGGGGTGTGCGAGGGCGCAGGAGGGGAATCTAGGGGGCTGAAGGCTGGGATGAGGGGGCACTGGCAGAGCTGGCAAAGCAGGGACTGATGCGGGTCGGGACTGAAGTGGGGCTGGGATGGTGCGGGGGCGGGGGGGTCTGAAGGTCAGGATTGAGGGACAGCAGCATTGCTGGAGGGAGCAGCCCAGCACTAGAACAGCAACGGGAACTGGCGGGTTGGGACTGAGCTGGTGGGGGGAGCCCAGTGCTGGCACGGCTGGGCAGAGCGGGGGGCACTGCCAGAACTGGGAGAGGCACTGACAGCAGATGCCCTCACGGTACCTGGCTCTTGTTGGCTCTGTCTGCCCTTTGTTTCCACAAGCTCCAATTCACTCGCCCCGGGGAGAGTGGGGGGGGGGGGGACCACTGCCAATAAAACACCTCCTGAGCAAGCTCGACGTCTAGCAACAAAAAAAGTTTTTATTTCTGTACAAACTAAGCAAAGGAACCGCATGGCAAGTGGAAACTCACAACCACCAAAGGGGGGAAAAGGAATTTCATTAAAAGGAAAACATCTGACAAAACTAAAACAGGAAAGCAAATCTCTCCTTGCTGAGGCGCAGGTGCTGAGACCAGGGCCAGCACCATTTGGGGGGGGAGCAGGGGGGTTCTTTTGGAAATGCAACAGCATTTCGCTGGGTTTTTTTGCTGTGTGCAGGAAAATCCTTGAGGAAGATGTCTCCTACCCCACTGATGCAAGGAGGCGAACCTTTTTCAGGGACGCCGGTGTAAATCCAGCCAAACGCAACACCGGATTTACACCAATTCTCTTTCCTTTCCAGCCGCTCTTGACTTGTCATCAGATTATTTTTTCTGATAAAAATACCCAGCAGGAGGGAAATATTCCAACTCCCCCCAAAGCCAGTGAAAAGGCTCCTGTCGATTTCCGAAATGGAACAAAGGGAGAAATTCTGGAGTCTCTTTGGTGGAAGGACAGAGTCTCATTTATATATATATATTCATTTAAAAAAATATTCTTTAAAACCAACCACCACTGCAGATTCTTTCCAAATCTGCACCCTTGCTCTCACGAGAGGGAATGGGAATACGGAGAGATCCCGGTGATAGCAGGATCAGACCCATTTTAATGAAATAAAACTGGGACTTTTCCCTCCCTTTTTCCCTAACAACATTCTCAGTTGACCCTACCCACACCTGCCCTGGCTTCCCAAAACCGGGAATGGACCAGCACCAGAACCGCACAAAAGGCAGGGAAGGTATGAAGCAGATTTGACGACACATTATGCAAATAATAACAGATCCTGGGTCAGATTAATCGAGGTTCAGATAAGCACAGGGAGAAGGTTCCCGTCTCACTTTAACGGCGGTGGAGAAGGTGGTTTGTGAGCTGCACGAAAGTGGGGGCGGTGGTTACAGGTTTCCAGGGGGCAAATACAGAGCGAGATTTTTGCTGCAGTTTAGGCGCTCCTTAAAAACCAATGTTGAAAGGCAGCGCTCGGCACAGGGAACGCAGCCTGGGGGCTGGCCAGCAGCCCTGACAGACTTCAGGGGCTTTTCATTCAATATTCTGCCCGTGTAGCCACAAAAAAAACATCAGGGGCTGTGGGTAAAAACCTGACTGCCCATCCCGTGCGTCAGGCTCTCTGCAGCCCGCAGCTAGAAGCCAATTCGCATCTTAACGGGGAGGAAGGTGAGAGGTTGGAGGAGGAGGACGCCTGGAGTTACTTGCATTTGCCAGTTTGCTGGATTTGTAACTCAGGCAGCAATAAAATTAAGAAGGGGGAACGGGGGGAGTTCACTCCTAAAAGAGGCAGAAGAGACAATGCATGCCACAGGAAAGAGCAGGGGCAATTTACTCCTCACACTTTAATTAGCCCCATCTTGAACATTTCTTTAAAAGAAAAAAAAATCTATTCTAGCACTTACAAAAAGCCCCCAAATCATCACAGACTTTCACCGCCAGGCAGAGACCAGCGCTTGACGCCAAAGGGAGGGGAAGAAAATCTCGCTTTTCACCGAAAACCACATTTGGATTCAAATTAGAATTCACTCCCTCCAGCACCGCGGTGGGGGCTGTAGGCCCGAGCCACGGCTGCGACGTTACTCCCACAAGGAGGCCTGTCGGAGTAACGTGTAAATGTTTGCGTGGGATCAGGCCCTATCTACGGCCGGTGCCAAGTCTGGCTCTTGTAGTTGGCGAAATCAGAAGGAGTTTTGCCACCGATTGAAATGGATGCAGAATTGGGCCCCCCATAGGTACATTTAATGCTTTTATTCTGACCCCTTTATTCCCAGAGGCCAACAGGAGCTGAAACAATTGTTGTTTTAAGCAGAGGTTTGGAGTTTGCAGCAGACAGGCAGGGACGTCGGCCTATGGAAATCAGGGCTGGAACACGGGGCCTGAAACTAAAAAGGGAAAACTGCCTGTCTCAGGGCTGGGAACGGACCCAGCGGAGCGAGGCCCCCACCCAGCCCCTCTCTCTCCAGCTGGTACTGGGCAGCACGGCTGAGCTGAGCTCCTCAGAAGCTGCCTCACCTTCCCAAAGAGGTATTTTGCTGCCGGTATTTTCCCAGTCCTCCCCTCACACTCGCCTGTCCCCTAACGTAAAGCAGCTGTTTAACCACACACACCCCCACACAACAATCTGTGCAATTCTCTCTGCAGAGGGAAAACGGCTCAGATCCTCCCAGGGGAGTTAGGCACCTAAATAGCTTGGAGGGTCTGCGCCAAAGTTCTTAGAAGCCCTCGAAGACACAGAAGGCTCCACTGATGACTGGCTTGTCAAGGCTAATCCAGGGGGATTCCCTGGGCTAGGCAGGTTGCACCATCACTTTAAAGGTCTTCTCGGAGGTTCTCAGCAACCTACTGACTTGTAACCACTCATTAAACAGTGCCGAACCTTTGAATAACCCTTTGCAAACTCTTCCGAAATGGCCTTCTTCTAAAACCAGGACTGCAAAACCAAACCCCACGGGCCGGACTCAGCCCAGTCCGAAAGCCAGGCCTGCCTTCCCGCACGCAGAGAGGGCTGCTCCCGTGTTTAACGGTAGGCAAGTGCTAAAGAGGCTGGTGGCACTGGAGCCTGCAGGGTGGAAGAAACTAGGAGATAGCTCTTTGAAAGAACCTGGAGGATTTAGGAGCTGAAAGTCAACGGGATTTCAGTATATAAGCCCCTCGGGTCCAGACCCTCATCCGTGGAATTCAGGGCCCAGAGATCTTTGGAGATCTGACACGAGTAGCCCGGCACCCCTGGACTCCACCAGGCGTCCGAGAACACTCCACACTGACCCAGCTCGTATTTTTACAGTCAGTCTGAACCGTCTCCTTGAGAGTGGCATTCCCTCAGTGGGAGTTCTGCTTAAAAAAATAAAGCCAGTGACACATATAAGACCCCAGATTTTAGAGTAACTCCCATGCGGCGTTTTGCCACATTTCTCCAGCAGGAACAGGGCACGAGACTCTGCTCTCTGCTTACCCAGAGGTACGTCTGGAGGGACGGCAACAGGATTGCTCGAGACTTGCTGCCGTGCGGCTAAAATCAGAATCTGGCCCTTTGTTCTGCTAAAACAAAACCTCTCGAAACTCAACCTCGCTGCGCTACATCCGCACACAGACACACAGCCCAGCTCAGGGGAACAAAGCCACATCCACTGACCAGAAGTCATGGACCCGACCCCACAGCCACAACCCCACACTAGGAAACGTTCCTCATGGGACCTGTTCCACTGAGAGCCCTTCTCGGTGAAACGATTCTTGGCCTTAAGCACACAGCAGGCCCAGGCCCCATGGCTGCAATTCACACCCTGCAAAGGGAGGGGAGGAATCAGACACAGTCCCTAACACTTGGCAGCAAGAGTGAAATTGCAGGTTATAAACTAGGGGGGGATTTCAGGCAATCATTTCCACCCCCATTAAAGAGCAGTCTGTGGTTCTGCTCCTCTCTGGGTAGCTATTTGGCCAGCACATGACCCATCTTCCCGCAAAGAAACAAAGATGGCCAGTGCTTAATGTGCACCAGGGCTGAGCCCCAGCACCTCTTTCATTACAAATGAAGCCCTGCTCTGGGTCCTCTGCAGCCCAAAGCCAGGAAGCTGTAGAGAAGTAACGTATCGATTATGTGCCTTGGTGGGGCGGGAGGAGTGATTTTAATAAGGACAAAACAATTCAATTATTGGAGGGTGACTTAGGAAGAATGAAAGACAGATCGAACAAAAAGACGAGTGTGAAAGAAGAACGAAATGATGAGAGAGAGAAAGCGAGCTAAAATGCCTTGCATTCTCTTCCCCTTTGGGGACCGGGTTAGGTTAACGCACAAAGCTGAAAAATCCCTTTTCCAGCCCCGGGACTTTAAGAAAATCGTGAGCAGAAACAAACAGAGCATCGGCCTGTGGCTGCTGAACGTGCTCCATAAAGGACTTACATTAGCCGCTGGACAAGCGAGAAGGGGATCTGGGGAAAGGCGCCTAGGGCCAGTGCTTGTCCGATCCAATAGGGTTGGGCTCCAATCTGCAAATACACAGCTCGGAGCCTGGGGCGGTCGCCCCATGGTGCCGGGGGTACAAAAGCCCCACTGGGATTGCATACAGATTGGCCACGGAAGGAGAAGACTCAGGCGCAAATGAGCGATCGAGAGAGAGCAGAAGGAGGGAAAAGAACAAAAAGAACAAGGGAGAAGGAAAGAGAAAGAGTAGGGGGCCAGGCTCTAGAAAGAGAGACCCTTAGGTGCCCTGCACCTACAGAAAGGGTTAAAAGCAGAGCAGGGGGCTTCAGGCTCGTGGGAGAGAGGAGAGGGGACAAGTCGTGGCGCCTTCTCCTTGGCAGCCTGCCCCATGCCCGCGCTGGGCCGCACGCTGCCCACTCTCTCGCCAGCCCATGGCCAGGGCCAGGCTCCCACCTCCTCTACTTTATGGAGTAAAATCTCACGGCTGCTGCCTTGGCTCCAAGGGGCCCCCCGCCCTGAGGGCAGGAATGCAATAATCACACAAGGCAGGACCCCAGGAGCAGAGCTCACTGTGGGTTTACAGCTCTTCTGCAGACCACCCCCCACCAGCTACCTCCTCTCTCTCTCTTTCACATCCGCCCAGCCCCATGGACGATGCCTGCAGCACCTCATCTAGCAGGGATCCCCGATTCCCCGTATCAACACTAACCTGCCTCCCCCCAGAGAGTAATTATGTGTGTTTAATTAAATCCTCCCGGCCGCCTGCTTTAAGGCTCTACTCAGCTCCTAGAACCTAGGCCAGCAGGTTCCTGCCTGGAAAACTTTCTCCCTGCCGCCGCCAACAGAGCCAAAAGATCTAAGCACTCACGTCAATGAGACCCGTAAACAAGAACTGTGACTTTTGTTGGCCGGGGGGGTGGGGGGGGGTGTTAAAGTTCTTTGTCATTTTCTTTGCTTGTGTTAAAAAAACCTGCAGCTTGTGTCACACTCTCCGCACAGACAAAATGAGGGGAAGTTAGAGGAGAAAAGGGAAAGAGAGAGAAAGAGGCAGATCCCCAGCTAGTGTAAATCGGCAAAGGCCTATTGAAGGCAAGGGGGCCAGCTTCCCACCTGGTGTAAACCCAGAGATCCCTGTCAGCACCACACACATTTCCAGGAGCCGGCACAAAGTGAGAGTACAAACCTGCAGCCGCAAAGGCTCCAAATGGCGACGATTTTTGCAAGTAGAAACACCTACTGAGCCATTGCAAACACCCATCTCGAGGCGCCACTAGAACAATGAGGAGTCCGGTGGCACCCTACCCCGCTGACACTACAAGCCACCAGATCACCCTAAAACGCTGCAAACACAGCGATAAGGGAAGTGTTTTTAAGATAGACACTACAAACCCAACAGTACAGACAACTCCATTTGCCATTTTATTTCTGAGCCTTGCATTAAGTAGGGCCTGCGTTTTCTAAAAACTACCCTTTCTTTATTGTGTGTTCTTAGCCACCGTACATGCACAAGGCGCTAAAGCTTCCAGAAATGGGTGCCCACTGGCTGCCAGGATCCCCAGGAAGGGATCTCACATCAACAAAACAAGTGCTCGGGACGTACGGAAAATGAGACCCCTCTCCCGGACTCTGCAACGTAACTTCAGTCATTCACTGTTAACACCCCTTGCATATATGAACTGTACCTACATAGATACAGATTATATCCAGGGAACACACCCTAGTCGATTGACAGATACACCCCCACGCATAATGATCAATTGATTCACACACCCTCATCAGTACACACACACACACAATGATTGATTGATACACACACAGCCTCAATCAATACACACACTATGATCATCTGATACACACACACACGTTTCTGTCTCTGCATCTCTTTCCACTGAAGCATTAAACGGATCCCAGAGCAAATTCGTGAGATCTGCGGCTATTTTTTTTTTCCAGTGGTGCAAAAGAGACCCAGGCCATCAGTTCCCAGGACCAAGCAACACTGACTTTGTGCCGATGAGCGGCACGCAGGAGGTGAATTATCCCGATTTAAAAAAAATCAACTTCCCATTTCTTCTCTCCAACATAGAGGGATCAAAGCACCCCAAACCCATGGATCTGTGGGGCGGCAGTCTCTGGGCTTTGGAAGGAACATTCAGACTGGCAAATGGACGAGGACAGGCTGATTCCAAACTAGCCACCAATGCATCCCGGGAACAAGAGGAATTGGTCCGAATGTTCCCCCGGGCCTAATTAAACGAGCAGGTGACATGGCTGCACACACAAGCCCACAGAAAGGGGGGATCCTGAACAGTGCTGAGTCCCTGGAAAGCTCAGATTCAATGGCAGCCCCGTTTCAGAGCAAGCCCTTGCTGTTATTTGTCAAGGCCCAACAGCTCGCTGGGCTCAGTGCCCGCCACAAAGGTCTCATCTGCTGCAGGTTTTCCTTCCAAAATCCCCCCCTCTCCCCCATGGCTAACACCACTGGCAGCTGGGGCAGGAAATGTGGGGGGTGGCACAGCTCCCTCTGGTTTCAGATGGAATTGGGGGCGCTCAGGAGCTCCAGAACCCAGACCCGCGGTGCTTCATGTCTAGCCCCCCTCCCCAATTCAACAGCCACTTCTGAAAAACTGGCCCTGATAGAAACAAAGCCGAAGCCGAGCCCCAGCCCTTGTCCCACTCCCCCCAGCCCCTCCTCTCTGGAGCAAACCTTATTTTTAAGCGCTCTCACAAGTGCTAAAAATTCGGAAAGTTATCAGTTTTTGCCTGCCCAGGCTCGCATCTAGGCAGTGCAGGGCGAGGTTACCAAGGACCCTAGCAGATTATCAAGAGCTCAGCTCTGAACTAAGGGACTGATTAGTCCAGACTGCTCCATCCCCGGCAGCTCCCTTTGGGACACTCGGGGCTGGGTTTTCTCAGGAGCGCACACACTGCTTCGGAAAGGCTAGCCACTGGGAGCTGAGACCAGAACGCTTTCCACAGATATCTGGGGCAAGATTTTCCAAACTGCCTGGGGGATTCAGGAGCAACTTGGTTTGTCAGTTCCTAAATCCCTCAGGCAATTTTGAAAATCTGCCCCTCAAAGGCATTCTAAACATAATCGCTAATACAGGCACCGGATCCTGGAATCAGATCGGCTCAGCTAAACCCTATTTCTCCACCAGGCAATGCAGTGAGAGGCATCGGGACGAGAACCTAAACTGAGGAACTGGAGAACAAGAGACACTGATGCTGCTAATGTCACTGCCTCCTCATGCAAGGCCTGGTCAGTTGCACTTTTGTTGCTGGTCAGTTTCAGTGCCAGGTGTGTCTTTCTGTCCCGCTCTCCCCTCCCAAACCCATTTCTAGGACAGCTACACCTCAGAGCCCAGGTTCTCCTGTATTAGCTCAACACGGCAAGCGGAGTTATGTGAACAACGGATTTTGACATTCACTGACAAGTCTGAAAAATCAAACTGAAATGAATCCCTCCCTCCCCCAGAACGGAACATTTCAATTACAGCTTTTTAAAAAAAGAAAAGTAGTGCTTTTTAACCATAAATTGAAGGAAATTGCAAACTGAGAAATTGAAACACTTTGGCTTTTTCCGCATGTTTGTTGCGGGGGGGGGGGGGGTGACACAAAAAAAAGGCAAAACCCATGTGAATTTGTGCCAAATCTGCATTTTTCAGAGGGGGGGAAAAGTTTTGGCCGAAACATTTCTCCTGTCTCTAATTGCAAGATCTGGACTTTGCAAACGCTGCATGGGAATCACACACACACGCACACACTATTTGTCTGCACAAAACAATCAAATCAAATCTCTTTTCACTTTAATTCTATCACAAAAATCTTGATATCACTTTTTCTTATTATTAATAAATTCGGGTCTTGATTAGCCAGCTGGGCACATGCACACACACGAACACAAACACACACACACACGAGGAAACACACACACGGGAACACATACACAAACACATACGAGGGAACAGACACACACACGGGAACACACACACAAACACATACGAGGGAACAGACACACACACGGGAACACACACACACGGGAACACACGGGAAGGAAATGTGCTCTTTGTTTGTCAGGTCTGCAAAGAGGATGCTTCTGCTTCCTCTTCAGCGCAGAAGCAGGTAGGAGCCGGCGGGAGTTGGAGGAAGGGGAGAGAGGAAAAGCAGGGCTGCGGACTGGCCTGGGCTGGAAGGGTGACCCGCCCAGCTTCCTTCTCTGACCCATGCTGGGAGGGCAAGAAGAAGCTGCAGTGCCCAGGATACTGGCCCTGCTCTGCGGGAACAAAAGGGGCCAGCTCCCAAACTCTGCAGAGACTCTGGCCCCCTCTCAGCTGGGTCAGAAAAGGGGGCAGCAAACCCTGCATTGGGGGTGACTCTGGGCCAAGGAAGGGGAGGTTTGGGAGAAGGCAGTCAGCAGCTGCTACAGCTCTGCCCCACTGAGGGCCAGGGATCCGCCCCACAGCCAGGACTACCACCGGTTCCCCTGATCAGCTCCCCGCTCACCCACCCAGACTGCAGCAGACAAAGGCGACTTGGAGGGAAGAGGGGGGTATCTGGGGACCGCTAGCTGAACAGACCTTGCTCTCAGGAACTGGGACAGTCGCTACAGGGCACCAGCTCTGGGCTCCCCACCGCCTAGAACCCCTTCCCCGGCCGGCAGAGGGATAACACAGTGCAGAGCGCGAGGGAGACGTTGCTGAATAGGCACATTTCAAGGTTTGACCTGCCAAACTGATACATTCTAATTTTCCTCTTTCGCTCCTTACCCCGCCCACACCATGTGCGCCGGTCAGTCCGTCCGTCCGTCTCTCTAGCTTCACCCAGAGAAGGCCGGGGAAGGGATCTAAACCACAGCCTACCCCTGTGCAGGATCGCACGGCCAGCTCAGGGGCGTGGGGACGGGAAGGGCTCTTGTGTGGAATGGATCAGAGGCTGGAGCCTCAGCAATCCTGCTGTTCTTTAGCCCCATGGTGCTCAGAGGCTGCCTGGCCCCTTGGAAACTTCCCAGCTGATGACCGGAGGGAGTGTGGGGATGAGGACAGAGGAGCCGGCTCAGGACCCAAGCCAGTGGCTCTGGAGCCTCGGCACAGCACTGCCAGCCTCAGGCCTTCCAAAATTGTGGGGCCAGGCCTCCGAAACATCCCGAGAGTGGCAGAGTTCTCCTCTGGCTTTGGGATCTTGGAGGGGTTGTACTCCCAAGCTTTGCTCCTCAACCAACTTCCCTCCCCTCCCACAGAGGAAGCTGAAGAACTGGCCTATTGCCATGACTCCCCAAGCCGAGTTTTGAAGGAAAACGCCATGTCATACGAGACTTGCTATCCAATCACAAGAGTCAGAGCGAGGTGGTGGGGGCATTAGAGACTCGGGACACTCGCTAGGGTTAGGGCTGAGCTCAGGCACCAGGAATAAGCTCGCGCTTTTCAGCGGGAGATCTCAAAGCCCTTGACAAAGGCTGGCAGGATCAGGATCCTCCTTTTACAGATGGGGAAACTGAGGTGCGGGGAAGGGAAGCGAGTTGCCCAGGTCACCCAGCAGAGCCAGGTGTAGAACCCAGAACCTCCATTCACTAGACCATGCTGCCTCCCTACAGAGTGCAGTGTGGGGCGGGGCAGAGGGAACTGCCAGACCCGCTCACCGGTAGGTTACAGGAGGAATTAAACCTGGATCTCACAGGTCCCAGGGCAGAGCCATAACCACAAATCCAGCCCACCTCGCTGCTCTGTACCCACCTAACTTCCTCCCCGCACCCCGCTATAGGGGGAAATCAGGCCCACGAAATGCCTAGTGGCCTCCGCTTGGTGCCCCTTTGCCTCTCAGTTCTTCGCCCTCATTAAAGAAAGGGAGGCTGGCTTCTATGTTTCCCTCTAAGTTCAGAGGAAAATCAGAGAGTGCATCTTTCCTAGCTCTGTAACCACAAAACACAAGTTTCCACAGGGCAGGTTTGGGTAGGAGCCAAGATGTCCTTAAATAACATTTTAAATCACTTTGCAAACTTTGTTTTGTTCAAAAGTAACACGCAGGAAAGGCACAGGGGGAAATGAACAACAGCAGACTGGTCCTCCAGCTGCCCTGGCCTCCCCACTCCTCCCCCCAGTTCCTAGCTCAAGATCCACCCCGCCAAATGCACACATCTACTTCTACTGCTATCAATGTGAGCCTGTCCGAGTGGGACTGTGTGCAGTTGTGTGACTCAACACAGTGGTGTGTGCGAAAATGCAACTATTTGTGCCTGATTGTGTGTGACTGGGCATGCGAGTGTCACTGTGCTCAACTGCGCATGTGAATAGATTGTGCATGATGTGTGCGTGCGAGAGCCAGTGCGCCCCTGCAACAGTGCCCGTGACAGCGCGTGTGAGAGCAAGTGTGACCATGCGACAGTGCTCATGCTGGTGCAGGTGACAGTGAGCGTGACCATGCGATAGTACCCAGGACAGTGTATGCCCATGACAGCACGTGCATGAGCCAGTGCGACAATGCGATAGTGGCTATGATGGTGCATGAGAGAGCAAGTGTGACCGCGCGATAGTGGCCGTGATGGTGCGTGAGAGAGCAAGTGTGACCGTGCGAGAGTGGCCGTGATGGTGCGTGGGAGAGCAAGTGTGACCGAGCGAGAGAGGCCGTGATGGTGCGTGGGAGAGCAAGTGTGACCGTGCGAGAGAGGCCGTGATGGTGCGTGGGAGAGCAAGTGTGACCGAGCGATAGAGGCCGTGATGGTGCGTGGGAGAGCAAGTGTGACCGTGTGATGCTGCATGCGAGTGATTGTGCCCGTGTCCAATTGTGCCGTGTCTGATGGGGTGTGCGCCGGAGAGGGGAGGGGGTCTCTGTTCTCCCCTCATCAGGCATGAAGGCAGCCCCCACCTAGCCGCTCTTCACCCCCTCCCATTAAATCCCAGCCCTGGTCGCTTAACCCGTGTCACCCCGAAGACGGTTCCCATCTGACTGCAGCACTAGGAACAGGCGCTGCTCGCAGGTACAACTGAGTGACTCTGCACCAAATCCAGCCCAGCCGCTCCAGGTTCACACCCAGTTCCAGACTCGCACCACTAGATCCCACTCCTCCCCCAGAACCGGATCGGAAGGGGAGTCCCAACTCTGCCCCATGCCCCGGCAGGGAGGGACGAAACAAAGCCTGGACAGGTCTGAAGGAAAAAAGTGACTTGCGCAAAGCCCAACTCATTGCTGGAAACACAGCGCGAAACGTTCAAATGTTCCCAATTGCTCCAGCCCCCCCCCCATTCCTCCCTCCCCACAACAGTGCTGCAAGGGCCCAGCCGGGGACCGGAAGCTCCAGGGGTGAAGGCTAGTCGTGGGGTGCCACTGGCCTGGGCAGAAGGTAGGTTGACCAGACACCACTGCCAGACCAGGGAGAGACGCAGCCCGTTGGCTAAGCAGATAGTTTTGTGCCAGCTCCCTGGATTTCTGCCAGATTTCCCCGGGTCTCCACCTACTCCTGCTCAACCACACACCTGGCCTCTCATTCGAGTCTGGAACAAACACAGAAACTGGGCACGTGTGGCCTGGTTAAAATCTCCCACTGAGTGGGGTCTGGACCGAACTCCTGGATACTAAACTGCCCAAAACTTGGGCTCTGGCTCTGGCCTATCACCACAGTGCTGGTCCTTCGTTCTTTGCTTCCTTGCCTGAATCACAAAAGTAGAACAGAGCTCGCTCCTGATGTTCGCACTAACTGCTCCATGCACCAGAGCCGTGCCCTGGACCTGTCACACCTCAGGTAACACCTGCTTTGCACACAGCACAGAAACCATCACAATTTTCGCCATTATTTGCTGTCTCTGCTCAGGAAGATTTTAGGGCTGGGACAGCAGGGGGCTTGTGGGTCAAGATTATGAGGCATCTGCAGGGCGGGATGGAGAGGGGCAGAGCTGGGCCGGTGGCTCAGGATCAAGGGGCATCAGCAAAGAGGAGTGAACAAGCCACTAGACAATTATCCAGTGCCCGGCACTAGCTGGCGCTGTGCGTTTCGCTTTCAGAAGGCGCTTAAAAAAAATAAATACAAGGAAAAAATATTCACCTACAATTTTGCATAGTAACTTTAAAAAATATGAACCCATCAAAGAAAAGGATGAAAAATGAAGCCAGGTTTCAAGCCGCGGGTTGGGACAGAAATGCCAAATCAACTGAGTAAAAAAAGACGCCGCTCTGGAAGGGGGTAGATTTCTAGAAGGGGGAAGCGGAGGGGGATAAAGAAGTCCAGCCATTTCAGAAATCGAAGGCAAATGGCTTTTACATCTCGCTGTGGGCGGACTCTCCCCGCACGCTCACTCCCGCGCTCACAAACACACGAGAAGGTCATTGTGAGAACGTCTTGGAAAAAGTCAGCCAACAGATCCCAAAATTCGAGGCTGCGAGAGCCTGGCTTTCGTCCGGTTTATTGCAAAATGGAAACTGACACGGTACAGTCGGGAGCCGCACAAGGGGCCTCTCCCCTCCAGCTCTCCGGGTGGGGGGAGAAAAGTGGTGGTCGCTCTCCCCAACAAGATGCCAACCCCCTTCGTGCCATAGCTCCTGGGGGTGGAGGAGGCTGGGAGAATCTGGGGTGACGGGAGACGGGTACCAAGACATCTCATCAAGCCAGGAAGAATGATTCATTTGGTTGCAATTAAGGCTAATGCTGACACCACCACGGGCCAACCGGTGAGCTCAGCTGGCCGGCTGTGCCAAACAAAAGTAAAAATAACCCCGGCGTGTGCTGGGCCGAGCCGTGGGTGGCGAGGGAGCTAAATAAAGCTTTCCCCAGGTTCGGGAAGTGCCAGTCCCAGGAACACTGCTCGCAGCAAGACGGCAGCTAAACCCCATTTTATAGTACTCAGCAGGAGGCACCCTGGGTCTCAGCTCAGTCGCCCTGCAATGGCGGGGCTGGCAGAGGGGGGCTGGTTTGCATATGCAAATCCAGCTGGTCTGAATTGCTCCCGGGGTGGTGGTCAGGAGAGCGTGAGCCAGACTCTGCAGACAGTGGGGAGGACAGCCCCGTGGAGATGGGAGACGTAGGATGCAGGTGCCCGGCTCCTCTGGCTGTCTCGTTATTTCCCCACCGTGGAACAGGTGAGACGGAGCTGGGGCACCCTCCGTAGAGCTGGAAGCTCCCCTTTAAATCTTCTCCTGCCAACACACTAAGAGAGTCAACTTGAACCAGGGCAGCACTAACGTGCCAAGGTCACTGCCGGATCGGGTGAGCCTGGTGCTCCTCTGCCTGCCTGGCCCTCTG
This sequence comes from Chelonoidis abingdonii, assembly GCF_003597395.2. Classification (NCBI taxonomy): domain Eukaryota; kingdom Metazoa; phylum Chordata; order Testudines; family Testudinidae; genus Chelonoidis; species Chelonoidis abingdonii. The sequence goes on from NC_133794.1 coordinate 3,642,044, forward strand.
GCCGTGGGACGCACTGGGGCTTAGCCAGGCCTAGCAGGAGGCAGCCGCACAAGGCCCCAGGGGCAGAAAATTAGGTACTCTGAGGGGCCAAGGGAGTTGAGGAACCCACAGGGCTGACGGCAGCTGAGCCCTGCAGGGTTTTGCATACCACAGCGGCACCGAAAGCTGAGATGTGGGGGCCACCATAGCAGCGCTGTGGGCCTCAGTTGCTAGTGAAAACCAGAGCAGACAGCCTCAGGGCACCACCTGGGGAGGACGGTATCTTCATTCTACAAAGGGGAAACCAAGGCAGGACAGAGCAGCCTTTCCCTGCTCATGCAGCCAGTCAAGTGGGGCTAGAACCAGCTCTTCCCCGCTCATCCTCGGGCAGCTGTGGCCATGTGTTGCTCGCCACAGGAGAATGGACACCGGTTCTGCTGCCCACCAGCCGAACGCTGAGAATACTGGTTAAATGGCTGGTCAGGGCCTTGAGCTCAGGGGATCTGGTAGCTTGTTAAGCCAGCGGAGCGGGCGAACTCATTAGTATTCCTGGGCAGAGACATGCCAGACTCCTCTCAGGTGTGGAGTGGAGCAGAGGCCCATTGGGAGGATGCTGGACTGGCTGCTGGCCTGGACAGGGTCCCATTGGCTACTGAATCCTTCTCCTGAGCAGCATTTCTGTGACTCCTGAGGGCTGTAAGCAACCACGCCCAGCGCTAATGGACAGCACCTGGCATCACCTGGAAACACCATTATCTCCCTTCACAGAGGGGGAAACTGAGGCAGAAGGCTTAACACAGAAAGCCACGCGCAGAGCCAGGACGAGAACCCAGGAGTCCTGGTTCTCAGCATCCCACTCCTGCTCTAGCCACCGGTTTGGGGAGCAGGCCACTAGACCAGTGGCTCAGATGTTTTGCTATCAGGTCCCTCATTTATTAAAGCAATTGGCCCCAGGGCCCCCACCCCCGTCCCATGCACCGGAGGCTGTAGTCATCTCTATGGACCCCAGAGCACATATACGGTCACACCAGCCGGCGTCTGGACACACATTATGGAGAAGCTTGTGTCCCTGCTCTGAGCTGACCTGGCCCATGAGTCCTGCTGGGAGAAGAGTGGGTCCCCCTGGACTCTCTTCCAGAGGCCCCGTCCCCTCCTCCCCCATTCTGTCTCTCCGTCTGCCCCAGCCTGTCCTCCCTGAGCCCCCATCCCCCTCAGTCTGCCTGTCCTACATGCCAGCCCCCCGCCTGATCTCGTCCCCTCAGCCTGCCCCCCAAGGCCCCGGCCTAAGGCAGCCGGTCACCAGCTCCCCCTCCCAACAGGTGTCACTGCAGGCCACCCCATTCGGCCCCTGCTGGGTGTGGGAGGGAAACTGGGACAGGAACAGGCCACTCCACGGGGGGGAGGGGGTATCCAGGGGGGTCCCAGCCACCTCCTGCCTTCACTGTGTCCACAGATGCTCATAGCATGAGACAGTTAGTGCTAGAGCCCACCCCGTCCCAAAGCAGGAATGCAGCCCAGGAGTCCTGGCTCCCAGCCCTCGCGGCCATCACCCACTAGACTCCACTCCCCTTCCAGGGCTGGGGACAGAATCCAGGAATCCTGGCTCCCAGCCCCCGCCCTTCGTCCCACCACTCTAACCGCTAGACCCCACTCCCCTCCCAGAGCTGGGACTAGAACCCAGGAGTCCGGTTCCCTGTGCCCACCCTACAGCCACCAGCCTGTTCCTCTCTTGCAATTAAACCTCCTCCAGGGCTGTTGATCAGATTCACACTTAAAACTACCAGCCCTTAAAGCCCAGCTCTGAGCTAAGGCAGGCCGAAGCGAGGGAACTCAGACAGCTCCCAGCTCAGCATATAGGGGCCTTTCTTCCAATTCACATTCTGCTGCAGACCAGGCACAAAACCCCCAACCCACAGCCAGGCCCCCGCCCCGAGCTCCCCCACTCCCTGCGGCAAGGCATATGTCAGCCAGGTGAGCTGCGTTATTTACAAGCCACCCAGATCAGGAAGGGACCTCTGACTCTTAAAATACCTGGTCCCCCTCCAAACCTCAGGCAGCGCAAACTGACCAGCGCCCCGGCGTGAAAAATGCAAGGTTCGGCGGGAGAGAAATGTTAAACCGCACAACGCCTGGGAGGTACAAGGAATAGGAAACCGCAGGCAGACGTGGAATCTGAAACAATTCAGAGGGAGAGAGGCTGCCGGTGTGAATCACAGCTCACAGGGCTGGCTGAAAGGACGGCGGAGTTTCACTTGGTTCTTCGGCCAACGCCCAGAAACTCACTTTTCCTCCACAGAGCTCCAAATGCTTCCCAAAGCGGCGCAGGATCACCGTCCCCATTTCACAGATGGGGAAACTGAGGCACGTGGCGGGGACGAGACACTGCCCAGGTCTCCCAGCGGCAGAGCAGAGAATTGAATCCAGGTCTCCTGAGTGCTTGTGCAGTGCTCTACTCACTAGGCCTCTCTCCCATACAAACACATGGTGTACGTAAGTTCACTAAGTACTGAAATGCAGCCAGCTCTGGGGAGGGACAAAAGCAGTTGTTTGCCCCATTTACTGCCATGGCCATGCTGCCTTTCATAGCTGCCAGATTTTTTTTTCCTTGCAAAGTCGCGGCTGCTGGGTTCACCAGGAGCCAGGCGAAATGGGGTTGACGGTTGTACCGAAAAGCCAGGCTGAGTTTCAGTCAGTGGAGGGGGATTCGGAGACCCAACTGAAGGGTTTGGAGAAGGGGTCCGGATCCCAGGGAACCCAAATGCTGGGGAAAAGTGCAAGTCCAGAGGGGAATTTTGCCTGGCCCCAAATCAGACTTTGGGAAAGCCAAATCTAGCTGAGGCCCTTGTCTGGCCTCATCACTGAGGTGACTCATAACCTCCCAGGCAAGGCAGGATCCCACCTTATAGAGGGGGAAACTGAGGCACAGAGAGACAAAGGCCCAAAGGTACGTCAGCTCCTAACTGCCTCTGGGCCTAAATGACTCTCCCCAAGGAGCCTGCGACTCAAACCCAAAGGCCAAGGTGAGGGCCCCCTGCTCCAGAGTCAGGCACTCCCCTAACCAGGGAGGGAGCCAGTCTGAACCTGGGCACTCAGGCTGCCTCTCCCGCCCAGCCCAATGCCAGCCTCAACCCAGAGAGCAGGGGAGACTCACGCTCAGAGCTCAGAACATGAACAGAGCTCATGAGACCTGGACTCCCACCCTCCAGCTGTAACTGCTAGAATCCCCTTGCAGAGGTGGGAACAGAGTCCAGATCCTGCCTGACTGCCCTAAGCCACGAGACCCCGGTCCCCTCCCATTGCCCGGATTCTGAACCTAGGAGTCGTGACTCCCAGCCCGCCCAACTCTAACCACTAGACCTCAGTTCCCTCCCAGAGCCCAGATTCTGAACCCAGGAGTCCTGACTCCCAACCCTCCCGACTCTAACCACTAGACATCAGTCCCCTCCCAGAGCCCAGATTCTGAACCCAGGAGTCCTGACTCCCAGCTCTCCCGGCTCTAACCACTAGACTCCACTCTCTTCTTGCCTTTTCTCCTCTTTCCAGGCCCTCTCCTAGAGCAGGCCTAGACCCCATGGCACTGCTGGCTTGGGGGTGCCCATGAGTCGACAGCTGCTCTACCCCTTTCGCCAGCGCCTGGAGGAAGCCCTGCGGCCCTGCAGGAGGTCAGCCTGGTCTTCGAACCTGTGGCCGCGGCTTTCCGGGGCTGGCAAGCCAGCCCGCCCCCTGTGCTTTGGGGCAGTGGGGCGGGTAGGGGAACAATTCTGAAGCACTGGGGATAACAAGGGACAGTGTGAACTGTACATAATAGGATTAATGCTTCAGATTCATGTCCACTTTGCTCGGCACAAAGCGGAGATAACAACTCATTAGAGGTCTGCAAATCCCCAGGGTCATGTTCACAGAGCCGCGCCGTGTCAAAGGAGCAGCAGGACACTAAGCTCCCGAACTCCACGGGAGGAAGGGGGGAACGGGGGGAGCTCCCCAAAGGTTTAACTCTGGAGCCCGGCGTCCTTCAAGGAAACTGCACGTTTGGGGGGTGAGGGACACAACATGGACACATTGCAATGAAACCTCAGTAAAGCCCCATGCTCTGTGGGGACTGCAGGGGGGTCAGGGCTTGCAGGTGCCCGCCTCGTCCAGGCACTCCCGTGTCCAAGTGTGTGCACAAGCATGTACAGTGGCACAAGCGTGCGTGGTTGCACAAGCAGCGGCACGCGCACCCAGCACAGCGAGCCTGCAGCAGCTGGGGAACACGCTTCCTTTTACCTAGCAGGCTGCCCAGCCGGAGAACTCTGCCCAGGCAGAGCGGAGCCAAGGCTGTGCTGGGAGACTACGCTCCCTCCCCGGCTGAGGGAAGGGATGGGTAATTAGATTAACGAGGGAGCCGGCCACAGCTCATTAAAGACTGGTCAGTTCTGACTTGTGGTCAGTTGCTGGAGCACTCCAGCAAAGATAACACTAACTGGCCTGTCTGGCTGCCTCTCCCACCCACGCACCCCCTCTCGCCTGCCCCCAGGTAGAGGACGAGCCGGGAGTGTGCTAGCCACTGGGCTGGAGCCAGACAAGGGAAAGCAAAGCCTGAATGGGCCCCTGGCCAGGGGTTGGAGGAACAGACTGGGGAGTTGGGACTCCTGGGTTCTGCTCCCGGTTCTGCTGTGAAGCCTTAGCTGAGTCATTTCCTTGATTCGTGACTCAGTTTCCCCCTAAGCATCACGGGGGCAGACAGAGCCATGAGCAGGGCCAAGCAGTTCGTGCCCATGTGATGTGAACTCTCCTTCACTACTCTCCCTGCAGCCTGCTCGGAAAGACAACCCTGCTTGCACGGAGCGTGGCAAATCCAGGAGCTGAGCCCCTCAGCCCTGGGCTCCCAAGACAGAGACCTCACCCACCAGGCCACTCTGAAATCTGCTCCCCTCAGCCAGCCCCATTGGGGCGCGGGCCGGCCCAGCTAAACCTGCCTCCTGATTGGCTGCCGCGGTCCGCATTGCTGCTTCGCACTGCAGCACTAGGCGTAGCGGCACTGCCGAGCCCACAGCTGTAGCCGCCCGGCAGCGAGCCAGAACCCCTGCTGCAGGCAAGGGAGAGCGCGGGGGGCTCCTGCTCCCCCCCCCCGCCAAGCCCCACGGCACCTTGTCCCCCTAGCACCTTGCCCCCGATGCCCATCCCCGATGTCTCGGCACCTCCCTGCCAGTGGCAAACCCAAAGCAGCCAGTCCTCCAATCCCCCCACCCCTCTGGCTGCCAACGCCACCCCCCCCAATATCGCTGCGCTCCATTCCCCACCACCCCCATGGGTGAGAACAAAGTTTGCTGCAAAGTGGCTGCCCCTGTGGGGTCAGGGATTGGCTCAGCACAGACTGAGCCCCAGCCGGAGCCAAAAACCCAACGGCTGGTGGGGGGGGGATTCATTGGCAGCCAAAACATGGTCGGCAACGGGACAGCGAGACAGAGAAAAGGAGGCGGCTTCCCAAGCAAGCGCGTGGGCCCCGGCCAAGGGGCCAGCCTGCGCTGGGGGGGCGGGTGGCCCAGGGGTGCTTTTGGGCCCCATGGCTCGAAGGGAAGTGGCAGTGGGGCTGGGGGTAGGGGCAACGAGGGAGAACAAATGAACGAAACAGCCAGAAAGGAAGGAGGAAGGAAGGGCGCGGAGAGCGAGTGAGAGACACAAAGGAAGAAGCGTGGGAGAGAGCGAGCAGGAGAATCAAGATGGCCGCCAGGCTGGCCAGGGAAGGTGCCAGCGCTGGGGAGGCTGAGTGGGCTGTGTCCCCACCACACACACCCCAGCCCGGCTCTCCGGGGGAGTCAAAGACATTTATTCCACCTGCTGGGGGCGCAGAATTGGCAGGGGACTAGGCAGTTCGTACAGCGAGACTGTAAGGCAGGGGGCTCGCTGGGCCCGGGGGTGAGAGAACGTTCAGTTCATCACATTAATCCTCTAGCTCAGCTCCGCTCCGCTCCCCTCCCCTCCCCTCCCCTCCCCTCCCAGCGCTGGGGATAGAACCCAGGAGTCCTGGCTCCCAGCCCCCACTCTCCTCCCAGAGCTGGGGATAGAACCCGGGAGTCCTGGTTCCCATTCCCCATCCCCCCTGCTCTAACTACTAGCCCCCACTTCCCTCCCAGCGCTGGGGACAGAACCCAGGAGTCCTGGCTCCCAACCCCCACCCTCCTCCCAGCGCTGGGGATAGAACCCAGGAGTCCTGGCTCCCAGTCCCCCCTCGCTCTAACCACTAGCCCCCACTCCTCTCCCAGAGCTGGGGATAGATCCCTCCTAACTCCCAGCTCCAGCTGATTAAACCCACGTCCCAGTCAGGAATTCGATGGATGTCTTCCCCCTTCCCCAAGACCCTTTCAAACCAGCACAGACTTGCCCATCCTGTGGGAAGGACACCCCACAGCATCCCCTGACCAGGGTCCAGGCCAGCACTGCAGAGCAGCCAAAGGGAGCCCTCCCGTGGGGCAGATCCCTGGGCAGGACTGGCAGAGTGACACCAGTATGAGCGAAGGGTGAATTTAAACCGCTATCCTCTGTGCTCCTGCCTGCGCTCAGCCCATGCCGCCAGCCTCCATCGCCCCCCTGGGATGTTTCAAACCAGCCCCTTGTGCTGAGGGGCTCCTGGAAACCCCTGCAAAGCTCCCCCTTGTCCTGCCAATCTCTCCTTCAACCCCCCTTTGGCTGAGACCTTGACTAACCCCGTCCTGAGCCCCTGCCACCAGCCAGGCTGCTGGGGAGCTGAGCCTGCTGCCATCAGGCTGCCCTGGGTCACGGGCGCTACTGTCATGCACCTAACAACATACAGCCCCTAGCACCATGGGGCCCTGGACGCTACCCCAATACACCTAATAAATGACATCATTCTAGTAGCAGAATTCCCTCTGCACACGCTTGCTCCAGGATACGAGGGGACTTCTGCCACTTCTGTTTATGGCACTCGGCCCCAAGCCTCTCCTCCAGCACACTGCGGCTTGTCTCCAAGGCAAGGCTTTGCCGGTGGCACTATCCCAGCAGACTCCCTCGCGGAGACACGGCCGATACCTGACAAGGGCTTTGGGGTGGCACCTCCAGCAGGCCCCAAGCAGAACCCGCTGTCTGGGAAAGGGCCCTTTTGGCCAGGATGAGGCTGGGGCTTGTGCCAGCAGGGTGAGTGGGATGACCTGTTTCCCAGCCGGCTTACGGGTCAGCTGCCCTGCAAAGGGAGACGCGGGCATGGCACAGGCCGGCAGACCCACACTAGCACTAATCTGGCTAGCGCAGGCAATAATGGCACCCCAAGTGCCAGTGTCCACCGGCAGCCTGCGGACAAGCCCAGGGATCATATGGGGGTTGGAAAAAATTTTTGGGTGCAAGGACAGGGGGAGGGGAAATCTCTCCCTCTCTGGAAGACACCCCACCCCACACCACCTATCCCCATCAGGTCCTCTCCCAGTCCCTGCATTGCCACATTTCCATCCACTGAGGCCAAATGCCCTGTGTCCACAGGCTCAGAAGCCTCAGCTAGCCCTCCTGAACTGATAACCAAAGCTGAGCCCTGAGTGTTACCACCCCTCCACCCCGACTTCCCCACCTCGCAAGAGAAACAGATCGTTAAGCCAAGTTCCTAGCTGCTGATGACGCTTTTTAGAGCAACCCTAGTGCACTGCTAACCATCTGATGGAGCTGTGATAATTGACATGTGCTGACAAGGGATTTGAAGGTCATGGGTCCCCTCCCCCCCCCGATAATTCTAATACCAACATAGCTGCGAAGGGTTTTCTGCAGCCATCTGGCTGGAGGGATCCCGTACCAGGCTGGATTTGATGCCCCTGAAATACCCAGGAGGGGCACATGCGCCCCAGCTGTCTCTCCCCTCCCAGCCATCTCTCTTGATGCCCTTCTGGCCACCAGCCTCACTCGGTGCCTTTCACTCAAAGGGCTTTGCAAAAGCACAGGGCCAATCTGGCCCTGGCACAACTCAGGTGCCTCTAGTGAAATGGGGTTGTGGAGCCAGACCAGGTCAGGGCCCCAGTGTGCCAGGCGCTGCACAGACATAGTCTCCCCCACCCCCCGAGAAGGCCAGTCACTATTATTATCCCAAGAGCCTGAGGCACCGAGAAGGGACAGAGGAAGGGATATGGCCCAGGAATCCTGGTTCCAGCTCTCACTGCTACACCACACTGCGCTGCCAGGTAGGTCCCCAGGATCCTTTGTCCCTGCCCCTGCCTGCTCTAACCACTAGACCCCACTTTCCCGCAAGGCTGGGGAGAGAACCCAGGAGTCCTGACCCTCCACCTCCCCCTGCACTAACGACTAGACCGAGATAGGCAACCTATGGCATGCATGCGAAAGCCGGCACGCGAGCTGATTTTCAGTGGCACTCATACTGCCAGGGGCCTGGCCACTGGTCCGGGGGGCTCTGCATTTTAATTTAATTTTAAATGAAGCTTCTTAAACATTTTAAAAACTTTATTTACTTTACATACAACAATAGTTTAGTTCTATATTATAGACTTCTGGAAAGAGACCTTCTATACACGTTAACATGTATGACTGGCACACGAGACCTTAAATCAGAGTGAATAAATGAAGACTCGGCGCAGCACTGCTGAAAGGTTGCTGACCCCTGCACTAGACCGCGCTCCTTCTCTAAGGAGATGTTCCCCCCCACTAGCAAAAGGCCATGTCTGCACTGTGGGGGTGGGAGCCCTCCATTTCAATGCCCCCAGACTGCGGCTGGGGCAGACACACATCCCCACCCTTCAGGGCTCAGCTTGGGGAAAGTCCATTAAGGCTGGGGGGGGGGCATGGGCTAAGTCCAGAGGAGCTGACTCTCAGCCCTGAGCCACAACGGGCTGCTCCCTACCAGCCACGCAGGGTGCTCGGACCCTTTCATCCCCAGCCTCGTCACTGGCTGCCAGACCAAATAAAACAAGCGCTGATCCCAAACCCCTACGCCACACTGCCCCACTGACCATCCCGTACCTCCTCTCCCATCGCCCCCACCCAGCTTCCCAGGGATTGGCTTGCAAGTGGGCCAGTCACCATCTTGGCTGCTGCAGCCAGGATTGAACCGGGGCCTCCGGAGCAAAACCCGGCGCTGCTACAGTGTGAGCTAAAGAGCCAGGCTTCTGCTGCTTGGCACTGTAACAACTCGTATCCTCTGTGGGTCAGCACAGAGGGGGACCAGCCCCAGCCCGCGCTGCACCAGCTGGCTACATGAGCAGACAGCCACACACTGTGGCAGGGTGAGACCATAGTTAAGGTTCAGTCAACCAGCGATGTTTCAAAGTGCTCTAAAATCCACAAGCATGCTCTGCTTGTCTCGGAAATTGCTGTAACTCCCCAGGGTACAGTGAGCAGTGGAGCCGTGCAAAGCCTGGATGTTTCAGTTCGCTGGCGAGTCTGGAAAACTGGCGGGGAGATTCGGCCCAAAAACTACATTTTTCCAAATTTGGGGGTTAATCAAAAAGGCAAAAGAATAACTCGCTTTGGGTGGAACAGGAGTATTTTGCTCTTGCAAAATCAAAATGTTTTGATCAAGACAAAATGATATTTTTAGACTTTCATATTCATCAATTAGTTCTGATTGCGACCATTTCTAAGCATTTTGAAATAGATTAAAATAAAAGTAAAAGAAATGTTCAAACAAAAAGTCACTTTGACCCGAAAACCTGGGCCATCTCCTTTCAAACCCTTCAAAACTACATTTCCCCCTTTTAATTTTTAGCTTTTTTCCCCCCTTTAAACCAAAACAATTTGCTGAAACTAACACAAAGTCACAAAAGGTTCCACTGTCCGCAAATGTAAGTTTCTTTGCCAGAAAAAAGATTATCCGAAAGTTTTCACTCAGCTCATGTGAGTGGGACAAGTTTGGGGTCAGTTGGTCCAGCAGTTCCGGAGAGAACCAGGCAGAGAAAACATCTAACCAGTGCCTGGTGCCTGTTCTTATCTCGTTTCGGAAGGTTGACTGGAGCTGTCCCTGCAGCACCAACCTGAGCTTATCTACATGGCCTGAACCTAGGGGGCTGCCCCCACTCGGGGGTCTGAGCAGCACGGCTCTCAGAGTTACTACACTCTGGCTTGGTGCGTTGACACACACCAGGAGCACACAGCAAAGAAAGGAGCAAGCAAGCTAAGAGCAGGGGATGGGGGATCAGCCCTTGAACGTGGGGCCCACCGAACCGCGTGAGGTCTTCGTTCTACCGGAAGGTTTAACCCCGGGAGCAGAGCTCAAAGTACTCTACAAGCCGTTGTGAAAAATAGCTGGGGAGCGTGGGAGCAGTGGGACCGCCTGGGGCACTGCGCCGTGTCCCTGCCATCGCAGGCTGCCCTTCACCCCCGTCACAAACTCACCCAGCTCCAAACCAGGGAGGCCCTTTGCCCCTACAGGAGGCTGTTCTGGACCCTCCCAGCCCTGGAGCTTAGAACCCGTCTCCCTATTTCCAGCCTCAGTTTATCCCCATTTGTTCTTGGGCCAACATTGTCCTGGCTCTTCCCCCTCCCCCGTCTTACAGAGCACAATCAGCCCCTCTCTCAGCCCGCACGTGGCCTGGCGAACTATGTCAGGTTCGCCAGCCCTGATTGCCCCAGCAGCCTCATCCGGACCTTGCTTATCAGGCGCAAGGGTTGGGGTGGTTTGCTCAAGGGGTTCCTTGGCCCCTTGGGCATGTCGTCCTGGCTCCCGCCACATCTTCCAAAAAACTAGAGAAAGTCACTGGCAAAAACTTGTTCCCGAGGAGTTGAGTTAACGGGCGGCGACTCATAGCCTTCCTGAGCTCACCCCCTGGCCTGCTTTGTAGAGGGTTAATTACAGGGGAACTCAGCGCTCTGAGGGACTAGCCACTCAAGCTTAACTGCCTATTAGCAGCGGGTTTGGCAGCGAAATGGGAAGGTGTTTGCCACCCTGTAGAAACGAACCATGAGCTCCAAATCCACCCCTCTGCCCAGAGCACCTGATCCGAGAAATGCCTCACTGGGCTGTCCTTGTATTCTGGTAGCAGCCAGATGCTGCAGCGATGGGCAGCTTATGAATGCGGATAGTAAGAAATAAAGCTCAAATAGCACAAAGTGCTTTCGAGACGGCAATGGCTGGAGGGTGTTTTAGTCTACGGAGATAGAAGAGATAAAACAAATTAACACTGAGTTCAGACTGAGCGATGGCAGGAATAAGACAATTACACGCACCCTCTGACATAGATCCAGTGATTATAACATGGTAGCCCAGCCTATGCAATAGAGCCCTGGACTCAAGACCTTTGGGTTCTATTCCAGCTCTGCTACTGGCCTGCTGGGTGAATGTCTGCTACTCACGTCTCTCTGTGCCTCAGTTTCCCAAGCTGTAAAACGAAGATGATGGCACTGACCCCCTTTGTAAAGCAATCTGAGATCTACTGATGGAACGTGCAAGTTGAGATTTTTATAGAGAGTCTCTTGTATATAACATATTTCGACAGAAGAATATATTATACACACACACACACACACACAGAATTCAGACTGCAGAATATTTGTGCTACAGAAGTTTATATACCCACTCTTACATAAACGGATTGTATGTATCTATTCCGTCGTTCAGGCAGTCTCTACATTACATTGGCAGGACCTGGAATTCAGACAACGATCACTGGATATTTATCTACAGAGAGAGGGTAGAGACAGACTCATGCTCCGGTAGAAATGACCAGTATATTCACACTGAGGATTTCCAATGCCTCCTCACACACACACACGCACACACACACAAAGGGGGCTTGATCCATAACCCACTTGTATTCTAGTCCATCTAGAGTCTTAGGTTATACCCCTCCCCAGTCTCTGACTCTCACTCACTCCCCCATGCACCCGGCATAACGACAAGCACTCGCCGTACATTAATTGCCTATTTCCGGATTTAAAAACAACTCGGCGCAAAGGGACAGGAATCATTCCCAAGAGCAGGGCAGCCGGCCCTGCTTTTGCCACTTCTGTGCTCATGCTCATTCGACTCTGAGCCCCGGACACTCGTACAATGCACAGAATGAGAGTTTAAGGGCAGATCCTCCAGGCCGACCTCCTGCGGCGCACAGGCCACAGACCCCACCCAGCACCCGCACACTAAACACGACAACAGAACGTAGACCAAGGTAGTAACAACCCTCAGGAATCTAAACTACCATGTGCCGCAGGTGGGGGCAGAGGTGCACCACACTGTGCCTCTGTGGCCAGCCTGCTTTCGGAGGACGCTGGCACCATCACACGCACACGCCAGACCCAAAAACCGCAATCTGCTTTCGGGGCAGCGGAAGCAAAGTTGCTCGCTCTGTGGCATCGACCAACTTTACGCCAGCGGCCGCCGCAGTGGTGCAGACTATAAATTTATATTCATTCACTGCTTCGCTTTGGCAGTACTTCTTCCGTTTCATGCACCGCACAGGGAAACCACCCGCAAAACTGGGGGTCTGGGGGGGGGGGGACTCTGTTAAAAGCCAGACAAAATCCCCCTCTTTTCCAGAAGGGATTGAGTTGGCATCCAGCTTTTCCAAGAAAGCTTTTTGCTTCCCATCAATTATTCAGATTCCCATTCCTCCCACCACACACACCCCCGTTCTCTTTTTCTATCCCCTTTACAATTCCAAGGCTTTTCAATAATTTAATTTGCTTTAAAAACTGAACAAAACAAAAGCATCCAAAGTAAAAAGAATCAAAATATATAAATAAGTGATATTTACACCAAAAAGGCTTCTGATCCCAGATAGACACACAAACAGGCCCCAAAATAGCTAAATCATTTCTCTTTCGCACCTTCCCTTATTTGGATGGATTCAATTTCGCAATGAATGCCCCGCTTCCATTGAACTGAGGCTGGTGAAGAACCAAAGACAGCGGTCAATATTTTGGTGGGGACATGGGACCAGAGGCCTAGGAGAGAGCGGGGGAATGCTATTCCCAGCTTGTTCTCTGTTCAAGGCAGCAAGGAAAGTTTGAGAGTTTGTTATAGAAATCAAGTCCAAGTGAGATCACTTGTGGAGGGAGAAAGGAGAGGGGCAGATTTGTCAGCTCAGATGGAAAAAAGGGCTACCGGTGTCAGTTTCAGGAAAGGAGTTAATAATGGACAACAATAAAAGCAACCTAAAGAGTAATTAAGGACTTCCAGTCCATTTTGCTACTCCAAAGTGGGGGGAAATCGTACAAGGGCTGCTTTGTACCTTTACACCGTGTTCATAGACTCATCCTAAATGCGTACACATGAAAGCAACAGAGTAAACAGCAACTCCCCCCCCCCGCCCCATACTGGGAATGTTTTCACTTGGCAAATGCCTCTCTCAAAGCAGAGGGAAGAGAGTAAAGGCAGAGACATGTTGAATCTGGGGCTGGATCCTCAGCTGGGGTCAATCGGTCTTGCTCTACCGACGACAGACACGAGCTGAAATGCCAACCCCGGGCTCCGCTAATCTTTGTTTCACGGGGGATCTTGCTCCACTCCGAGATATGGAAACACAGTTTAGGAAGGAAAAGGCCAACGGAGCAGCCTGAAATCCAGAAATCCTAAATGAAGACAAGCCAACCAAGCGATCAGCCTATGGACACACATCATGCCATGGTGAGACCTCGGTTCCCAGAACCACACAAGGGGCCGGGAATTTAATTTGGATAAGCAGAGGCTTGGATAAGCTGGGGACTTTCTGACGCTGTTAGCATACACGGGGGAACATGACCTCATTCTGGATAAAGGAGTTATTTGGAGAATCAAAGCTCAAATAAACAAGGTTTCAGTATATAGATTACACACAGATGCACAAACATACACATACACACGTTCTCTATACAGATTAATACCCATGGAGTGGAACACTAAATAGTCATCACACTTTGTTTGTACATCTCTATCTGAGCACACCCGGTGTGCTGCAGCATCTGTGGAAGGCAAGGCTAGAATGAAAGTTGAAAGCACTTCCCTGTAAATATGTATTTACACACTCATACGCCATGCACACATGTAAATGGATGCACATGATGTATGTGTGCATATTTAGATCTATAGCTACATATTACAGATGTTACACACGTATGTAAAAATAACACACAAAAAGCAGCTATAGATATTGTGCATTTGTAGAGCAATAAAACACAGAAAAACATTTGTTTGTGTGTGTATTTACTGCTCTTTTCCTTTATAGAAAAGTGTTGCCGAGCGGGTGTGTTTGTGCACACACATGAACACATGCTATACGCTTATCTAATCTAAAAATGACCATCAGAAATCCATGGTAAAATACAGTTTTTGTGCTTGTTGTGCACAGCCCACAGCTCAACATACTATAAATATCTGGGTTTAATTCTGAGCCAAGCAAACTCTCCTTGAGTTCAGTAAGTGATGTTCCTAAGTAAAGGCTGCAAAATCTGGCCAGCAGCCGTGTTTAAAATCCTCGTCCTTAATGCTGCGATAAAGCCGTCCTTTGCATTTCACAAAAGTTCCTGGATTCGGCAGTCGGACAAAACTCATCCGAGTCAATGAACCAGGCGTACACATCGTCCTAAAAACGGTACTTTCACCACCAATTCCTGTTTGGCATTTTTAGATTGTATAAACTTACAAGGTCAGATCCTCAGCTGCTGTAAAGGGGATACAGCTCAATTGACAGCTATGGATCTACAGTATATAGAGATCATATATAAATATATATTGTTCTTGAAAGTGTGTGTGTTTGCAGTGCAGATGTTCATGCCTTGCCATTTTGTCTATGAAATATGCCCAGAGTAGTAACGATACACAGATATGTAGACATCTGTAATTTACAGAGGCACCCAAAAAATTACATCTGCACTGGCTGGCTCAGTTCTCATTTTATAGACCATTACTCCTTAAAAAACAAAATGTGGAGAGTGTTTGCCTCCAAAGTTAAAAACAACTATATCCCAGTGCCCAGAGCACATTAAAATATAAAAATTAACAAATAAACAAAAAAAAAAACTTTCCGAGGAAAGATTCCACTTAAAGAAATATCAGCAAAAGAGAAAAACAGGCAAACTGAACTTTAGTTTTTCCATTTTCTACTGTAAATTTTTTTTTTTGCTCAGTAAGAAAACCGAGAAACTGCCCATTTCGGAAGCCAGGGATTGTCATTCCAATGAGAATGGAAAGTTGTTTACAGTTTGTAATTAAGTTTCTATTGATAGCCCCAAACTGTGAAAGTTTATAAATATCTTAATGAATTGTTTGTAAACTCACCTGAATACTGTCTCAACACTGAATAAATGTTTATTTATAGGCTTCGCTAATTTCACTCTCCCTGTTCAGCTCATTGTTTCAGTCTTTGTGTGTGTGGTTATATAATATTTTTATGCTTTCATTTTCCTTGCAAGTACCTTAACTTCCTCAACGGTCAGACTCTTTTCCCAAAGTCTGAAAAACCCACTCTTTGCTGCAATCTTTCCAATGCCTTTTTTTTTTTTTTTTTTTTTTTTTTTTTTAAAGAAAAGACCACTGGCAAAACTCCCACAGCTTTCCGCTAGAGCCCGAACCAACCGAAATAAGTTATCATCTTGAACTCCCTTACCCCCCGCAAAAGCTCCTTGTGTAACAAATTATGCTGTGAAGATCAGGAGGGAAGAGTCAAACCCATGGAGCAAAATGTCTAACAATAGCGGATTGGATGGGGCTGCTTTCAAACGGCCTGTAGGGTTTTTGTTAGTTAGTTTGGTTGGTTGGTTGGTTGGGTTACCCCCTACCCCAAAGCAGTCCACAGCTTTCTATGATTTTCTAAATAAATAAGGCCCAACGCTGCCTGTGCTCTAGCGGTAACACCAGTCAGGTCAACAAATGACTGCATCCAGTAGTGAGGATTTACAGAATCAACCTGGGGAGTAGTCAAGGAAAACCAAGCAAGGAAAAGGTGAGCAAGGATTTGCTACATAAAACCCATTTGTGTTCGGGAGGCTCCTCCAAAGCAGGCCAAGATAAGGAGCAAGCGAGCTGGATTTTCCATCTGCACAGCTACATGTGTGTGCACGCAAATAGCTTTCAAAACACAACCAGATGGAGGAATAGGGACTGATAGCCCAGCTAACCACCCCGACTGTCCAACACTCTGGTCAGTGAAAAATGCACTTCCCCAAAGATTTCCCTGTCAATTTTAGCTGGGTCAGAAAGGCCTGAACTCTGTCCCCTCTCTTAGGCCACCAAGTCACGACAGTAGAAAAATCCACCCTTCATTCCCAACGTTACAAAACAGAGGGCTCAAAATGCATTTGAAAGGGGGGTTAAAATAATGCAGACTTATTAAGGAAATTGAATTTGGAATGTGTAACTAATAATTGCTTTAATGGATTCCCCGTATATCTAGGCTACGTTATCCATGCACACATATTAGACACTTACCCAGATACTAGATTCATTTTACACAGTAGGTTGTTTGTGTGTGTGTGTGATTGGATACATTAGTATAATAGCTACACCCTGATCGAGAACATATATCAAACCTGGAGGCACAGCTACAGGGGTGTGGGACTGCACACCGCAGGCCTAAATTGGGGTGATTCAGGTGTCCAACACAAGGCTCCATACAGGGCCTGATTTGAAAGTGTGAAATGCCTCAGATTACTGGTCACTTTTACAAATATCTGCTGATGTTTCTATGTACGACATCTCCATATGTACACGCATTATGATGTATGTCTAATCTGTGTGTGTGTTATACAGAATGAGTATAGTGTGTATACTCAACGTTTACAACACACACACCGTACACACAATCTACAAATCTATATTCTAGTTCCATGAATAGTGGGTCTCTTATGTAATACACAGATGATATAGAAACAGACCCATCTGGTATTATATATGTGTATGGCATATATAGATTTGTGATATACATGCACTATATATATATACGTGTAGACTGTGTATATGTGATATTATATACACACACTGCATATATCACACAAAATACGTATATTGCATATGAATTATTATACACGTCCATAGTATACAGTAGAACCTCAGAGTTACAAACACCTTGGGAATAGAGGGCACTTGTAACTCAAATGTTTGTAACTGAACAAAACATTAGGGCTGTTCTTTCAAAAATTTACAACTGAACGTTGACTTAATACAGCTTTACACTTCTGTGATTATTGAAATGAAACAAACACAGAAACAGTTTCCTCACCTTGTCAAATCTTTTTTATTAAACTTTCCTTTTTTTATTTAAGTAGTTTACATTTAACACCGTATGTCCTGTATTTGCCTTATTTTTTTTTTATTTTTTTTGGTCTCCAAATACAGTGCGTGATTAACTGGTCAGTTCATAACTCTGGGGTTCATAATTCAGAGGTTCTACAGTATACGTGGTTAGGATGCATATGTGATTATACGATATAAACACACTACACGTACTACATACCGGGCCACATATTATCCACAATGTCTACAGCGTACACACGAATATTTAATAGATTGTTCTATATAGAGTCACCTGATGCCCTGTTTTTAAAGGGACAGTTGGGACTTTTTCTTATATAGACGCCTATTACCCCCCACCCCCGTCCCATTTTTTTCACAGTTGCTATCTGGTAACCCTAGTTCTATATAATATAGTGTGCATGGATGTATACTGAATATATTTGTACATTACACACACAGCATATAACATATACACACACTAACCACATACAAAAAACAATACTGATTACACATTCCAAATCAAATCTGTGTGTGTATATATATATATAAAATACATACGTGTGATACAGATATATAAAAAACAATCTATATAATACACATATGTATGTATGTGTGTGTCCATAAAAAGTGCTTCGAGACCTATTGATGATAAGCTCTATATAAGAGCTAAGTATTATTAATTATTATATAAAAACATGCATACCCACTTACATACAACACACACATCCCCTGGATCATACATACACAAGAGTGCATATCAGCACATAAAGGCCAAAAATAAATACAAATAACCTGCCTGATTTAAATCAATTATCAGAATTACAAATAGTCAAAAAAAAAAATAATTTTTGCAATGACTCGAAAGTCCCCACCAAAATAGTGTTGGCTTAAAAAGCAAAAAACTCAACGCTTTGGCTCTCCTTCTTGGTCTTCTTTCTCCATATTTCAAACATGCTCCTCCAACTCCTCCTAGCTAGCAGATGTGTATTTTATTTTCATATGTGCAACGTCATGGGGATCGGGGGGAAAAAATCTTTGCAAAAAATAAAACCCAGAGCTGGTTGTTAGCAAAAAAAAAAAAGAATACGAACACTTGGGAGTGATGGAATTGGGCCAGGTGAACTGTAGAACTGTTAATACAACAGAGGTAGGAAGCAGACGAGAGTTCTCCTTCGTCCAACAATAAAATAAACTCTTACAGAGCAGATGCCACTTAAAAAGCAAGTGGCACCAAAGACAAGCAACACGGAAGGTAGTTTGATAATTTTTTCGCCTCCACCATGATAACCCTGCGCCCCTCCTGAAAAGCTCTTCTGTGGATTCTGCCCCTCTCAAGTCTCTCCTACCAACTTCAGCCAGGCCAGAACTAGCACATTATTTCAGACTCGGGGCCCTGGACTGCTTCCATCGCAGGCAGAGGAAGGCCAAGCTTTTGGGGCCAGATTCATCATTGGCGTAAGCTATTATCATGCAACAATTTACACTAGTAGAGGATCTGGCCCTCTATTGATCCAGACAGCAGGATCAGGCTTGCCAAGTGCTTAGATCGAGAAATCCAGTTCCAGAGGCCGATATGAGAGCGCCCAGGATTGGGCCCTACAACAATAACTTAGTGCAGAACTTCTCTTCGGCAAGGCCCACAGGTCCAATATTTGGGACTCTTTTCTAGGAAAGGGAGTGGGAGGGACAGTATTAGTTGAACTGGGACGGGGGTGATTTTAGATCGCTAATAACAGGAAAGGGAGAGAGGAAAAAAACTACTCTGCTCCAGGAACTGAAACCAGGGAAATCAGTTCAGAAGTAAACCAGGCAGAGGCAGAAGGGCAGCGGGGAATCTGCCAGGCTGGATTTAATTCACTGGGCACAAACAAGGGGTGACTCCAAAAAAGAAAGCTGGGTTTTTCCTCCCTGAGGCAGAAACGAAACTGGTCTCTGCAGGCTGGCAGGGTCCCAAGGACGGGGCAAACAGAGAGGAACTAAAAAACAAACAGATGCAAGAAAATAACCCTCCAAAAATATTCCAAAACTCATCCCAGAAATGGCAGGCCTGGCTAGAAAAGTTTGTAAAAAATACAGACAGATACTGTGGAGGGGATAGAGAAACAAAGAGATTCTCCTGTTGTTTCTCTAGTTATTAAGATACATATAAGTATTAATAATTATAGGCGCCACTGCTAGATAGATATGGACCTAATGCTAAAATATCGAGCCAAGTTTGTAATGTTATGTATATAGAAAGACAAGACCGGACGTGATGTAGCTATATAGCCATTAAAAATATAGGCTCTAATGCTAGATAATTATACAGAAATATAGGCCCATACACACACATATATATGTATATAAAATACAGGACTAATGCTAAAAATATTCTTTCCAAGCCTGTGACATTACAAAAAAATTGCACGTTTTGGCCTGGAGGATGGGGGAGGAATTATGACACAACATTACATCTTTACTCTCCCACCTTACCCCCAAAAATGGGTTCCCGCCCAACTAACGAAACATTGTGAAATTATAACCAAGTTGGCTGTTGTCTCTTCACTTTTTTTTTTTTTTTTCAGTGACCCCACTTAGTTTGGCTTTGGATTTTTAAAGCCTCTTTGCTTTGATTTTTTTTTTTGTTAGGGTTGTTTTTTAAGGTTTTAATCCATGGAATGATGTTGTAATTATTGTTTTATTGGTAACAACTGTCTTTTAATTGTTCACATGGCACCCCAGAGCATCGTGGGGAGTGGCGGAGTGAGAAGAGAGATGCCTTGATAAATAAACTCATCATTATCAACAATGCTGTTTGTGCAAAATACATTTCTCTCTACACATACCAGATACTATAAGATATCCACTATTAGTTACAGTATGTAATACAATAGATCATTATGTTGCAAAAATATGCATGCCACCGACAGACATGTACGATCTTTTATGTACTGCACGTATTATACACAGACGCGCACGATTCACCTACGCACCAATTCATATGTATCACCTATATATCACATGCACCCATATTGCCAGGTACTAGGGTGGTATCAGAGAAATGACTGCATGTATATACAATATACACACACACACATATACCCAGACATGTTGTATCTTAAGTACAGTACAGTAGTTATATTTTATATTTAATATCTGTAAATCATTAAATATGGGGTATTTAGGTACAGTGTAGTGTATACACAATTTATATCACATTATATACATTCTTAAATACAAGTTATTTTGAGAACAGTATCCGTGTGTGCATAGATATTACTAAATAAAATATTAGGTTCAGTATCTATGTATGTATTTGTATTACACACACACACGATACCTAAGAAAAATATATTTCTAGCTCTATCGCAGACTCGTAGCTCTATCACACCCAGACGTACGTGTGTATACATCATTAGAGAGATGTACATACTATGCCAGATACCTTATATTTATAGAGAAGTTTTCATCCATAAACATTGGGCGCTAGTTGCTTATTTCCATACCTAAACTGCCAGTCATTGATTAGGTACTGATAGTAATTGCTACTGAAGTGTACAGGACCTAATGGAGCCCATCCACAGCCATCACCTCTTTTTAACAAATAAAAAAAAATCCTGGGACCACATTGTTCAGCCAGGAACTCTCCAGAGTAACTTGCATGAGTTAAAAAACACCCTCCTCTAATTCCAGCTGCTCTTTCAGAGTCAAATGCTCATTGTCATTGTAATAATTCTCCTGATCTCTTATCAAATCCAAAATGAACGAAGGCAGAACTGAAGTGAATTCACAATATTCTTCCATAACTAATAATAATAATGGTCCACTCCATTTATTACTTACTGTTGATTAAGGAAAGGAACAGATATTCCCAGCCACTGAAAAAACTATACCCCCCCAAGCATTGTTCCCACCAAATGAGCAAACAGATCTGCAAAGTTTCTACACTGCGCTCTCCAAAAGTGCCCCAAACCACAGAAATTACAGCCAATTAGAAAGATCTATCCATGGCAAACCTCAAAAATGTGATTCACATTATTTGCAGCCAGCATGGCAAAAAGGAAAGGAAGAAAACAGAACAGACAGAAATGCCTTGCTAAGAAGCGACTCCCATTTCTGTGCATCGGTGCTGCGCACAAGCCCACCTATTTACTTGGCTCTCTGCTTCAGCAAAAGTCATTGAAAACCATAAAAATGCAATGTCATGTTTATGGGTTTTTTTTTTAAATAAAGCTGTGGATTTCCTCAGGGCTGAGTTGCTTTAGGTAAAAGAAACAACCATTCCAATGTGTAACTGACAAGGATTTTTAAATCCTGAAGGACACTAAACTACACAAACTGGTCTTTTTTTAAAAAAAAAAAAAAGTCAGATATTGAAGGGCATCAATCACACCCTTCTTACAACAAAATGTGAAATATTTCAACGTAAGATGATTTGTAAAAGAGCATCAAATAATGGCAAAATGCTCTTCAGAGAGGCATGAACGTAGGGGCCGCTAGTTCAGAGCTGAACGGGAGCTCGGCTCCCTACCCCACTCTCCAGAGCAAACTTGCTGCAGGGCTGTGCAGGAGTTAACCTGACCTGCGGGGGACTAGCTAGGGGCACGGGCCTCTTTCAAAAGAGCCGCTGCTTTCCCCCACCTGGTCGGCGAGGAGCGCCTGGGAAAACGCTGCCCAGCTACGGGACAGGCTGCGGAGCTGGGAAGTTGAAACAGACAAAAGCCAAAGTATCGTCGCTACATGAAACTGTCTTCTGGTGGCATTAAAAATATACCTCGTTCCCGCTTTCCCTCTTCGTGGATCCGAACCCCCCCGCCAGAGAAGTTACATGATCAGCTCCAAAGACCCGTTTTAAATCGGCTTCGCCCCCCTGCCCAGCGGAGCTGAATTTCTCCATCACTCAATTGCCAAGTGTTGGGGTTGGGGGGTCGGTTTTTGTTTTTTTAATTATTTGAGTGGAAAAATTCAAAAGCTTTTGGGCGGTTACAAAATCAATTCTTAGCTGCATTTCAGGACAGTGCCCCCCCGCTCCAAACTCAGAAATGTCTCCATAACTTCAGCTCATCCAGCAAAGCTAATGAGATAAAGGGCCTTTTCAGCGAACTCTGAGCTGAAGAGTTAAAATAATCCTCCCCCCGCCAAAAAAAATCCACCGTTTTCATTAACAGCAAAACCCAACATTTCTTTGCCCCACAGATTATACACGGGGGGGGGGGCAAATCCATCCCCAGAAGACCATAAATCCAACACATCCAGAACAGACAGAAATCTAATGCAAACGGTGCAGCCCCTGATATTTTTTTGCATGGTTAGAAATGTTCCATTGATTAACCCCTACCCCCCCGGTTTGCAGCTTGTAAATTTCAACACCTTCCTCCAGCTCAGCGACCATGGAAAAAGCTCCCAACTCTCCGCTTGTGCAAACTTCCTCTGCTCCAAACGCCCCCTTCGCCGCCGCCCCACTTTGCACCGTCCACACGCTCGCTTCCCTTCTCCCTCGAGAAACTGCAACCCCCCGCCCCAGGTTCGCCGCTTTCCCCCCGAGAAATAAAGCCAGGCTTTGTGCCGAACTTTTCCAGCAAGGGAAGAAAGGGGAAACTCCCCTACCTGACCCCGAGCAGGGAGCACGGTGCAAATGCAACAGGAGAGGAAAACAGACAATCCAGGAGCAATTCTTCCCCGGGCATTTAGGAACTGCCTGGATTTCGCTCCCGCTCGGAATGGGGGGGTGGATTTACTTCAAACCAAAAAGACAAATTGGGCTTTGGGGTGGCCGGATTGTTTTTAGCAACCGAAGATCTCAGCCCCCCACAGCCCCGAACACAGAAAGGCAAAATCCACTGCAAGCGCGAGCAACTTCTAGCATTAGCAACCGACCCTTTGCAATAACCCCCCGCGCGGTGCAGATCATAACAGAAAAGACAAATATTAAAATCATTCTACATTTGTACAGTCCCCCCCAGCTCCCTCTCCAACCCCCCCCCAGCATAGCTGCATGCATTAATCCAGCAACCCCCTCTGCCCCTTTTCCCGTCCCTCCGTCCCTCCCTTCCTTCCCCTGTCTCCCTCTCTCTCTCTCTCTCTCTGGTTTTTAATTCTTGAAATAAATTTGGGAGACGCGCCATTTTCTGAACTAAACCCATGTGCAGTGAATATAACAAAGAACTTGGAAACATGCCATCAAACCCTCTTTCCCTGCAGAAAGAGAGAGAGAGAGAGAGAGAGACGGGAAGAATTTTTGTTTCAAACAAAAACACAGCCCAGACAGACAGCAGTAATCCTCCCCCCAGCCACACCGCCAGAGCCTGGTGCGTGGCTCGCACCCACATGAAATCAGGAGTAAACCCAACAGCAAAGTTTCAAAAAAAAATTTTTTTAAATAAATAAATAAAAGCAATGAAAGAAACAAACAGAACTTGCTTCTCTCTCTCTCTCTGTTTGTTTTTTGTTGTCTGTTGGTTGGTTGGTTTGTTACCTGGGTCAGGCAGTATGGGGAATACATGGTTATTTTTGGAAAAACACTGGTGCAGAACTGTTTTTCATATGGAGAACAGCTGGCTAGGTGGCTGCATGGCTAATGCTGCGGCAGTTCCCTCTCTAGTCCATGCTGCCGAGTGGTAACCCCGCCTTGGAGCTCTGAAAGTGAAAGTTTAGACAAAGTTTGGAACCGACAACACTTTTGCCTTGAGAAAGCTTTCAGCTCCCTCCCCCTCTCCCCCGCCCCGCTCCCTCCCCTCTCCCCCCCCATACACACTTTGCATTCGGAGCTCTTCCCTCCCCTTCGCACTGCAGCCCGTCGGGGCAGCTAGTGACTCCCTCCGATTCGGGTTTGCGGCGTGTGTGCACGGGCTGGGCTGGGAGCAGCCTCGCCCGGGAGCTGGGGCTGGTCAGGCTTGGAAGGGTCTAGCCCCCCAGGCGTGTTTCCACTGCAAACCCCCTGCTGCTGAGCCAGGCCCGGGCACCGTAAGGAAGCAAATCCGAATTCCAGAGGCGTCCCATAGGAAGGGCAACTCGCTTCAGTGGGGACCAGCCAGATTTGATTTGAAGCCGGAGAGGGGTTAAAATTGCTGGCTTGTCCTGCTCTGCCATCATCTCACACATGCTCTGGGGCTCCCCCCTCCACCCCCCAGAAGCAGAGGCGACCCCTTGGACTCTGCTTTGGCCAGGCCCGTCACTTTCTCGCAATGCGAAGCTCCTGGCCAGGATCTGGGGGGGGAGTGCTGGGGTTATGCCCCCCCGCAATGGGATGTGCACAGCGCTGTACAGATCTTTGCCCCTAGCAAACCAGAGCTAGGCTGGAGCCCAGCCTGAGAACACAGAACAGGGGCGGAGGCAGCACTCTGTCTGCCATGGGACACAAGGGAAACCAGGGGGGAGGTCTTTGGAGGAACTGACCTGGAGAAAATGTACACGCTGGCAAAGCGGGGGTTAAGGTTTTTCCCTTGGACTCAATCCTGTTCCTCATAAACTCGTTTTTTAAATGTCCTTGAGTTAATTTATTTTATTGCTAAAGAGGTTGGCTTTATTTTAACAATCCGCCCTAGTGTGGTGCAAAGGGGAAAGTGTGCTCCAGCATGTGATAGACGAGTGGCTCTGGAGATCAGATAGATACATAGATAGATGGGGGGGTATGGAACTAGGTAGACTGACAGGTTGTGTAGATAAATAGACAGACAGATAGATAGAGGGGGTGGATGGGGATAGATAGATAGATAGATAGAGGGGGTGGATGGGGATAGATAGATAGTGTATGGTGATAGATGGGTATGGAGATGGATGGATGGGGATGGTGACGGATGGGTATGTATGGAGACGGATGGATGGGTATGGAGATTGGATGGATGGATATGGAGATGGATTGATGGGTATGGAGACGGATGGGTGTGTATGGAGATAGACGGGGATGGAGATGGATGGATGGGGATGGAGATGGATGGGTGGGGATGGAGATAGATAGATGGGCATGGAGAGAGATGGATGGGTATGGAGACAGATGGGTGTGTATGGAGATAGATGGGGATGGAGACAGATGGGTGTGTATGGAGATAGATAGATGGGTATGGAGAGAGATGGATGGATATGGAGACAGATGGGTGTGTATGGAGATAGATGGAAATGGGGATGGAGACAGATGGGTGTGTATGGAGATTGGATGGATGGATATGGAGATTGGATGGACGGGTATGGAGATGGATGGATGAGGATGGAGACGGATGGGTGTGTATGGAGATTGGATGGATGGATATGGAGATTGGATGGATGGTTGGGTATGGAGACGGATAGATGGGTATGGAGATGGATGGGGATGGAGACGGATGGGTGTGTATGGAGATTGGATGAATGGATATGGAGACTGGATGGATGGGGATGGTGACGGACAGTTGGGTATGGAGCCAGATGGATGGGTATGGGTATAGAGACAGATGGGTGTGTATGGAGATTGGATGGATGGATATGGAGATTGGATGGACGGGTATGGAGATGGATGGATGAGGATGGAGACGGATGGGTGTGTATGGAGATTGGATGGATGGATATGGAGATTGGATGGATGGTTGGGTATGGAGACGGATAGATGGGTATGGAGATGGATGGGGATGGAGACGGATGGGTGGGGATGGAGATTGGATGGATGGGGATGGAGATGGATGGGTGTGTATGGAGATTGGATGGATGGGAATGGTGACGGATGGTTGGGTATGGAGACAGATAGATGGGTATGGAGATGGATGGGGATGGAGATTGGATGGATGGATATGGAGATTGGATGGATGGGAATGGTGACGGATGGTTGGGTATGGAGACAGATAGATGGGTATGGCGATGGATGGGGATGGAGACGGATGGGTGTGTATGGAGATTGGATGGATGGATATGGAGATTGGATGGATGGGGATGGTGACGGACGGTTGGGTATGGAGCCGGATGGATGGGTATGGGTATGGAGACGGATGGGTGTGTATGGAGATTGGCTGGAGATGGGTATGGAGACGGATGGATGGGGATGGTGACGGACGGTTGGGTATGCAGACGGATAGATGGGTATGGAAATTAGGTATCTGGAGAAGGGCAGGCAGGTGATGGGTACATAGCAGGCAGAGGGACAGTTTCCCACTCTAGCCACCAGATCCCCAGTGGGGTGCCAGAGATTGCCCAGCCAGGCCCTGCCTTCCCCTCTTGCTGCATTTCCCTATGATACTGTTTTACCAGCCCGGGGGGGGAGGGGGGGTGTCTTTCCTCCTCTTCTGCACCTGCTGCTGAGCAACCCCTTGGCCAGCCCCTGGTCGCACTGGGTGTCCCGCTGGCGAGCCCCATGGGAATCCAGTGCAGGAAGCCGGGAGACCCCGTTCCCCTCAGCTGGAGTGTGGGGCAGAGAGCAGTCAGGGGCAGGGCTGAAGGCAAGTTTGTTAATTTCACCCTGGGCTGAACCAGGTGTCTTCTGCAAGGGGCACCTGGCTGCCCTCAGGGATTAGCCTGGAAAGCCGGCTTGGGGCTCAGGGGGGGTCAGCAGACTTGTGAGGCATCAGCCCCCTTCATGCCCATCCCCTCCCACAGTGGCATCTCCTAGCATCATGCTTGTGCCCTCTCTTTCCAACAGTGCCCCATTGCTGAGACACTGGCTAACCTCCACCCCCACCCCACCCCACCCCGTTTGCTCCAGGAGACAACAAGTGTGCTTGCAACTCAAAGCAGGGAGTTTAGAATTACCAGGAGGGAAGAGGGCTAAAGTTTCATCTTAATATCCCCAATTGAAAGCTCTGCTTTGTTTCTGAGTTGCTGGGGCAGAAACTGGAGAGGAGGGGGGGCTCTGATGTGGAGAGAGGGTTTCAAGCATGGATCCAAGAGCTGCCAAGGTGAGAGGGTGGGGGAGGGATAGGAAGGGAGAAAGGGGAAAAGGCTACCCCACTCAGCAGGTTGGGTGTGAGTGCCGGGGGAGCGGATAGGTCGGGGGGGGGGTTAAGGGGGTGTATGTTTCTCTGTATGTTAAATCCTCACTTTTACTCTCTTGAAAATGGTATACACACACACACACACAAGATAAACAGAGGGGATTCACACACAGACAAGACACACTCTAGCTGTGCAGGCACACACAAACACACACAGACACAGATGACACCACACACACAGAGTATACATCCAAAGGCGGGATACACACAAGATACACATACACAAACACGAACAGGATACACACTAGATACACATCCACACAACACATGCAGAGTACACACAGAAGATATACCCACAATACACAACACATACATGCACAGGAGGTGTCCTAGAGACACACACAGGTGTAGAACAGGTTAGGAATTTTCCAATACATTTATTTTTTGCTGAAAAAAGTTGATTTTGTCAATAGCGAAACATTTCCCAGGAACAGGTTGCTCTGGACAAATTCCCCATTCTGGTTTTTGGAGGGGTTAAAGGCACGACATTGTCAAAATACAATGGTCCAGTTTTAAGTTCAAAAACCATTTTGCACTTCGAAATGGTAGTTAGTTCACTGTTCAAAAAATGTAAAGCTGTTTTTTTTAAAAAAGGCCCACGTGGGAAGGAACCGGTTTGAGCTTCTACCCAAAGAACTCCTTTCACTTGGCCCAATCTCTGTCATTTTTTTCAGATTTTCGGTTCACGGAAATTTGCTATTTTGACTTTTTGTGATGGGAACACCTCCTGAAATCTGGCAAATTCCTACCTTATGGGTAAGCCCATCTCCCTCCCAGCCCCCAGCGTACATCTACATTGCAGCTGGGAGTGACCCCGGGGAGACAGACGCGCACGAGCGAGGGGCAAACTGGCGTGTGACAAACAGCACTGTGGATGTTGCGGTTCGGGCAGCAGCTTGGGCTCACCTGACCTCCAGGCAGCTTCTGTGAGTCTGGCTACCCTGGCTGGGAGGCTCGCTGACAGCTCCAGTGTAGACACACCCAGCGAGGCCACATGAGGTGCCTTTCATTTGGCACAAGACCAAGGACCTGAGTGCTGCTGCCTCCATGTCTTGGGGAATGTCCACCCAGAGCTGGCTTGGCCTTTTGGTCTTTCAGGCTGGGTTCTGCGCTGGAGCTGAAGGCACTACAGTGCCTGGACCTGCTTGGAACTGGGTCCATTAGCCACTCTCCCAACTCCCAGCCTGGGTCTCAGTGTCACATGGGAGGAATCTGTCCTGTCAAAGGCCTGGAACCGCGCACAGAGAAAGGGCAATTCCCAGCTCACTGTCTGGCTATTCATCTGCCCTGAGCACTTCAGCACCGACCCCCACGCACACGCTCACAAACTCAGGAAAAATCAGTCTCCTTTCACAGATGGAGAAACTGAGGCACAGAGCGATGAAGGGATCACAGTGAGTTACGGGGTACAGCTGGGAAGAGAACTAGAAAACCTTGACTGTCAGCATCTCCCCTCCCCCAGCTCTAACCCACCAGCCTCCACTCCCCCCAAGCTGAGGATAGAACCCAGGAGTCCTGACTCCCAGCCCCCAGCTCCAGACCACCCCCTTCCTACTCTTTGCAATAGAACCCAGGTGTCCTGCCTGCCTGCCCCTTGCCATAACCACTTCTTGTTCCTCTGTGCAGCTAATGATCAGCCCTGGGATTCCCCTTCCTGTGCCAGGCAGGGGAAGGAGGGCAGCAGAGGAAGGAGAAGCCCATATGCCATTGTGCCCCACTCCCATACCATCTCCCCAGGGAGTCATTCCTGAAGGGCTGCTTGGCTCCATGACCAAGGGGAGAGTGGACAGGGGTCAATGCCAGGTCAACTGGCCTGTGTCCTCCCCATCCGCCTCTTGGTCAGTGAGCTATGGTGGGGAGGGACACACCTTAGATGGGAACGTGCCAATTGGCCTGGAGTCTAGGGGAACAGGTTGGGAAGCAAGGAACGAGACACGGGGCCTTTCCCCTCTCAGGGGCGCTGGCTCCAATCTGGCCCCACGGCAGGGGGATTGGATGGCTCAGGGAGCTGGGGAACAGGACATCGGTAGGGCTGCCACCTGTGAGGTACAAAACCCCATTTCATCCAGGACAGCTATATCCAAAAATGGACAATCCTGGGAAATCCTGGGCAGGTGGTCACCTTACACATGGGGCTTTTCCCCTCTAGGGAGCGCCGCCCCCAATCTGGCCCCAGGGACTGGCAGGCTGGGGGGGGGCTCTCCCCTCCAGGTGGCACCAGCTCCAATCTGGTCTGGCCAGCCATGACCCAACGGGCAGTCTGGCATCCTCCAGGAGAGGAATTTGCTGGCATCATGCTGCCTCCACTGCTGAGCCGAGCTCCCCATGCCCACCAACCCCCCCTGCTGACACGGGGGGCTGAGGCAGGGGAGGTCTCAGATATAAGCCCCCATTGAGCCAGCTCCTTCCCCTGGCACTCAGGCACCACCCTCTCCATTAACTCTGCTGCAAGGCCTAGGCACTGAGGCTGCCCCCACCTCCTGGCGGCCCAATTTTCCAACTGCGAGCCCAGCTGTTTGCCACAGCACCAGGCAGTGCCAGTGCCAAGCAATGCGTCCCCTCTGGGGAGGGGCTGGGACGCGGCTCTTTGAGCCTCCCTTGTTTTGTTTAGCTCCTTGCTACGGCACCAAGCCTGCTGGGGAGTGGGGCTCAGCTTTAATTCAGGCACCCAGCCCAGTGAGCCAGGGCAGAGTTGGGGGAGCCGCTTTCTCTGCCATCTGTCACCACTCGGTGCCGAAAGAGACGCGCCATACAGGGGCTGGCACGCGAAGACAGCAGTGTCCTGGCTCAGCCCAGCCAACAGGAGCGGGTAAGCCTTTCCTCGCTGGGGCCCTTGTGCCCACGGTCTGTAGGGCCAGGCTTGGCACATTTGGCAGTGCTGCCACGATGCTTGCATAAAAGACAGAGGGCTCTGTGCCACATGGCCGTAGTAGGGGTGCAGAGCTCCCAGGCAGCACTGCCCAGGGATTAGGAAAGTCCCATGTACAGTTCGGGGATGGGGGGGAAGGCCAATAAGGAGCCACAGAAGGACCCACACAGCAGGGGAAGATGAACAAGGTACCACGGAAGGTCCCACACAGTGGGGGGAGATGAATGAGGGGCCACAGAAGGACCCACACAGCAGGGGAAGATGAACAAGGTACCACGGAAGGTCCCACACAGTGGGGGGAGATGAATGAGGTGCCACAGAAGGACCCACACAGCAGGGGAAGATGAACAAGGTACCACAGAAGGTCCCACACAGTGGGGGGAGATGAATGAGGTGCCACAGAAGGACTCGCGCAGCAGGGGGAGATGAATGAGGTGCACGGAAGGTCCCATGAAGCAGGGGGAGATGAATGAGGTGCCACAGAAGGTTCCACACAGTGGGAGGAGACGAATTAGATGCCAGGGAAGGTCCCATGAAGCAGAGGGAGATGAATGAGGTGCCATGGAAGGTTTCACGCAGTGGGAGGAGATGAATTTTGTGCCACGGAAAGACTCGCGCAGCAGGGGGAGATGAATGAGGTGCCACGGAAGGTTCCACACAGTGGGGGGAGATGAATGAGGTGCCACGGAAAGACTCACGCAGCAGGGGGAGATGAATGAGGTGCCACGGAAGGTTCCACGCAGTGGGAGGAGATGAATGAGGTGCCACGGAAGGACTCATGCAGCAGGGGGAGATGAACAAGGTGCCACGGAAGGTCCCACACAGTGGAAGGAATCAGGAATTTCCCCAATCTTGATGCGATACCAGGGCAGCCCCTTTCCTCAGGGGGCTGCTGGGACACGAATGGCTCTTGAATCAACTCAGTTGCAATTACCCAGCCATTGGGAGGAACCTGTGATTACCGGAAAGTCCCACCACGAGAGGGGCACTGTGCCAGGTACCTCCAGCACAGTGAGTGATGGAAAAAGCCCTGAGTCAGAGCCATCCTGGGATCCACACCACCAGCCATACCGGTCCCACCCAGGGGGCTGCAGGACTGCTCCCTACCCCCACCCCATGTGGACCTGAGCCTGCTGGAGGGAGGGGGTGCTCATCTCATGCTTAAGGCAAAGTGGCATAGAATTAGCCAACTCCCCCGGCACCTCCAAGCCCCCAGGTAGCCCAACCAGTAGAGAGCAAAGCAGGGTGCAGGGCTTATGAGAGCCCCTCTGGGGCAGGCTCCAGGGGGTGCACTTCCCCGCCAGCCCCCCTCACGCATCCCAGCCCCAACTCAGCCACCAACCTGGCTGCAGACCCCAAGTGCCGGTGCTCTGAGTTCAAGGGGTCTCAGACTTACCACTCAAAGCCCCCCACTTCCACGTTGGTGGAGAGGCCAAGGAAAGATCGAACCCTAGACAGTGACCCCGATGCATCCCTGGGGAGTGGCTGTGGGTGCCCCCCACCATGCCAAGCTGGTATCTTAGCTCTGCCGCTGCATTAACACTGGGCATAAATCAAACCCGAAGTGACAGTGGTTCCAGGCCAGGGCTCAGCCCCAAGTCAGGACTCCTGGCCTTGGAAGGGAGTGGGGCCTAGGGGTTAGAGGTTCTGGTCCCAGCTCTGGAAGGGGAATGAGGTCTCTAAAACACACCATCTCCTAGTCCAGCTCTTGCCACCATCTGTGCCCACCCCCAACTGCCAACCAAGGGGCCAGGAACAACCCTTCCCTCCCCCACCCCTGAGGCTGGAATCAGTAATCATCATCCCTTTGCACCAGTCAATCTCAAAGCACCTTACAAAGGAGGTTAGGAGCATAATCCCCATTGTACAGACAGGGAAACTGAGGCACAGAGAGGGGAAACGACTGGCCCAAGGTCACCCAGCAGGCCAGTGGCAGAGCCAGGAAGAGAACCCAGGTGTCCTGAGTCCCAGTCCAGCGTTCTAGCCCCAGGGAAGCGGGGAGCTCAGGGCTCGGATAGCAGTGGGGTTGCAGGTCAGGATCGACGGGCACCAGCAGACCATTGTAAGAAGCTTTCCTGATGCCCGTCTACACTAGCCAAGCCCGTCTCTCCCCTCAGCTGAGTCTGGTTTCAGCCGAGGATGCACCCCCACACACACACACTCAAAACGGCTTCAACTTTCCACAGGCTGCTCCCTCTGCTCCCCCTGTGTGGGGGGGAGGCATCCTCGGCTCTCACAGCTGCGCCCCTGCCCAGCTCCTCCTAACTGGGCCGATGCCCAAAGAATGCCCAGCCATGCCAGGAGCCGCCTGCGGCTGGGGGATGGGGGGCAGCTGGAGGCCCAGGAAGGAGCAGGTTTTACAACACGCCAAGGAAGGAATCAGGGTCTCTCCCGCCCACCCCCAGTCCCCAAGTGGCACGACTGCCAAAGAGGGAGGTCACTGGGTAACCCTCTCCCCTTCCGGGCTCTTGTGTGCCTAGAGCACCCCCATTCCCAGGCCTCTCCCGCCCATCTCCTCACCTTTCGGGGTAAAAGAGAGACCATCTGTGCCCCTCCCCCCAATCCCTCTTCACTGCCAAACCTCTGATGCCAGTGTCTGTCTCATTGTGCCTGGACCTGCCAGCTCTGTGCCATGCTCCTGGCGCCTCCCATCTCCGCCCCCCCGCCCCCACGAGCGCTTTGTGCAGCGGGGGAGGCGGCTCTTTATTTGAAAGCTCTTCATATGGGGGGTGAATTGGAGATTCCCGATAAAGCAAAAAATCACTCATGCATAGCTCAGCCGGTGTCCCTTAATCCCGACCCGCAGCCCCCCAGCCCC